>NC_087180.1:5639114-5704114 GCF_035594125.1 Scylla paramamosain
AAAAGACTGAAAGGCAAAAAACTTCCCGAGAATAAACCTAAAGGTGGGGAGCACACATTGAAGTTGCGCGAGGCCTCTGCGCTCATCTCCTCAATTACCTTTGAGCATTGTATGTATGTATGGGAGAGAGAGAGAGAGAGAGAGAGAGAGAGAGAGAGAGAGAGAGAGAGAGAGAGAGAGAGAGAGAGAGAGAGAGAGAGAGAGAGAGAGAGAGAGAGAGAGAGAGAGAGAGAGAGAGAGAGAGAGAGAGAGAGAGAGAGAGAGAGAGAGAGAGAGAGAGAGAGAGAGAGAGAGAGAGAGAGAGAGAGAGAGAGAGAGAGAGACTACATTTACGTATATACGCAAGCTAATTTTTCTAGTCCCGTAAATCAAGGCATATAATTTAGCTTATTTCTGCATCAAACCAATATGAGAGGTTAAAAAGCAGTATATTAATTTTCAATGGGGTATATATATATATATATATATATATATATATATATATATATATATATATATATATATATATATATATATATATATAGTAATACAGAAATGAGGTGGGAAAATTAAACACTAATGAAAATAAAAGAAAATCATACGGGCACAAATAACAACAGAAATCATTAAACAGAAAAAAACACTTTAAAGTAAGAAAACAGTATAATACATAAAGAAAGGCGCAGAAAAAGCTAGGAGTAAAAAACCGGAAACACATCTAGAAACACGAGCATCTTGAAAATAGGTATACAAAAAAACACAGGAGTCAAGAAACAGTGAGCTCTACACTTACAATTAAAACTGAGATGAGCGTGTCTGTCTGTCCATCTCTGCCGCATAATGACAAAACAAACACGAGGAACTGGTGTGTGTGTGTGTGTGTGTGTGTGTGTGTGTGTGTGTGTGTGTGTGTGTGTGTGTGTGTGTGTGTGTGTGTGTGTGTGTGTGTGTGTGTGTGTGTGTGTGTGTGTGTGTGTGTGTGTGTGTGTGTGTGTGTGTGTCCCAAAACCAAGACAAGCAGTATAAATAAATGATAAATGAAGTAAGGATGGAAGAAAGGAGAGGAGGATATAAGGATGGAAGGTGAGAGATGAGGGATGAGAGAAGGAAGAAGGAAGACAGGAAAAGAAACAAGGAAAAGACAAGGAAGGAGGAAAAATCCAAGAAGCAAGGGAAAGACATGATGAGGGAAACAGTTGGGTAGAAGAGACAGAATGAAACTAGGAGTACAGGAAGAAGAATGGAAAGGGAGGAAGGGAACGATGGTAAGCAGGAAGTGAAAGGGAAGGAGGGGAATGATCGTAAGAGAAGACAAAAGGGATAGGAGATAGATAAAGAGGAAAAGTAGATGAAGGTAGGAGAGGAGAGAAAGGAGAGAGGAAAAAGAAAGAAAATGGTGTGAGACGCTAGGGAAAAAAAAAAAGGCAGATACGGAAGAAAGAGGAGAGCAACTGAGACAAACAAACAAACAAACAAACACACACACACACACACACACACACACACACACACACACACACACACACACACACACACACACACACACACTAAACCAAATTCAATAATACTTTTTCAATAAAAACATCAATAACGCGGCCCATTACTATAACATTTAAATACAACACAACTCCATTTTCTCGCATCATATCTTAAATAGTTACGTCACGCAAAAGATTTCCGCATGAAAAAAAAAAAACACACACACCAAAATTAATATAATGTAACATAGCCAAGCATAACCTAGTATGTCTAATTTAATGCAATCTAATCTGAATTAAACTAAGCCTTGTAAGGAAACAAGTAAGGTATGGAAGAACAATAACCAGCATGGATAAGTCACCTGATTCCGAAGACATGCACGACAAAAAGGAAGAAAAGAACACAACCAATATCATTATATACACACTAAGAATGAGAGAGAGAGAGAGAGAGAGAGAGAGAGAGAGAGAGAGAGAGAGAGAGAGAGAGAGAGAGAGAGAGAGAGAGAGAGAGAGAGAGAGAGAGACTCAACATCTCGCTACAATTTCCTTTAACATTACCACTATCAAACCACACCATCATCATCACAATTACCATCAGTACTGGAAATACGCGTTGTGTGTGTGTGTGTGTGTGTGTGTGTGTGTGTGTGTGTGTGTGTGTGTGTGTGTGTGTGTGTGTGTGTGTGTGTGTGTGTGTGTGTGTGTGTGTGTGTGTGTGTGTGTGTGTGTGTGTGTGTGTGTGTGTGTGTGTGTGTGTGTGAATGAAACGAAGACAATAGGAAATGTTTCAGGTGGATCAGGCAGAGGCACAATGGAAGGAGAGAGAGAGAGAGAGAGAGAGAGAGAGAGAGAGAGAGAGAGAGAGAGAGAGAGAGAGAGAGAGAGAGAGAGAGAGAGAGAGAGAGAGAGAGAGAGAGAGAGAGAGTGTTTAGAAAAAAACACAGGGTACGTTCTTTTAATATATCGTGATTTCTACCATAAGCCTGTGTGTGTGTGTGTGTGTGTGTGTGTGTGTGTGTGTGTGTGTATGTGTGTGTGTGAGAGAGAGAGAGAGAGAGAGAGAGAGAGAGAGAGAGAGAGAGAGAGAGAGAGAGAGAGAGAGAGAGAGAGAGAGAGAATGTTCCTTATTAGGCGTGTGACTGAACTTCCTCTACTGCCTGTAACCTCTCTCTCTCTCTCTCTCTCTCTCTCTCTCTCTCTCTCTCTCTCTCTCTCTCTCTCTCTCTCTCTCTCTCTCTCTCTCTCTCTCTCTCTCTCAAACACAAACACAGGAAGGGAGGAGGAAGGGAAAAATAACTAAAGATTAAATAAGAAAAATTTCGGCATGCAAAATAACCTATGCCGGGAGCGAAGAGAGAGAGAGAGAGAGAGAGAGAGAGAGAGAGAGAGAGAGAGAGAGAGAGAGAGAGAGAGAGAGAGAGAGAGAGAGAGAGAGAGAGAGAGAGAGAGAGAGAGAGAGAGAAAATGAATCCACAGTAAAGAACAACTATGAACTACGCAAATCTTCTTCTTCATCTTCTTCTTGTCCTCCTCCTCCTCCTCCTCCTCCTCCTCCTTCTTCTTCTTCTTCTTCTTCTTCTTCTTCTTCTTCTTCTTTTTCTTTCTTTTTCTTTCTTTCTCTTTCTTTCTCTTTATCTTTCTCTTCCTCCTCTTTCTCTTCCTCCTCTTTCTCTTCCTCCTCTTCCTCTTCCTCCTCCACAATGCAACACAAGGGAAGAACAAACAAACACGGAGGAGGAGGAGGAGGAGGAGGAGAGTACAGAACACAAATGAGTCCAGCAGACTTGTTGATCTTAACGGGGCTGTTTGTGGATCTATGCCATCCTACATTCAGAGATAAATAGGATAACATGGACGAAGGCTTCTCCCCAAACCCACCACCCCCTGAAGCGAAGGCTGATTGAAGGAAACTACAGCATGCAATGTAGAGAAACGATATAGAATCATTACAGCTGAATGATGAAAACGAACATTATGTATACTAGACAAATACAAATGGAACCTCCGAATGAAGTTGATGCAATTTGTTACGACAATGAATGTCCGCGAGTTTAGTCCAAATACTTGTTTAGTCTCTTCTGAAAAGCTTCAATGTCGACTGCAGCAGAGGAGAGGAAGTTCTAGACATTAACGATCCAACAGATGAAATCAGTTTTACTGACATCACCCAATGTCTTTAACTGCCTCGAATCTTTCACCAATTACAGTAAAAATCCCTTAATCCAACACCCTGTAAATCGAATTATACTATTTTTTTTTTCAAAGTGAGCGGCAAATGTTCCAAAACTTTAATTAAAAGTATTTCCTCAGATTTCACCCAGCGCCCGTCAAAGCACGATACTTTCCTCATAGACCTTAACTTCTTACTGCAATATTTAATTTCACAATAGATACAATGTATGGATAACAGTGACCAGGAATTTGTCACTATCATTTTGTTGCCTTTAAAGTGGGTTGAAGAAAATAAATCACCTTATTTCACGTTTCACGTGTTTTAAAGCTTATTTATACTTACGTTTAAAAAATGTATCATTAGTTAAGAAAAAATTTACTTACCGCTATCTATCATTATTATTCCTGTGATAGTCTGACTCAGACTTAAGCAGTACGCGAAATGGAAACGAACCTGTGAATTACGTTTAAATACAACTATAGTGAATAATTTTCAAAGGAACGTCCGATTAAGTAGACCAATTTGTTAGTAATCTTAACTACCTATGAGCAATGTAAACAGGGCCTTAAACCACTCAATATTAATATATTTGTGAAGGAGCAGCATTTAATCGACAACAGGTTTATAATAAAAATCAATAATAAATATAATAAACAAAAAAAAATGCAGTCCACACACACACACACACACACACACACACACACACACACACACACACACACACACACACACACAGGTCGTGACCCCGCAGTCGTCCAGGCTCCGTCGCGTTGTACATACCAGAACACCTTTTTCCTAGTACTCATGCGGCATTCAGTGAACCATCGCGACTTCTTTTCTACGCAGTCTCCCTAGCGCGGCGTCATTCTTATTCGCCATGAAAAGAAGGCTTAAACGCGACCAATGAATAAAGGTAAGGCTGTCGCCGGCCACGCGCCACCACCACACCTGCATATGCAAGGCAGGGCAGGGGCGTGTACATGGCTACTGGGAGACAGAGAAAGTCAGCCTACCTCACCCTCCTGACCTTGTATGACGACGCCATCATCGCTGCCTTCACTGCTTGACATGCCTACCCACACCATTACCACTGTCACCATCACTCTGCCTATCCACACCATTACCAGTCACCATCACTGTGCCTACCCACACCATTACCAGTCACCATCACTGTGCTTACCCACACCACTGTCACCATCACTGTTTACCCACACCACTGTCACCATCACTGTGCCTACCCACACCACTGTCACCATCACTGTGCCTACCCACACCACTGTCACCATCACTGTGCCTACCCACACCACTGTCAACATCACTGTGCCTACCCACACCACTGTCACCATCACTGTGCCTACCCACACCATTACCACTGTCACCATTATTATGCCTACCCACACCACTTACTGTAATAGCACTATCATCACAATACCACCACGAGTATCACTATGCCTACCAACACCATTACCACCGTCATCATCACCACCAAACAACACACTCATTGTAAAAGCACTACTATCACAGTACCTCTACGCCTATCCACACTATTACCACTGTCACTATCACCTAACCGCACAATCACTAATGGCACTACCAATAACACTATAACTAAAAGCCATCAACGCTGCTGCCGCCACCACAGCTATCACGCCCACTAGGCATAACTTATCCATCACTATACAGACACCATCATCACACCACCATCATCACACCACCATAACCTATACATCACTAGACACCATCATCAACACAATCATCACAACTACATCACTATAAGACCTGCTCCATGATGACAAAAAAAAGGCAACACCACCAAAGCAGCGCCACACACACACACACACACACACAGTCAAGAATGGTCACGGGAAGAAATTAATCAAAACTTTCTAAATCGTTAAGCTACTCGATCTTGCTCTTATCACTATTCAGACGACCACCTGCTGTGCATCATCATCCCTAATATAAATCTGCTACGCTTAAAACCTGACATCATAGTATCGAGAAGTGGAAAATGCTAAAGTCACAAGTTTTATGAAGAGAAGACACCTGTAAGTAAAGTTAGTAAGTCAGTTAGCAGGTGCGAGTAAGTAGTATTTACTGAGGAAGAAAAAGAAAGAAAGAAAGAAAGAAAGAAAGAAAGAAAGAAAGAAAGAAGGGGAGGAAGGAAGGCGGAAAGGAAGAAAATTATATATTTAGTTATTTAGTAAAACTGTTAATATGTTACGAAAAGTCAGTAAATAAGTACATAAATTTAGTAAATGAGTAAGTAGAGTAAGAAAGAAAAGCGCATAATTCAGTCAGTAAAGCAATAAAAGTAAGCCTGATTGAGAAAGAGCAAATGTATATAAAAAAAAAATTAGTAAAAGTAAAAACAAAGGTAAGAAATGTGATAAAGAATGTGAGTGAATGAGTCAGTCAGTCAGTCAATAAGCAGGCTCAGAGGCCACGAACTCAAGAACACCGGACCAAACAAAACAACCCTTCATTACAGTACAATCAGCACACTCCTTCCCCACGGCTCTCCATCCCGTCCAAACTGTGTCAGGCCAAATGTATAATAGCTGTCAGGAATCTATTATGCCTGATGAATATGGAACCCAGTGGCCTGGCGTGCCTGAATACCAAACATGTAATGACGATCACAGAGAGACACTAACATAACAAACATACGTGTAGGTGCTTCAGCCCAACCAGCCGCTGATCCTTCGATTGCTACACCTTCTCAAGTTGAACATGCCAGAATTATTATCTGGTGCAAGTTTACGGTACAGTTTTGAAAAATACCAGTGTCAATAACAGGTGTGGTCGAGTAGTTCTTTTTTCAGTGACAATATCTTATTTTCGTCCAGTAGTCACCAGATCAAATGAAGTAACAAGTGTCATTTTGTCTCTAGCAGTAAAGCAGCCAAGCACCAGTTGTTGGTGATGTAACCACAACGTAAATCCTTGTTACCTACGCTTCATGTGATCACAATCATCCTGATATGCGAGAGTACCAGTTGATGCAAAAATAACCGTAGTATAAATTTCTTACCTAGATTAGATGTAGTCACAATCGTTCCAAAATCATATGAACATTTGTTGTAACTAAAATCTGTAATCTGGATTTCCTTTGATAACAAGTCCCATTAAGCGAACGAACCAGTTGTTGTTAATATAACCACAGCATAGGTCCGTGTCACTTAGGCTTGGTGAGGTCACAATGGTCTCCAGGCTTCCTAGCAGTCGTCTTTGTGGCGGTTGGCTGCTCCCTTGTGGAGCCTTATACCGCTGCCGGGTAAGGAGTACTGAGCGTCTGGCTACTGATGAACTGATATGTGAAGGCGACAAGCAACGTCCCACTTCGTGTTTTGCAGTATATTGTAAAAGACGCAAACAAATGTAATTCCAAAGACGTGGACGTAGCGCTACGACTGATGATGATGATGATGATGATGATGATGATGATGATGATGATGATGATGATGCCGAAGGTGGTGGCGGTGATGGTGATGGTGATGATCATGATAATGATGGCGGCTTGGCTTTCAATGTCAATACTGTTCTGTTAGCTGCTTTGAAATTTTACTCTAACATTTTCCATAATAACAGTTTAATACCAACAGGTTAAAATAATTTTTTCCATCAATCTACTGTAAAAAAAAGCATGTGATACCATCTGATACACAAAATATAGACAAGTGGAGTGTTGCCGCCACAACCACCACCATTATGCACCACACCACAAAAATTGGCACCACCACAGGAACACACTACATAACCATGACAACACACACACACACACACACACACACAAACACACTGTTGACCGACATGACGTCACCTCCTAGGCGAATTGACTATCTGATCACATGTCATGCGATTTATAGTCCTGAATGACAGCCGCGCAACACACACACACACACACACACACACACACACACACACACACACACACACACACACACACACACACACACACACACACACATTACCATAACCTTCACACAACTCCACAAACTGTTATGTCCTAGAGAGAGAGAGAGAGAGAGAGAGAGAGAGAGAGAGAGAGAGAGAGAGAGAGAGAGAGAGAGAGAGAGAGAGAGAGAGAGAGAGAGAGAGAGAGAGAGAGAGAGAGAGAGAGAAGGGGGGGGGCAGAAAAATTTATAAAAAAAAAAAAAAAAAAAAAATTTAAACTAAGTCCTGCTTTGAAGAGTAACCCCACGTCCAAGAGGCAGACAACCTCGCCCGCAGAGCATCACCTGTATGGAGCGCCCTAGTTAGCACTTCCCACGCGGCAGGCCTGTGAATGGGTGCGGCTGCTACACTTCCACAAAGTCCAGCTAACAGTCTCCATGGATAAAATACACACAACGGAACATAGTCATCATCCTCCGTCATAACAGTTTAAGCATGAGCGTCACAAGAAACTACGTCTTAACTAAGCGATTTAATTTTACCGTAAGTATTATATTATCCAAAAACTAGATATTTTATAAGAGAAAGGAATAATTAAAGACCAATACTGTTTTTCGGAGGAGGTTATGAGTGTTTGCCCGTGTGGTCATGTGATGTGCAATGAAAGATGGTTTTATCCTCACTAACAAATCCATTAAAAACGAGACGTTTCATTTCCTTGCCGATGACTACGGTATACGCTGTACATGACTGCTTGCTGTTGTAGTGTACAACTGTGTATGAGACAAAAATAATGGCAATGAATGATTCTGCTCATGATATAATTCTATGTCGAGAAGAAAACCACACTTTTGCCAAGGTGGACACCCTTGTTACACGCTATTGCAAGCATGCATCACACCCGACCCATCCAAACCACTGGACCACGCCAAGGAAATAAGGTTTAATACTGCACTTCCATTCTACCAGCTCAAACCACTCTCATATTTGTTGTTATATTACTACACTACAACTACCACCACCACCAACAATAATAACAACTGCACCACCACCACCACCACCACCACCACCACCACCAACAACAACAACAACAACAAAACAGCAAGCCAAGCAAGCTTTCCAGAGCATCATTCTACCAAATTCGCCTCACTAGGAACCACCTTACAATTTACCAACATTAGGAGTTTCTGCCGCCTTTGCTGAAGCCATTCCCCGCCGTCCCCCAGCCCCCCTTACGCCTGCCCGCCCACCATGCCTAGCTTGCCCACACCGAGGCTCAGGGAAAGGAGAAAGGCGCCTCCTCGTCATCAATACAGAGGCCACCACTCACCAAATATTAAGCACAACAAATTCATATTATATATATATATATATATATATATATATATATATATATATATATATATATATATATATATATATATATATATATATATATATATATATAT
This sequence comes from Scylla paramamosain, assembly GCF_035594125.1. NCBI lineage: Eukaryota > Metazoa > Arthropoda > Malacostraca > Decapoda > Portunidae > Scylla > Scylla paramamosain. Next base: position 5,648,093 of record NC_087180.1, read on the forward strand.
ATATATATATATATATATATATATATATATATATATATATATATATATATATATATACATATATATATATATATATATATATATATATGCACAAATACATTTAAATGTAAATTTTTCAAGGGCTGTTGTGACTCACACTGTCTTGTAATGTGACAAGAATTGCTTTACTCTATGACATGAACCGTGTTGCGAAACAGTGAAGGGAATCATGCCAAGACCCGCTGTCACTTCTGTCAGTGCCTACCATTAACGGGTACAACCACCACAGCGACACCCACCACATGACATCCCATAGGACAAGTGAAGACGCTGACACACGAATACTTCTGACGCTGCCGCATATCTGCTCTGGGCACTCCTGAAGTGGTCCCTTAATGGCGACCATCCAGGTGTTGGCCGCACTGACAACCTGTTCTGGGAATCAGGAACCCGTGCCCTCGTCCGGTGTTCCCTCGACCCCGCCAGTGTTCTGCGCCGCCTCGTCATGCGAGGCTCGTAACCGTTTGCCGGCACGTTTTGACAAAGTGCAGGGCACCGCTACCAGGCGTGGCTAATTTTCAGCCATAAAGGGCGCCGGTCAATTTGAGACGCTGAGGCAGAGTCAGTGACTGGACAGCAGCAGGCCTTCCCCCCGATCTCCCCTTGACGGCCGCCATTATGCTTCACGGCTGAGACACGCGCGCGCACACACACACACACACACACACACACACACACACACACACACACACACACACACACACACACACACACCACAGAGGCTCCCTCCTCTGAGGCCACAGTCGCCGCCATCACCTTTGAGGAGTGGTAATTACCTCCATGTTGGGTCGCGTCCCGCACACTCGGGTCACGCTCATACGATGCATATTTCACTTTTCCAAGCGCAGGGTGGAGGGCGAGACCTAATTGTCGCGGACACCTGTCCATCGCTCTCACCCTGCGATGAATCACCGCCGGAACTTTCACAGCGGTGCGACCCCGTCTTCCCCTACCCCGCCCCCTTGTCTTCCCCTCCGCCCCTTGAAGCCGCCAACACGAGTCCTAAGAGTAGTCCGCTGCCTCGCCACGCCCACCAGGTGACAAACACAGGCAATACTTAAAATCAAAATCAACACTCACCTGCATAGTTGTCGGTCTCAGACGACAGCCCGCACTGTTCGGTGTTCCCTTCCTCGTAGCCCTTCCGCGCCTTCTCAACTGTAGGGTGAAATGAGAGTGAGTGAGCATCAGCCCTTCTGCCACGCATGGACTCACAAATATATCTACAAAACTATAATTTGTTTTGCCAGTATGTTAAGTGGCACTACAATTATTTAGTGTCACTACAAGATGCTTTCCTCCTGGTTACGACGTTCCGCTAATCATCTCAAAACACGGACGGCAAGGTAAGAAGAGGACCATGCGGCCAGCTCGTAACGCCGCTAACTCTCGTCCTCAACACATCCTCATCGCTTTAACCTCCCCCACATCCATCCAACCCTCCCTTTTTTTTTCCACAGTACTAGAACAGCATGTTACTGAACCTCAGCACCAGGAGTACCCCTGCCTTCCCTCCCACCACGCAACGGTACCTAACAATATTCAGGACAAAGGTGTCACCCTGTCTACGCCCTCCACTCCAGGGGGTCAACTTTCCGAATTTCACCACCTACACTCTCCCCTTCCCTTCGTTCCTCCCTTCCTCACCCCTTGTCACCGCCTACAGTCGGGTAATAGGGACAAGTGCTGAACAAAGGCAGCGCGCAGACGAGAGTCCGCTCAACGCTTGAGCCGAGCGGTGACAAGCCGTGGGGTGACGTAAAAAAATTACCGACACAACCGACAAAAAGGCACCGTCACGGGACGAGTACGCTCTCTACAAGCCATCGTCTGTCCCTTGTGTGCTCACCATCACTCCTGCCTTCACCTATGCCTTGTCCCCAGCATATCACCACCCTCACCCTCATCACCAGCACAACTCCCTTTCATCACCACCTTCAAACTGCACGCCCACTCCAGCTCACGTGACAAAGCCCTGCCCGTGTCTGCCTGTGTAAAACTAACAAATATTTAAACAAAATACACACACACACACACACACACACACACACACACACACACACACACACACACACATTCTCCTTATGAAGTATAATCTTTGCCTAAAGTGTAACTCAAGAACAGGGTTTGAACGCGTCGTAGCTCAAATGTAACCTCTGTGTCAGGAAAAGGTAAATCCCTATCTCAGTTGTTCTTTTATTTCTTTTTTTTCGAAAGGAAATTATTGGAAAAAAATACCAAAGGCGAAGCATGATATAAAGCCATCAGCAGCAGCCATCGAGGCGACCACCACCACCACCACCACCACCACCACTTGTCCTGAGCCTGAGTGGAGGTGTGTTGGCCACGTCAGCCACACCACTACAGCTTCAACAATACTGTAGTGTCCACCAAGCCCTACACACATTTTCTAAATAGACGATTATATACAAAAGGAAACAGACCAATATCTAAATATAAATTCAGAAAGAAAAAAAAAATATCTGATAAAGGCTGATGAATAAAATACAGAGAATTCTGCATTGCAGACCGTAAGTTGTGACGTTTTATTCTTGGAGGAATAAAGGCCACTGAGGGAAGGCATTCACTGCCCTTCAAGCAATAAAACATTGTAGTAAGCACTTCATCAGTATAGGAGTAGTGCTATACGGAGTGAAGACTTGCTTTAGCTTGTGTTTCGCCTTCCCCCCCCAAAACACACACACACACACACACACACACACACACACACACACACACACACACACCACTGTTTCACAGGATCACTAGCACTGTGCTGCGTAGTATACAATTTCTTCAGACCGTCACATGTAGGAGAACATAACAATTATTTTTTTTTACTTCTAACAAGCATTGTTGTGTACCTTACCGTAAAAACACAGCGGTCAAGACATTTTCAAACGCTTCGGCACCTTATCTAGACTAATCTGAACAGGCTTTTGGGGAAGTAATGAAGTTTTCATTATTCAAGTAAACTATTAACAAGATAAAAAAAAACATCTATGAGAACCTATCTTCTAATCATCTCTGTGGTCTTTAAAATTCGTAGTTCTTATGCGAGGCAACAGTGTTTCAAAAAAGTGGTCCCACCCTGCTGCGTGTGTGTGACGGTAAGTATGGCCATGTGGACACCACTCTTACTTTACAAACTACTGTTCCTGAGTTCGGCTATCAAGACATACAGCTGATATATTAACCTTTATTAATCTGCAAGTCTCTCTCTCTCTCTCTCTCTCTCTCTCTCTCTCTCTCTCTCTCTCTCTCTCTCTCTCTCTCTCTCTCTCTCTCTCTCTCTCTCTCTCTCTCTCTCTCTCTCTCTCTCTCTCTCTCTCTCTCTCTCTCCGATGTGTAACTAAGGCGTTGCACAGGTGTACTAATGGCCAGCAGGTCACGGCTTTATGACCTGCGCTGCTTCGCTTTCATCAATATGTTCTACATGGACGTGCCTCGAACAATTAAACAAGACCAGTTCCTTTGACCATGGAAGATTTTTTTCTTCCCTAAATCAACACATCTACACTTAAATTTGCTATATATTTGCACTAAACAAAACGACATCAAAACGAAAGTATATAACCAAAACTAGCCTTGACCAAATATATAATTCCTAGGAAACCCAAGAAGCACTGAGGTGGAAGATTAATAAATTATGTCAGCCATTATAACGCAAGCTGAGACTCCAAAATTTCTCTATATTAGGAAGAGCTCTGAGGTGGAAATTTTCCTGAGGGGCGAGGGCGACCACCCTTCCCTGGCTGAGTGGTGCCGGCAGGGCGGCCACTCGTTCGTTATCTCCTCGTACCTTGCTATTATGGTTACTCAGTGTTATTTTGTAGTGAAACCTGACGAAGATGGAAAGGTAGGTAGGTAGGTAGGTAGGTAGGTAGGTAGGTAGGTAGGTAGGTAGGTAGGTAGGTAGGTAGGTAGGTAGGTAGGTAGGTAGGTAGGTAGGTAGGTAGGTAGGTAGGTAGGTAGGTAGGTAGGTAGGTAGGTAGGTAGGTAGGTAGGTAGGTAGGTAGGTAGGTAGGTAGGTAGGTAGGTAGGTAGGTAGGTAGGTAGGTAGGTAGGTAGGTAGGTAGGTAGGTAGGTAGGTAGGTAGGTAGGTAGGTAGGTAGGTAGGTAGGTAGGTAGGTAGGTAGGTAGGTAGGTAGGTAGGTAGGTAGGTAGGTAGGTAGGTAGGTAGGTAGGTAGGTAGGTAGGTAGGTAGGTAGGTAGGTAGGTAGGTAGGTAGGTAGGTAGGTAGGTAGGTAGGTAGGTAGGTAGGTAGGTAGGTAGGTAGGTAGGTAGGTAGGTAGGTAGGTAGGTAGGTAGGTAGGTAGGTAGGTAGGTAGGTAGGTAGGTAGGTAGGTAGGTAGGTAGGTAGGTAGGTAGGTAGGTAGGTAGGTAGGTAGGTAGGTAGGTAGGTAGGTAGGTAGGTAGGTAGGTAGGTAGGTAGGTAGGTAGGTAGGTAGGTAGGTAGGTAGGTAGGTAGGTAGGTAGGTAGGTAGGTAGGTAGGTAGGTAGGTAGGTAGGTAGGTAGGTAGGTAGGTAGGTAGGTAGGTAGGTAGGTAGGTAGGTAGGTAGGTAGGTAGGTAGGTAGGTAGGTAGGTAGGTAGGTAGGTAGGTAGGTAGGTAGGTAGGTAGGTAGGTAGGTAGGTAGGTAGGTAGGTAGGTAGGTAGGTAGGTAGGTAGGTAGGTAGGTAGGTAGGTAGGTAGGTAGGTAGGTAGGTAGGTAGGTAGGTAGGTAGGTAGGTAGGTAGGTAGGTAGGTAGGTAGGTAGGTAGGTAGGTAGGTAGGTAGGTAGGTAGGTAGGTAGGTAGGTAGGTAGGTAGGTAGGTAGGTAGGTAGGTAGGTAGGTAGGTAGGTAGGTAGGTAGGTAGGTAGGTAGGTAGGTAGGTAGGTAGGTAGGTAGGTAGGTAGGTAGGTAGGTAGGTAGGTAGGTAGGTAGGTAGGTAGGTAGGTAGGTAGGTAGGTAGGTAGGTAGGTAGGTAGGTAGGTAGGTAGGTAGGTAGGTAGGTAGGTAGGTAGGTAGGTAGGTAGGTAGGTAGGTAGGTAGGTAGGTAGGTAGGTAGGTAGGTAGGTAGGTAGGTAGGTAGGCAGATAGATGGATGGATGGATGGATGGATGGATGGATGGATAGATAGATAGATAGAGAGATAGATAGATAGATAGATAGATAGATAGATAGATAGATAGATAGACAGCCTGCCCTCTAAAGACAACTCTCTTCCTCCACACAAAACTACAAGCACCTAATAACACACACACCCTTCACTCAAAAAATTTTAAAATCATGGCGACTCCTACACCAGCCTCGGAGTCCCTATCTGGGGAGGGGACCATAAATGTCCCCAGGTCGGACTGCCTTTCCGTCGACGACCTTAAGTGTCTTGACACCCCCCTCAACTTTTTCTTCATTAACTTCTGCAACATTCGCGGTCTAAGATCTAATTTTCAATCTGTAGAACACCACCTCTCCTCTTCTAAACCTCATCTTCTTTTCCTCACTGAAACTCAGGTGTCTGAGGCAACTGACAGTAGCCCCTTTTCTGTTCCCTCCTACTTTCTCTATCCTCATTTTCGATCCAAAGCTGGATGCTGCGTTTATGTGCGCAATGACTTAACCTGCTCTCGTGCCCACGCTCTTGAATCTTCCGAGTTTTCCACCATCTGGCTACGACTACAGAGTCATTCTCATACTAAATTTATCTGTGCTGTATACCTCTCTCCTAACTCCTCTGACTATAAAAAATTCTTTGACTACTTAACTTCCAAAGTGGAGCACATTCTGACCCTCTTCCCTTTTGCAGAGATCTCCATTCTTGGAGACTTCAATGTTCACCACCAGCTTTGGCTTTCCTCTCCCTTCACTGACCATCCTGGTGAACTAGCCTACAACTTTGCTATCCTCCATGACCTAGAGCAATTGGTGCAACACCCTACTCGTATTCCTGACCGTCTTGGAGATACGCCCAACATTCTTGACCTTTTCCTGACCTCTAATCCTTCTGCTTATGCTGTCACCCTTTCTTCTCCGTTGGGCTCCTCCGATCACAATCTCATATCTTTATCTTGTCCTATCACTCCAATCCCTCCTCAGGATCCCCCTAAGCGAAGGTGCCTCTGGCGTTTTGCCTCTGCTAGTTGGGGGGACCTGAGGAGGTATTTTGCTGATTTTCCTTGGAATGACTACTGCTTCCGTGTCAGAGACCCGTCTTTGTGTGCTGAGCGCATAACAGAGGTGATAGTGTCTGGCATGGAGGCGTACATTCCTCACTCTTTTTCTCGTCCTAAACCTTCTAAACCTTGGTTTAACACAGCTTGTTCTCGTGCTATACTCGTACATGATAGAGAGGTGGCCCACAAAAGGTACTTAAGCCTTCCTTCACCAGAATCTCATGCACTTTATATTTCTGCCCGGAACCATGCCAAGTCTGTTCTCCAACTAGCCAAAAACTCCTTCATTAACAGAAAATGTCAAAACCTTTCAAGATCTAACTCCCCTCGTGATTTCTGGCATCTAGCCAAAAATATCTCCAATAACTTTGCTTCTTCTTCTTTCCCTCCTCTACTTCAACCAGATGGCACCACTGCTATCACATCTATTTCTAAAGCTGAACTCTTTGCTCAAACCTTTGCTAAAAACTCTACCTTGGACGATTCTGGGCTTGTTCCTCCCTCTCCTCCACCCTCTGACTACTTCATGCCACGTATTAAAATTCTTCGTAATGATGTTTTCCATGCCCTCGCTGGCCTAAACCCTCGGAAGGCTTATGGACCTGATGGGGTCCCTCCTATTGTTCTCCGAAACTGTGCCTCCGTGCTTGCACCTTGCCTAGTCAAACTCTTTCAGCTCTGTCTGTCAATATCTACCTTTCCTTCTTGCTGGAAGTTTGCCTACATTCAACCTGTTCCTAAAAAGGGTGACCGCTCTAATCCCTCAAACTACCGTCCTATTGCTTTAATTTCCTGCTTATCTAAAGTTTTTGAATCTATCCTCAACAGGAAGATTCTTAAACATCTATCACTTCACAACCTTCTATCTGATCGCCAGTATGGGTTCCGTCAAGGCCGCTCTACTGGTGATCTTCTGGCTTTCCTTACTGAGTCTTGGTCATCCTCTTTTAGAGACTTTGGTGAAACTTTTGCTGTTGCCTTGGACATATCAAAAGCCTTTGATAGAGTCTGGCACAAAGCTTTGATTTCCAAACTACCCTCCTACGGTTTCTATCCTTCTCTCTGTAACTTCATCTCAAGTTTCCTTTCTGACCGTTCTATTGCTGCTGTGGTAGACGGTCACTGTTCTTCTCCTAAATCTATTAACAGTGGTGTTCCTCAGGGTTCTGTCCTGTCACCCACTCTCTTCTTATTATTCATTAATGATCTTCTAAACCAAACTTCTTGTCCTATCCACTCCTATGCTGATGATACCACCCTGCACTTTTCCACGTCTTTTCATAGACGTCCAACCCTTCAGGAGGTAAACATATCACGCAGGGAAGCCACAGAACGCCTGACTTCTGATCTTTCTAAAATTTCTGATTGGGGCAGAGCAAACTTGGTATTGTTCAATGCCTCAAAAACTCAATTCCTCCATCTATCAACTCGACACAATCTTCCAGACAACTATCCCCTCTTCTTCAATGACACTCAACTGTCCCCCTCTTCTACACTGAACATCCTCGGTCTGTCCTTTACTTATAATCTGAACTGGAAACTTCACATCTCATCTCTAGCTAAAACAGCTTCTATGAAGTTAGGTGTTCTGAGACGTCTCCGCCAGTTTTTCTCACCCCCCCAGCTGCTAACTCTGTACAAGGGCCTTATCCGTCCATGTATGGAGTATGCTTCACATGTCTGGGGGGGTTCCACTCATACTGCTGTTCTAGACAGGGTGGAATCAAAAGCTTTTCGTCTCATCAACTCCTCTCCTCTAACTGACTGTCTTCAGCCCCTCTCTCACCGCCGCAATGTTGCATATCTAGCTGTCTTCTACCGCTATTTTCATGCCAACTGCTCTTCTGATCTTGCTAACTGCATGCCTCCCCTCCTCCCGCGGCCTCGCTGCACAAGACTTTCTTCTTTCTCTCACTCCTATTCTGTCCACCTCTCTAACGCAAGAGTTAACCAGTATTCTCAATCATTCATCCCTTTCTCTGGTAAACTCTGGAACTCCTTGCCTGCTTCTGTATTTCCACCTTCCTATGACTTGAATTCCTTCAAGAGGGAGGTTTCAAGACACTTATTCACCAATTTTTGACCACTGCTTTGACCCTTTTAAGGGACTGGCATTTCAGTGGGCATTTTTTTTTATTAGATTTTTGTTGCCCTTGGCCAGTATCCTTCCTACATAAAAAAAAAAAAAAAAAAAAAAAAAAAAATAGATAGATAGATAGATAGATATATACATGCATACATACATACATACATACATACATACATACATACATACATATATACATACATAGACTGAGAGATTGATACCTACGCAGACAGATGAATGAACGTGAGAGAGAGAGAGAGAGAGAGAGAGAGAGAGAGAGAGAGAGAGAGAGAGAGAGAGAGAGAGAGAGAGAGAGAGAGAGAGAGAGAGAGAGAGAGAGAGAGAGAGAGAGGACGACGACGACGAAAGGAAAAGGAAGATTGTTTAATATGAATGAGAATGAGAAATGGAAGAAAGAAGAGGAGAGAATATACACACTGAAAAGAAAAATAAAGTAAGAAAGAAAATGCAAATAATAAAAGGAACCAGAAAGACGAAAGGTGGAAAAAAGATAAATACAAGGAAAAAACTCAAAAGCATTGAGGAAACAAAGGAAATGCAAAAAGAAAAACGTAGAAAATATACACAACAAAACGAAAAGACGAAAGAAAGAAAACAAATACAAACAGACGAAAGGAAGATATGAAAAGTGAAGTACAAAATATTACTATGAGATTCAAACCATTCCAGATTCATCACCATTATCTTTTCTTTATCATGATTATCTTCGCATTTACTTTTTTTTCTATTTCTATTGTCACCATCCCCATTACCAGCGCAATGATGCCACTATCACCACCATCGCAATGAACCTACCTCTCTTTCACTAACTTCACTATCATTACTATTAACACCATCAGGCAAGAAACACCATTACAATCACTATTCGGCCACCATCATCACCACCATCACCATCACCGGTCACTTCACTATCACCTTCATTAGTACCACCACCACCACCACCAGCATCTCTATCGGAAGCACCATCACCACGACCGCCATCACAACCATCACCAGCAACACAGCAATGCATCGGGTTTACAGATAATGAGAAAGATTTAATAATTTAAGCGAGGGAATTGTTAGGATTCGAACCCCCGAACCCCGACAGGACACTCACCGTGCACGACATCTCACCAATCAAATCATAATGATCGCCATGGTACAAGTGGTGTTGAATCAATCTTGAGAATCCCGCCACTACAATACTGCTCCAGTACCACCGCTACTAACCGTTCCCCGCTTCCCATCTACCAACGCTCTCCGGGCAAAACATACACCTCCATCTCGCTAGGAAATGATAAGAGACAGAACAATTGCCTGAAAGCCTAACCCACTGATTTGGTGAAGCACTACACAGGCCAAGTGTGTTTTCTTTATTAGAACACACGTACGCTGCGTGGCTTGATGACCTCGGGCCTGGTGAGAGGCAAGTTTATGTTCCTAATACATAGTGACACCAGTGCTCCATCACTGTCTCCCTGTCTGTATGTATGTATGTATACGAGTATATGCATGTACCTGTGCATATTCTATGTACGAGTATGTATATGTATGTACGTATGAAAGAAACCTCAACTAGGGCGGAGTGGTCAATAATTACAGCTGAATATAACGAAATTTCAAAAATTCTAACTATCACAAGTCATAAGTAGAGCAGGCCTAACTTGGTGATTTCCTCCAGGGCATGTCGTTGCCCGAAATCTACACATTTTCTGGGGGCAGCGTCACTGCCACACAGTCTCCGTTATTTACCTTTAAGGCTTTTCATGGAGCAATGTTTTATACCAGTGTCCGGTCTGCTTTTAAGACCACCGCTGCTCTTCAGCTGCCTGCACGCCTCCCCTTCCTCTTGCGGACTCCCTGTACTAGACTTTCTACTTATTCTCATCCCTATCTTCACTCTTCCCTCTCGCGAGTCAACTCAGGAAGTCAGCCTATTTGTTTTTCCCTCTTCTTGTGACACAAACTGTCTAGCGAGGTAAATCGAAGCAATGTCAAAAGAGGATTATTTTTTTTATTTACTTTACTATTTCACATTTTTGGAGCGACAATTTAGTTTTATATTCGTTCTCGGTGCCCTTGAACGACCTTTCTCACACGTAGAAAAAAAAAAAAAATAATACAGTTGCCGCCTTGCCCTCACCGCCACCATCCCCCTTTTCTTCACCAGCCGGCCTCTCCCTTCCACTCCTGACCCTCGCCTCACTGGCCGCCACTCGCACCCTTGTTACTTCTTCCCCACGAGGCGATAACGTCACTACACACAATATTACAACAAAACAATTATTGCCGCATAAGCAACCAGTTCCTTTAAGGTTGGGGTTATGATAATGAGCTAACATGTTCAGTTAGTTTCTCATTAACATGACGATTTACCTTATTTATACAGAAATAAGCTACACCAACAAGCACAATAAACACATACTTAAGAAATAAATACACACATACATAAATAAGTAAATAAATAAATAAATATATAAATAAATAAATGAATAAATGTGTGTGTGTGTGTGTGTGTGTGTGTGTGTGTGTGTGTGTGTGTGTGTGTGTGTGTGTGTGTGTGTGTGTGTGTGTGTGTGTGTGTGTGTGTGTGTGTGTGTGTGTGTGTGTGTGTGTGTGTGTGTGTGTGTGTGTGTGTGTGTGTGTGTGTCAAGTATGTACGCTAATTTTCCTTATAATAACCAATAAGGAAAGACAAATCTCTCTCTCTCTCTCTCTCTCTCTCTCTCTCTCTCTCTCTCTCTCTCTCTCTCTCTCTCTCTCTCTCTCTCTCTCTCTCTCTCTCTCTCTCTCAAAAATTTCTCGTGAAATTTAAGAAACATTATTTTTTTTTTTCCGTATCTCTTTTTGATTTCCAAACACGGCGGTAAGCTGAGGGTTGTAAAGTTAAGTGGCGGGAAAAGTAAGCCCACCAAATGTGTCTCCATATATAGAGGGAGGGTGAGCTTCTCTGCCCATAAACACACAACCAACACGTGCATCAACTTACACACAGAACTTTTTCCCTCTATTAGCATCACGAAGACGTGCTAAAAAGCCATTCTGATTTTTTTCCAACAATCTTTGTTACGAAATGCTAAGAGAATCATAAATCCGAGTTAAAAGGGCAAGATAATGAAGGATTTTAAAGACAGAGGTGAATGACAGTCTCAAATGTTACTAAAATAAAGAGGACGAATTATAATGGAAATACAACGACCGATTTTAAAGCAAAAGTATTGCATTACTGATTCAAAATGTTGTTAGAAGTGTTATAAAGCAATAATGGAAAAATCACCTTAGAAACACAAATGGAGAATAACTGATTGTAAAAAGCAAGAACAGGACAGTAATCGCCGAGTGCTTTTCCATAAAGGAACACACTGCGATTACTGTCCTGTTCGTGCTTTTTACAACTGAGTTACTCTCCATTTGTGTTTCTAAGGTGATTATCCCATTATTGCTTTATAACACTTCTAACAACATTCTGAATAAGTAATGCAATACTTATTTTGCTTTAAAATCAGTCGTTATATTGCGGCTTCGGCACCATAACGGTTAAAAAGGAAAAAGAATAAAAACAGCAGTCCAATTTAAAGAGCCCCTGCAGTAATCTGATACTAAACACTATCCCCCTATTTGAAGATTGTATGGAGTGCATGTGAAGGATATTCTAAGTTGAGTTATGGAGCCGCAACAAACGAGTTTACAAGACACCTGCCAGAGTTACTAGAGAACGCTACCTTTCACACACACACACACACACACACAAAAGAAAAAAAAAAAAAAAAGACCGCCCTCCCAACCATACAGCTGCATTTCCCGTCTAATGAACATGTAGACTGACTTGAGTACACGTCACGGTGGATGCCTGTCACGACTCCTTCAAGCGGGGCATCCACCTGCCTACCACTCCGTACACTGATCTGATTACTGCCATGACTATCACAGAATTAAGCGTTATTTAGAAAAGTTAATACCTACATATAATCCGTAATGCATATAACCATTAAGAAGAGTTCAACCGCTGATCTAAACATGGCCATTATCATCATCATCGCTGGACCATTCGCTAAAAGCATTATCTTCAAAAAAATAAATAAATAAAAAATATATCATAAGACACTATTCCATTCACAGATCCGAATACAACCACTACCACAACCACTTCCACTAAAACTACATGCATTTGCCTAATCACATTTCTTTTTTTTTTTTTTTTTTGGACTACTGCCTATATAATCCCCGATATATACGTTTGTTACGACTCAACCTCCGCCGCTTTATTGGCCAACCTGTTTCTAACCCTTATAAACTTCCTACTTTTTTTTTTTTAAGCGGAAATTATACGAGCTTCCCTTGCCTGTTTAGTGTCCTTGTCCAGCCTCCTTGGGTAAAAAAAAAAATTAAATACAACCAAATCATAACCACTAACAAAACAAATCCGCGTACATATAAATTACAAGTTATTCACGAACCAATGCCAATGTATAATTCTGATGTATGTAATTATATACAGTTTAATGCCACAGTTTCTTTTTTTTCAATCATAAAAGGATACGAGACACTAAAATACAATCACCAGTACTTTCATTCAGTTACATGGTGTTTAATTAGTAGGGGCTTTACTGTTCCTACTATGTGCTGTATTTCAAAGTACTAACAAATTAATTCATTAAAACGAAAGAATGAAAAAAAAAAGGGATAGAAATGGGAGGAGAGGAGAAAGGAAGGGGAGGCATAAAGAAAAAGGTCGGACTCGGAAAGAAAAAGAATATCAAGGAAGAGAGAGAGTAAGAAACGAACGAACGAACGAACGAGCGAACGAACGTATGTACCAGCGAGAGAGAGAGAGAGAGAGAGAGAGAGAGAGAAAATCAAAATCATAAACAGGAACAAGAAATTACAGAAGGGAAAGACTGACCCGCAAAATAACAAATAAATGCGTAGACAAAATTGCACAAGGGAGAGATGGTGTGTCATGTCTTGAGAGGGAAACAATCCATGAACAAAATAACACATTCGATCCACGTGTTGAGAGTTCATTACGGAGTCGAGTCCAGTATCTTTCTACTCTGCATGTATGTAAATAAACCTGTACTTTCTTTCCTTCGTTATATATTTCTTATTCCTTCAACCATCGCGGCAGTAGTAGTAGTAGTAGTAGTAGTAGTAGTAGTAGTAGTAGTAGTAGTAGTAGTAGTAGTAGTAGTAGTAGTAGTAGTGGTAGTACAGCGCGTTATCACCACCGTTAGCCTCTAAAATTCCACCAAAATAAAGACTCCCCAAATTTCTACACTCACTGCCGTCGACTGCCCATTTATTATATATCAGCCAAACAAAATTTTACATCTCACCTTCACATTTAGTTTTCTTTCTCTCTGTTTTGACATTTTTTGCCATTCCCTAGTTCCTATTCTATTACCCGGTCTACTTAGTATTTGCTCACCGCATGACGCACCTTGTGACTATGAACCAAATTATAATAATTGAAGAAAACCTCACATATCTTTGACCCACCATGGCAACACCGTCCCACCCACCCCAGCTGATCGACGGCACAACTCTCACCCTCCCTCGCATTTACTTTCACCTCCCTTAAAGACTCAATACGCATTACCCCATCTAGCTACATTTGCCGCAGTCCGTAAAAGACGAGATACCACAACACATGATCATCCGTAGCGTCCCCACCCCGCGACACAGTCTACAGCACCCACCTGGTTCCCATACCGCACCACCCTACACCCCACCACACCCCGAAACTCACCTCGTGGGTATATATGGCAGCGTGAAATGTGAAAGGCTGAGATCATTAACACAAACGGACAAGTTGACGCTATCGTATGCAAGTAAGATAGATCTGATACCGCGGCGAAGTTGGGAGGGAAAGATTACAGAGCAGCTAGACATACGGTACTAACTCAGGTGTTGTAAGTGGACGTGGACCAGGTGCAGGTAAGGCAGGTAAAGCGCGGCTGGGTTAATTAAATCACCCCTAATGAGAAATGAGCGCGGCTGGCGGTTAATCGCGTGTGTAGTGGCGTGGAAGCACACCTCGCTACACTCCACTACACAACACTACACCCATCATGTATGCGCCCGGTGTGCCAGATATGGAAATAGGATGAGGTTTAGATGGAGATGCGCCGGGTGGCGAGGCGTCCCTGTGGAGTAATTGTGTTGCAGTGGTGGGAATGGAGACGTGGATAAAGGAGATGCGGCCACTGATGCATGGGGAAGAGCAACGCGGGGAGCGAGTGATGCTGTCAACTGTGTTTGGAGAGAGAATTCGTCTGCTGAGCTTCAGACGACTGTGTGTGTGTGTGTGTGTGTGTGTGTGTGTGTTATTCACCTACGGTCGCCTGCTGGTTACCCAGCCAGCCATTCCCCTACGAAACGAGCTCAGGGCTCGTACTGACCGATCTTTGGATAGGACTGAGCTACTCACACACCGGGACAGCGAGGCCACAGTCCCTCGGGTTACATCCCATACCTACCTCCTGCTACGTAGGTGTGTGTGTGTGTGTGTGTGTGTGTGTGTGTGTGTGTGTGTGTGTGTGTGTGTGTGTGTGTGTGTGTGTGTGTTCTGTCATACAGTAATAATAATAATAATCCTTCGGGTGGTCCTGTTACCGATCGCTATTGTATTAACATGCGGAGTGTTGAGTAAGCAATGAAGGCGAAGTGATGGTGCCATTTGGGAAAGTGTCACAGCAGTTACTTAACGGCATTCATATCCTACACAAACCAATTTGCACAAACCATTAGGCACTCCACAATCCCCCACGTGTTGCTCCCTAAACCATGACATATCACTACAGGTGGCTTTATAGAGTGGTTCGCAGGTACTCCACATGGAACGTGTACAAAGTTAACTCATTATTCACTGCAAACAGACCTGTACTGACCTGAATTGACCCAACCACATTAACTACATCTTACCTCACTCCACTTCACCTCGCCTAACTTAACCACATCAATTACCAACTAAACTCTCGTTATGCACTGCATTTTCTTTTTTTCAATGGGTACTGATTTCCTACTCACTATCATCACAAGCCTCTATGATTTTACTACAAGAATTAGACCCCTTCTTCATATGTCTGCTACCTGTCTATTCAAGGCCATCCCGACAAAACTCATTCTTCATGAGTTATCTTCTTATCCTGCTTTCTTTTACTACTTTTTTTTTTATTCCTAGGTTACCATTATATTGCTCCAATTCCCCTTCTGTTTAATGCATGACATGCCCTTCTGGCATTTACTTTGATCTTCTGACTGGTCATTGTCTAAAATGTCACAACTTTGGTCTGCTCAGACCTATTCCATCTCCTCTGCCAAGCCAAACTGTTGAACTACAATGTATATTATGTACTATATATTATACTATATACCATACCTTTAAGTCACTACAGTGGGGCAATGAACATTATGGGCCTTCTTCACTACTGAACTAAACTTCTATGAAGTTGATCTCTTATTCATCCTAAATTACACCAATATGGCTTTAAATCACACTACAGCAGGACAACAGACACCACAAACATTCTATACAACTAACATGACTGAAGCAATATATGTAACACCTCAAATGCAGTCATGGTTAGCAGTATAGTTACAGATTGCATTCACTTCTAGTTTTCAGCATTTTCTCTCAATCTTGAGTCCTACAATCTGCTGAGAATCTCTTCATAAAACCTGACAAATGATAGATTCTCAGATAAGAGAACTTAAGATTAAAGAAAATGCTAAACACACTAAGTGAGGGCAGAAGGTTACCCAACTTCAGACCATAACTGTGGATGTGGTTTGTGGTGTGGCTCACAATTGCTAATATAATGAGGTTTCATTGTCAGGCAGCAAAGATCAGTGATTCCAAGGTACACAACTCGAGGAGGAGGCAGTAGGCACCTGCCAAAATGATGATTACTCCCAGTGAGATCTAAAGCACTGGATCAGGGAACTTATCATTAAACCCAGCTGTGACCTCACTGAACATTTCCGTTTGTGTCTCACAACACAAGGGGGCAGTCTCAGCCTGCCCTCTAAAGATAACTCTTCCTTCACACAAAACTACTAGCACCTAATAACTCAAACACTCTTCACTCAAAAATTCAAAATTATCATGGTGACTCCTACACCAGCCTCGGAGTCCCCATCTGGGGAGGGGACCACAAATGTCCCCAGGTCGGACTGCTCTTCTAATAACAACCCTAAGTGTCTTGACACCCCCCCTCAACTTTTTCTTCATTAACTTCAGCAACATTCACAATCTAAGATCTAATTTTCAATCTCTAGAACACAACCTCTTCTTCTTTTCCTCAATGAAACTCAGATGTCTGAGGCAACTGACAATAGCCCCTTTTCTGTTTCCTCCTACTTTCTCTATCCTCATTTTCAATCCAAAGCTGGATGTTGCGTTTATGTGCACAATGACTTAACCTGCTCTTGTGCCCACACTCTTGAATCTTCTGAGTTTTCCACCATCTGGCTACGACTACAATGTCACTCTCAAACTAAATTTATCTGTGCTGTATACCTCTTACCTAACTCCTCTGACTATAAGACATCCTTTGACTACTTAACTTCCAAAGTGGACCACATTCTGACTCTCTTCCCTTTTGCGGAGATCTCCATTCTTGGAAACTTCAGTGTTCACCACTAGCTTTGGCTTTCCTCTCCCTTCACTGGCCATCCTGGTGAACTAGCCTTCAACTTGGCTATCCTCTACGACTTAAAGCAATTGGTGCAACACCCTACTCGTATTCCTGACCATCATGGAGATATACCCAACATTCTTGACCTTTTCCTGACCTCTAATCCTTCTGCTTATGCTGTCACCCTCTCTTCTCCATTGGGCTCCTCCGATCACAATCTCATATCTGTATCTTGTCCTATCACTCCAATCCCTCCTCAGGATCCCCCTAAGCAGAGGTGCCTCTGGCATTTTGCCTCTGCTAGTTGGGGGGGACCTGAGGAGGTATTTTGCTTATTTTCCTTGAAATGACTATTGCTTCCATGTCTGAGACCCATCTTTGTGTGCCAAGTGCATAACAGAGGTGACAGTGTCTGGCATGGAGACGTACATTCCTCACTCTTTTTCTCAACCTGAACCTTCCAAACCTTGGTTTAACAGCCAGTTTTTGTGCTATACATGATAGAGAGGTGGCCCACAAAAGGTACTTAAGCCTTCCATTACCAGAATCTCATGCACTTTATATTTCTGCCTGGAACCATGCCAAGTCTGTTCTCCAACTAGCCAAAAACTCCTCCATAAATAAAAAGTGTCAAAATCTTTCAAGATCTAACTCCCCTCGTGACTTCTGGCATCTAGCCAAAAATATCTCCAATAACTTTGCTTCTTCTTCTTTCCCTCCTTTATTTCAACCAGATGGCACCACTGCTATCACATCTATCTCTTAAAGCTGAACTCTTCACTCATACCTTTGCTAAAAACTCTACCTTGAACGATTCAGGGCTTGTTCCTCCCTCTCCTCCATCCTCTCACTACTTCATGCTACCTATTAAAATTCTTCGTAATGATAATTTCCATGCCCTTGCTGGCCTAAACCCTCAGAAGGCTTATTTTCCGAAACTGTGCCTCCGTGCTTGCATCTTGCCTAGTCAAACTCTTTCAGCTCTATCTGTCAACATCTACCTTTCCTTCTTGCTGGAAGTTTGCCTACATTCAGTCTGTTCCTAAAAAGGGTGACCGCTCTAATCCCTCAAACTACCATCCAATTGCTTTAATTTCCTGCCTATCTTAAGTTTTTGAATCTATCAACAGGAAGATTCTTAAACATCTATCACTTCACAACCTCCTATCTGACTGCCAGTATGGGTTCCATCAAGGCTGCTCTATTGGTGATCTTTTGGCTCTCCTTACTGAGTCTTGGTCATCCTCTTTTAGAGAAACTTTTGCTGTTGCCTTGGATATATCAAAAGCTTTAGATAGAGTTTAGCACAAAGCTTTGATTTCCAAATTACCCTCCTACAGCTTCTATCCTTCTCTCGGTAACTTCATCTCAAGTTTCCTTTCTGAACATTCTATTGCAGCTGTGGTAGACGGTCACTGTTCTTCTCCTAAATCTATTAACAGGGTTCTGTCCTGTTACCCACTTTCTTCTTATTATTCATCAATGACCTTCTAAACCAAACTTCTTGTCCTATCCACTTCTATGCTGATGATACCACCCTGCACTTTTCCACGTCTTTTCATAGACGTCCAACACTTCAGGAAGTAAACATTTTACACAGGGAAACCACAGAATGCCTGACTTCTGATCTTTCTAAAATTTTTGATTGGGGCAGAGCAAACTTGGTATTGTTCAGTACCTCAAAAACTCAATTCCTCCATCTACCAACTCAACACAATCTTCCAGACAACTATCCCCTCTTCTTCAATGACACTCAACTGTCCCCCTCTTCTACACGGAACATCCTCAGTCTGTCCTTTACATATAATCTGAAGTGGAAACTTCACATCTCATCTCTAGCTAAAACAACTTCTCAAAGTTAGGTGCTCTGAGATGTCTATGCCAATTTTTCTCACCCTTCCCCAGATGTTAACTCTGTACAAGGGCCTTATCTGTCCATGTGTGGAGTGTTTCACATGTCTGGAGGGTTCCACTCACACCGCTCTTCTACACAGGCTGGAATCAAATGATTTTCCTCTCATCAACTCCTCTCCTCTAACTGACTGTCTTCAGCCTCTCTCTCATCATTGCAATGTTGCATCTCTAGCTATCTTCTACCGCTATTTTCATGCTAACTGTTCTTCTGATCTTGCTAACTGCATGCCTCCTCTCTTTCCACGGCCTGGCTGCACAAGACTTTCTTCTTTCTCTGTCCACCTCTAATGCAAGAGTTAACCAGTATTCTCAATCATTCATCCCTTTCTCTGGTAAACTCTATAACTCCCTGCCTGCTTCTGTATTTCTACCTTGCTATGACTTGAATTCCTTCAAGAGGGAGGTTTCAAGACACTTATCCTTCAATTTTTGACTACTGCTTTGGACCTTTTTCTGGGTCTGGCATCTCAGTGGGCTATTTTTTTTATTGGATTTTTGTTGCCCTTGGCCAGTGTCCCTCCTACATAAATAAAAAAAAAAAACTATGGACATGATTGCATTCCACTTCACCTTTCCCCAAGCATTTTTTTTTCTAAAAAGATTCCCCCCATGGACATTTTGCCTTCTGGACATTTTTCATCTTTTAGGATGAGGTGTGATGTGATGTGTGGTGTGGTGCATTGTGGTATCACATGGCTTGGTATTTGGTGTAGTGTAGAGCAGTGTTCTTCAAACCTTTTTTTCATCATGGCCCAGTTTAATTTTATATACTTCCTTCACAACCCAGTACATCTAATCTGTTGTACCTTTATACCTCCAATATGGAAACTGATTCACACACACAAACACACACACATTACTGATTTTGAATTACTGCTCATGTATCTGTTTATAATGTGGCAACCCACTGAACAAGAGATTGCAACCCAGTTTTGGGTTCCAATCCACTCTTTGAAGAACCTTGGTGAAGAGCAGTGTTGGTATAGTGAGGAGAGGAGAGGTATGGTATGGTATGGTGTGGTGTGGTGTGGTGTGGTGTGGTGAATTGAGGTGAATTGTGATGAAGTGAGGTGAAGTGAGGTGAGGTAAGGTGAGGTAAGGTGAGGTAAAGTGCAGTGTGGTGTGGCATGGCTTGGTGTTTAGTTTGGTGTGGTGTGGTGTGGTTGGTGCTTGGTGTATGGTGTTTGGTGTTCAGTGTAGTGTAGTGTAGTGTACTGTGGTAGAGTGTGATATAGTGTGCTGTGGCAGCATGTAGTGTAGTGTAGCATAACACAGTGTGATGTAATATTGTGTAATATAATGTATTGTGGTGTGGCTAGCATTAAGTAGTATGGTATGGTGTTGTGTGGTGAGATGGTGTGGTGTGCTGGAGTGCTGCATGTGTGATCCAAAGTGATAAAGTGGTGTGGCATGACAAGTAAGTAGCCTCACAAACTACATATCAATGAGCTTAATTGTGAACTGAAAGTTAACTTTTGATTATTCTGTTGCAATAATGGACCTATAATTGCAAAATTGAGATAAATAAGGTGACAAATATGATTTTTTTTTTCTTTTTTTATGTGTCAGGGAGACCAGCCAAGGGCATAAGCTAACTTTAAAAAATGCTCAAAATGTTCTCCTCAAAATGGAAATGGGAAAATAAATAGGTGGGATGACCAATTTAGTTTTTGAGATGTCTTGATACTCCTCTTGTGAAACAGTTCACATTGTAGGCAGAAGAAAAAACAAACAAGAAGAGAGTTCCAGTTTCCCCAAAGGCAGGAGGAAAAAGTGATGTGCAGACACCATGGGACAGGAGGGGGATAAGCATGCAAGTAACAAGTTCAGAAGAACAATAACTGGAAAAATCAATAAAAGAGAGTAAGGGCTCGTCCAGACTGGGGTTCACATTGCATAACGTGTGGCACAACTCCTGTTGCGTGAGGTGTTAAGAGAGTGGCAGTTTGTCCACACTGTACCTCTGTTCTATTGCACATCAGTTGCTGACAGAGAGGACATTTTATTGCATTTTATGGCATGAATCTTCTTGATTATCACATCAGGAGTCACACTACAATTTATTTTATTTATCATTTCACTGCACACAGTAATCAGAGATGCACTTCTTAAATTTTTGTAGTCTTTGCTTTTCACTTTCCATAGGCATGGATGCTGCTTCAACAAATCTATAAATAGCAAGATATGTAGCCTGCTCCATGATGACAAAATATCATCAGTAGGCTTGTAATTATGCATTTGCCTCTGTGTACATGGAAATGCATGTTTTGATTATATTTAAAAATAAGTACATATTTGTAATTTTTTCCCATAATACAGCATATTTTTTAAATTCTTATGAGTTCATGGTGAGTAATCTATATGTAGCCTAATAGTATTCTTAAAAATAATTTCTTGTAAGTCTCACAATATGTAATTTAAAAACTGGTTTTGAAACAGGATTAGATGAAATACTTCATAAGTGGAATTCCTGCACTCAGTTTACATGGAATAATGTGCATTGGTACTTTATATATGAAAAACTTGTCTGCTTATTTTCATTTCATATCCTAGAAATAACAAATTTCCACTTTCAGTTAATATAAGGAATGTAATGCTGCTTTTCTGTCTCATTAAGTAAAGAATTTTGTTAGTACATAGTGTCTTTCTCTTTAGTGCTTCATGAAAAAAATGCCACTTGGTCACAATCTTTACCAAATCTTTATATAAAGCAAGTCCTTTTGGTAAATTACTGCAGAAAATTTATGTTATCAATTAAAGTAAGCTAAAACTATTACCTAGCTTATTATCATCAATCATCATATTTTTCTTAGGAAATTATATATTATTAAGGCAATATAATTATCCAAGTCTAATCATCAGCCATTGTGTGAATGGGACGGTAAAGCAAGTGGCAGCAATCCTTCCTCAGTGACAGCTTGTCAGTTACTGTTGTGCACAACACATTGCACAACCTAAACCCCAGTCTGGAGGGGCCTTAAGAGATGCAACAATGCAGTGGTAAGTGGGAGGATCAAGACAGTTTTTTAAATGAAAAGAATCAATACAAGAATCAAACAAAAGCTTTTGACTCTGCCCTGTTTAGGAGGGCTGTGTGAATTGAATCTCTCCATAATGCATGGGAGCAGTGCCCCATATATAAATCTCCTGAACAGAATAAGTAACTCACGGCAGGGAAAGTATTAGTGGAGGTAACACAGAACACTTAACTTCAAGGAATCTCCATACTGTGCCTGCCCTTACAGACATTATACTATGCAAATTAAAATAACACATCAACATATATTTGTAACCATCTTCCACAAAGAATAATGCCCATAATACCCACAGATTATACCTTCCTCGTATTTCATGCAGTAGCTAATTGTTCTTTACATCAAACTGTAGTATGTACAGAATAAAGTTATTAAATTAAACTACCCCTAAATGGTTGGTGTAGTTTGAAATCTCTTGTAATCCCATGTAATACTCTATCAGCAACTACTTTAATTCAACAACTCTTTCTTATCACCACTGACATACAAGCCAAGGCAACTTGTGGGAAGCTGTTTTCTCTCTCTCTCTCTCTCTCTCTCTCTCTCTCTCTCTCTCTCTCTCTCTCTCTCTCTCTCTCTCTCACAATCTCATGTCAGTTTTCATTTTCATCTAAGCATGACCTTTTGTCCAATACAGACAACTCTCAACATTCACAAGTTTGATCATTCACAGATTAGCACCAGAAGAGAGATGTCTGTGAACTCAAGGGTTGTCGCCAATTCGAATCATGTGTGAAACACAGCTCACCATGCCATAAACACACACACCACACTGCCCACCATGCCAGCACACATTCCCTCTGTTACCTGTGTGTTGTCAATCTAGCACATTTTTGGCAACTAACAAGGTACACTTCCTGCTGCCTGTATATTCTGTTGATACATTTCACTGCAACCATGTTCTTGTTAACACTCTCATCATATTTTCACCATGGCCCCAGAGATCTTCCAAGACATGGTGGAGACACCCCTAAGCATGAAAAGAAGATGCTTGCTCTAGAAAAGGTGAAGTTATTAAGTACAATGAAGGATAGAAGGCAAAAGAACAGAGCACATGGTGGTGACAGCAGTGATGATGTAGCATTGACAGTTGTGTTGGTGGTACCAAGGAGCAGAGAGGGAGGAGTGAGAGGCTACACCACAATAATCATCATTAATTTACTTTCTTTTATCAGGTTAAATTAAGTGTTTGTATATACGTGATTTTTTTTACCTAAACAAGTGCAAACAGGTGCATTTTTAAGGCAATGCACCACCATAGCAGGATCAGAAGTCTTCAAGGAGGTGCACCAATTATTCACCGATTATCAGCACTTCCGGATATCTCTGTTACTCATCCCAAAAATATTAAGGGCTAGATGTATATCTTTCACACATGTTTATATTTCACTAAATATTGTAATTTATATTCTTTTGCTTCAAATTTTAATCAATGGGAGCTATGGTTGCAGTCACAGGGATTGAAAGTCACATTGTTGTACTCTGAAAACATACCCATCAACACTGTGAGAAACTATTATATAGGTCTGCAGTATATACACTTAGGAATACTTATGCCTTATATATGAAAGTGTTACATGTTGGAACGATCAACTGCATCTAAGAAAATCAGCATTACTGTAATACTCAGAAAATAATTATAACCAGTGTATGCATAAAAGTGGTTTACTAACAATAAACAAATGTAACAAGTGAACCAGTGCAATGTCCTCCAAGCATGCAGACATTACTATCCTACAAATTACTATCCTAGAGGACAAACAGCACTAGTTACTAGGCACTACCTTCTTCATATCATCAGGTGCAATGTCTCCAAGCATTTAAATCATAATAAGGTGAAGTACTACATTACTGTGATGCTGCAGTTCATTGGCTGCAGGAAGGGTTGTGACATGTGCTTCATTCACACAAGAGCTTGTAATCAACTAATATATATGTGATACAATTTGACATACAAATCATAGCAAATTTCATCTCATAATCTGAACATTTTACGCCCCATCTTTTACTCTGCTAGAAGTTCCAGTACAAATCATGTAAGAATCAGCATGTATGGTGTTTAATGGAGATGATAAAGCTATTTCATGACTTGCACTGTTTTCCCTTTCAATGCTGTCCTTGCTTTATCTTAAACTTTCTCCAAACAGTGAAAATGGAAGTGTGAATGATCAGATTTGAAAACTAGAAGATACTCATCAAGTCAGGCAACAGATGTGGACTGATAATGATGTTTAGCATAAAATTGTCTTCTATAACTTCATGAATCCTCTTGTTGCATGATATTTGGAGAAATCAGAAACTTTGACACTATCCTCAGTTTGTACACATAACCTCCTAATAGAGCCCATCCAAATATCCTCACATAGCAAACAATCCCAGATCTATGATGATTCTTCAAATAGAGCAGTACCAATATACTACAAAAAATCAGTCTGCCATGGAGGACTAATTTTCAGAAATCATTTAGAAACTGTGCATTGCTCAAGCTCTTCAGCACTGCCTTATAAAATATCAATACAAATAAAAATCAAACTACATAGTCTGTGCTTGTACTAAATATGTATAATCCAAGTTTTAGCTTGGAAGTGCACACTGTCTACTGCATCAAGCAAAAAGCACACACATTGTGCAGTACTGGCAGCTATGGGACTGTACCTAGCGTGCCCGCAGGAGAGTTCACAGCCGAGACATAGAATGTACTGTCTGGTGGAGCAATAGTGAGAACAGGGTTAGTGGAGACCTAAACATTAGGGTTGTTAGTACACTGACTTAAGCTAAGCCCAGCACCAGTCACCTACAAGGGAGATACACTACCACCACCACTACAACCACCACAATGTAAGATACTAATAATAGTCCTCAATACAAAAATTTACACCAAATTATGCATGTATCATATTTTGGAAAAAAAAAAAAAAACACTACTTTTGATTAAATGTAAAAAACAAATTCAATCATATGATGCAATGATACACATAAAATTTTATGATAACGTTCAACACAGTATTCATAATTTTTTTAAGATGGCAATATTGAATAAATTAATATTATAAGCATCCTTTGTTTCTGTTCTTCAGGTCATTCATTCAGATTAACAGATTTCTCCTCATCTCTGCCTTCACCATTAAGCAATATGAATACAACTATCATATCTTATTACCTCTCACTCCTGTTTCCTATGCCCATGTCTTGACAATGCCATCACTATACACAGGACCAAGTGAAACAAAAGGCCTACAAAACACCATAAGACTCAACACATTCTTATTTTTAGCATTCAATGTGGTCATTGGTGCATCTCTATAACCACTACCCATCTTCACTATAGTCTCTATGATAATTATTCATCTTCAAATAGTCTCTATAACTACTATTCATCTTCAGTGCACTTACCTCTACTACACTCTATAACTAATATTCATTTTCATCATAGTTTCTCAAACCACAACTCATGATCAACATTACTAACCAGACTAAAGCACATCGAACAATGGGCAGGATCTTCTTTCATGAGATGGTAAAACAGTCACAAGATAACTTAATATTATCAAATTATGTATCAATAATAGGCCACACATCATAAAATCATTTCATCACTATACCCTAATGTAAACTTCATAGTTCAAATCAATGACACTTCTGTTACTCTCATCGATTATCATGACACTTCTGTTACTTAGCATTACCTCATCAATTATTATATTTTTTTTTATTTCCATCACCAATGTCCAATATTTTCTTGTGCATTAACATGTTTGTGCCTTACTGACTTTTTTTCAGATCATTGATACCTACAATTTGTTCCTTCTTCCTATCAAAGCTGCACAACTCATTCTGGTTTCATGGCTTCCCTACAGCACACCTTTGCAGTACTACATCATTACCGACTCTCTCCATATTGCACTCATTATAAAGCATGCCAAAATTTCAATCTATCAATCAACTTCCATCCTACATTCATCATGGAAATCTCATAATGATGTTTCACTAAAACCTCCTCTAACATTTTTTTTTCATGTGAATGTATGTGTCATAATAAAATGAGTATAATAAATAAATTCAAAGACCACATTACTAACTTCATTAAGCAATCATCCTTGCAAATCCTCCCACACCACTGCCTGGCAACTCATAACACACAAATGCTTACTTTGTGCAGCGTTGATTTGTGAGACCTTGCGTTTTGTCTCTTTGTCATCAGAGATAATCTTCCCCAGGATGGCACTAAATCTTGTGTCCCGACTCCTGTCTTTTTTGTGCAGCTGTCCTATGCACACCTCCTCTACCTGCTTGGCACATGACTTGTGAATGTTCATCTCACAATCTGCAATTAAAGAAGATAACCATTAATATTAGCTTTGATGAATTCACCAGACAGAGAAATCATGATTCTCTAAGTTACTGCAAGCACCTTTACATCCACCTCCATATGTTCAATATTCCATAAAGCTAAACACCCAAATGCACCAACTCTGTTCTGTTCAAGTCTCCCTCCTGAATTGTATTTAACACTTAAGTTTAAATAGAAGTTTTGAAATCTCATCATTCTATGGAGGTTATCAACCATTCCAAATTGGAGAAAACTAGTGTTAACATCAAATTTGGCCTCATCACGAAGAAAACTAAGTCAGACAGACAGACAGAACAATTTCAACATTAAAAACAATTTCCACTTTTCAGTTTTAAAGGTGTCTCCTCAGAGAACATCAGTGAACAATGAAATATATACAAGACATATTACACACCCAAATGTAATTAACCCAGTAATGAGACTGTTACTCTATCATGTGAATATTTCTAAGTATCTCAACCTCGGGTACAGACAAAACTATCCCACCATCATTTGGATTTTTTTTTTTCTCTAAATTTAAATCCACAAACTGACCTTAGCTTAGCAACATCTCAGTTTATAATATCATGCATACCTATCTCAGAGCACTGTGATACTGGGCAGGAATATGATAGTCTTCAAATGTGGCAACCCACCACCCCTTCATCTATGGTGCTTACCATCCCATGGTGCAACCAGCCTAGTCAAGTAACACTGCCCAATGTAGACAATGTGAGCCACTGGAGGTCACCAAAGATTGCAATAGCAGAAAGTTAAGAACCCTGTATTTTCACTTTACACCTACTATAGTAAAAGCAGAAAGAATTTCAAACTCAAGTCTCTATAATAATGTAAATATGAAATAAACAGTGGCATGAAACTGTGTTGGGAAAAAAGAAGTTGAAAGAAGTAAGAATGACTGAGAAGATGTGTGGAACAGTGTGTGTGTGTGTCTACTGTCAAAATAAAACACCCAATGTCAATTACACAGGCAATCACATACAACTCATATCATGGTAGCCTTTATCCTACACTTACAGAATGGATTATAACTTCCTTTCTCCCTATATTAGATCAAGACACTTATGCTACCAACACTTACTGGCACACTGGTAGCCCTGGGGAGCAATACCCCAGATAAGGAGGCCACAGTGGTTGCAATAGGTCACACTGTAGTATGTGTGCTGATTGAAGTGGTGGTCCCGAAACACTTGCTGCAACACAAAAATATCTGTCCAGTATGGTAAAATAGTTACTAATCTACGATAATATATTTAATTATTAACTAACACTACCCTCACTTTAAATTTCTTAGTTTAATAATAAATTCTTTCATGTGATCTCCTTTCTATTTCTACACAACAAATTTTTATACTAAATCTCACAAACTTGTTTACTTTTCTTCCTTTTCATCCTAATCTTTCTTTCTAATCACAATCCATGCATTTCTTTCCCATACATTTTCCTTCCAGATACTCTCTAAACACATGAGCTATTGTTTAAATACATTTATTTAAATAGTAGGGTACACGACAACAGACAGTTGTTAAAACATACAACTGCAATAATGTTATAAAATTTTTGTAAATATTTAATCAGAATAACAAACCAAAGCTGGCATAACAAACTCCCCACTCCTGCGAGCACTGGAGTTTTAATAAAATTGTAATCGGAATAACAAACCAAAACTAGAAAGACAAACACGCCATTTGTGTAAGTACTGAAATTTTAATAAAAATTTAATCAGAATAACAAACTAAAATTTGCAAGACTAACTCACCACCTGTCCAAGCCGCTGCAGCTCACCTATCCCCCACCCTTCTTTCATCTTCTCTCAAACCTCTTTCCCTGTCACCTCCCCTCCTGTTTAACTATCTGAGATAAGGGACAAGTGAGTGATACCTTGCTCTCTCTCTCCCCCTCATTCATTTTATATCATTTTTGCTTCATCCTTTCTCACTTTTTCTCACTCTTGTATATGTAATTCATTTTCATTCTCAATCAGTCTCCTTCTATTTAGCAATCCTTAGGATTATTCTTACTTTCACAGGAAGAGAGAGAGAGAGAGAGAGAGAGAGAGAGAGAGAGAGAGAGAGAGAGAGAGAGAGAGAGAGAGAGAGAGAGAGAGAGAGAGAGAGAGAGAGAGAGAGAGAGAGAGAGAGAGAGAGAGAGAGAGAGAGAGAGAGAGAGAGAGAGAGAGAGAGAGAGAGAGAGAGAGAGAGAGAGAGAGAGAGAGAGAGCTCCAACTTAGGTGGGATTTACTGTATGTATACATGTGATGCCAGCAGTAGGTAAATGTGGCCAATGCTTGTCAAAGCAGTGCAAAACTCGGTGATAATGCTCGAAACTCAGGATCATAAGAATTTAGGATAAGGCATGAAACTCAGGAGGGTACTGTATATACAATGGACCTCCACCCATCACTGGTTCAATCAAAGCACCCCCCATTTTTATGCAGTTATCGGCTTTGGATTATATTTATTTATCTATTTTTATTTATTTATTTTCTTATTTATTTATTTTATTTATTTATTTTTTTTTTATATATATAACCAAGCACCAACCATGCTCCCTTCCACACTCCCTTCACTTCCCACAGACCTGCACTACCCTTCCATACATCAGACTCACGCACTACACCACTGGCCCATTGCCTCATTCTAGCCACACCCACCATCATGTGTACACACTCTCCTGGGGTGCATTTGAGAGCGTGACTCAGGATACCCTGAATGTTACATGTTGTCTCAAACACCTGCCTGGACCGTCCAGGTGACCTACTCAGAACATCCCAGGACGCCTACTTTTGAGCAATGACATCACGTCAACAAATAAGGCCACCCAAACAGAAACCTAAGAATGTTCTAGATACATTTCCAGTCCCAAGGCTACAATGCTGTTTTCATATGCATACATGCACTGAAGTATTGCACAAGTACCAAAATATACCATACAATGAAAATACAGTATAAGAGTGATAATTATGACGATATAGCAGTCTAACGAACATTAGCGTAGATAAATTTCTACTATTTATTATCAATCACAGTCAAGGTAGTAAAGCTGGGTGGCACGCAGGCTGTGATGTGAAATGTAGGGTAGACCAGCAACACTGAGCTCACCAATCTACTCTTGGACGATTCTGGGCTTGTTCCTCCCTCTCCTCCACCCTCTGACTACTTCATGCCTCGTATTAAAATTCTTCGTAATGATGTTTTCCATGCCCTCGCTGGCCTAAACCCTCGGAAGGCTTATGGACCTGATGGGGTCCCTCCTATTGTTCTCCGAAACTGTGCCTCCGTGCTTGCACCTTGCCAAGTCAAACTCTTTCAGCTCTGTCTGTCAACATCTACCTTTCCTTCTTGCTGGAAGTTTGCCTACATTCAACCTGTTCCTAAAAAGGGTGACCGCTCTAATCCCTCAAACTACCGTCCTATTGCTTTAATTTCCTGCTTATCTAAAGTTTTTTAATCTATCCTCAACAGGAAGATTCTTAAACATCTATCACTTCACAACCTTCTATCTGATCGCCAGTATGGGTTCCGTCAAGGCCGCTCTACTGGTGATCTTCTGGCTTTCCTTACTGAGTCTTGGTCATCCTCTTTTAGGGACTTTGGTGAAACTTTTGCTGTTGCCTTGGACATATCAAAAGCCTTTGATAGAGTCTGGCACAAAGCTTTGATTTCCAAACTACCCTCCTACGGTTTCTATCCTTCTCTCTGTAACTTCATCTCAAGTTTCCTTTCTGACCGTTCTATTGCTGCTGTGGTAGACGGTCACTGTTCTTCTCCTAAATCTATTAACATTGGTGTTCCTCAGGGTTCTGTCCTGTCACCCACTCTCTTCTTATTATTCATTAATGATCTTCTAAACCAAACTTCTTGTCCTATCCACTCCTATGCTGATGATACCACCCTGCACTTTTCCACGTCTTTTCATAGACGTCCAACCCTTCAGGAGGTAAACATATCACGCAGGGAAGCCACAGAACGCCTGACTTCTGATCTTTCTAAAATTTCTGATTGGGGCAGAGCAAACTTGGTATTGTTCAATGCCTCAAAAACTCAATTCCTCCATCTATCAACTCGACACAATCTTCCAGACAACTATCCCCTCTTCTTCAATGACACTCAACTGTCCCCCTCTTCTACACTGAACATCCTCGGTCTGTCCTTTACTTATAATCTGAACTGGAAACTTCACATCTCATCTCTAGCTAAAACAGCTTCTATGAAGTTAGGTGTTCTGAGACGTCTCCGCCAGTTTTTCTCACCCCCCCAGCTGCTAACTCTGTACAAGGGCCTTATCCGTCCATGTATGGAGTATGCTTCACATGTCTGGGGGGGTTCCACTCATACTGCTGTTCTAGACAGGGTGGAATCAAAAGCTTTTCGTCTCATCAACTCCTCTCCTCTAACTGACTGTCTTCAGCCTCTCTCTCACCGCCGCAATGTTGCATCTCTTGCTGTCTTCTACCGCTATTTTCATGCTAACTGCTCTTCTGATCTTGCTAACTGCATGCCTCCCCTCCTTCCGCGGCCTCGCTGCACAAGACTTTCTTCTTTCTCTCACTCCTATTCTGTCCACCTCTCTAACGCAAGAGTTAACCAGTATTCTCAATCATTCATCCCTTTCTCTGGTAAACTCTGGAACTCCTTGCCTGCTTCTGTATTTCCACCTTCCTATGACTTGAATTCCTTCAAGAGGGAGGTTTCAAGACACTTATCCACCAATTTTTGACCACTGCTTTGACCCTTTTAGGGACTGGCATTTCAGTGGGCATTTTTTTTTATTAGATTTTTGTTGCCCTTGGCCAGTATCCTTCCTACATAAAAAAAAAAAAAAAAAAAAAAAAAATCTAGGGTTCAGGGGGACGACAGGTCCCATTCTCACTTGGCCCTTAACCGTGTTGGCAATACACCCTATATGATTGGCTATATATATATATATATATATATATATATATATATATATATATATATATATATATATATATATATATATATATATGGTGGTTATTTTACCATTGTTTCAACACTTTATACCCTTTTTATTCAAAAATGCTTCATTTCTAATCATATGCTTGATCTGTGGGAAGGCTGGTTATGAGTAAAGAGAAGTTAAAGAACAAGAATTTATCACAGAGTCATAACTAAGAGCTTGCTTTTCCATCCTGAAGTGTGCTTTGAGCTCTTGGTTACTATACAACGGAACAATGTCACAACAGCTAAAGCTGCAGGATTTAAATCAGCAGGAAAACCAGTGAACCATTTTGTGAAGTCGCCGTTACCATAGCAGCATGTTACCCGAGAGGCTCCCAAAAAGCATGTAATAAGGGAATCCAGGTGTCCCAGATGCTCTGAGACATCTTCTCAAACAAAGCCCTGCTCTCAGCCCTGCTCTCAGCCCATCATTATGATTGTCATCCTTGATCTTTTCAGGCTGTCTACACATTTCTAAGTGTATCTTGCTGTATCATACAGAAGAGATAAGAAGTGACAGGTATTCTTTTTTTTGTGTGTTTACTGTATTTTCCAATGTGTTGTTGTTGAGGTTCCCTAGACAGTCTTTTCAAAGGTGCACTGTAAACTAAACAGTATTTTCTTTTACTACAGTGCATAGTTTGTACTGTATACTGTGCAGTTGTACAGAATAACACAGTACATTAGTGTTACTTGCCAATACAGACCTTTTAAGGAGGTTGCAAAGTGTTGAAATGTAATTTCTGGGTCTCTTTAGGGGGGGATGGAAAAATATTGCTAATTTTCACTTATCACAGCAATGAGCCGGGGACCACTATATTTGTGTTATCTCAAGTGTAGAAGTGTAGTAATGCAAATGTGCTCATTTTGATGCATTTTTTTCAAATATTACAGAATTTTTTATGTAATTTTCTGGTCCTTGGAACCAATTACAGTAAAATCCCTCTTATCCGGCATCAACGGGACCACCGACATGCCGGATACTTGAATATTACCGGATACTTGAATAGAAGTGAAATTATGTCCACAATCACCACCCTACACTCACGCACCTTACCATAACAAAGATCAGCTGATCTTAATCAGCAGCTGATCTGATCAGCTGCTTAAGTGTAAGCACAACACGCTTCCTCTTTTCTACAACTTTAGGCATGATGAAGGCATCAGGCAATAAACAGTGCACATGCGGGACTGAGTCACTGAGTAAACATAGTGCAGTGGGCCGCGGGTGGCACGAAGCAGTGCGCTCTGGTGGCGAGGGGAGAAAGTATGCCTCGCGCAGGAATTTTAATCAATTTTATGAGTACACATTGATTTTTTATTGATTTTAAGGCTCGGGGAAAAATGTGCCGGATACCTGAAGCTACCAGATACTCAAATGTCGGATGAGAGGGATTTTACTGTCATTTTTTCCACAGGTTCTTCAGCCGTCATAACGCACATCTGCCATAACGAATGCTAAACTGAAACAAATCATGTTCACTGTTGCATACCCTACTGTTTATCATTATTTGATAGCTTGACAGATTTTCAATACACATTTTCTTTTATTTCTTGCTACACTCCTTAATAAATCTGTTCCTAAGAACACATAAATGTATAAGAACATAAAGAAAGAAATGAGGCCCACTGGGTTATTTCAAATCATTCACTCACACCTATTCAGTAGCAGTCATTTTCAATCATTCAAGCCTACATTTTCCTTATGGCCCTTTAACTTGCTGAGCCTGAAGATAACCCACAGGTCTCTCAATGGCTGTGTTCCTGCTACTCACCTTCTTGTTGCCTCTAAAGATCTTGGTTCTGAGTGGTCGCTCCTTGCTCACATAGAGAGGGCACCGGTCTATGAGTTGCTGGGCCAGCTGACTGCGCACCATGTAATACTTCAGCAGAATGGTGGCCAAACTAGAGACAGTGACCAGCATTTGGTCAGTAGCATTCTTTAAATCATCACTGTTGACCAAGGAAAAGAAATAATGTCAACTTGGAAATATGACATTCTTAGAAAAAATTATTCCTCTTTATAATCAGTCTTTATGTACAACCAAATTATATATATTTTTAATACAAATTATGTTAATTGATCTCTTCCAGGAATAAAACTTGGTGTCTTCTACCAGATCACTTCCCCTCTTTTGAATTCTTTCTTTCTTTTATATTCTATCCACTGTTAATGCTGGACTGGGGACCTATTCACCCTAGGCTCATAGTTTCTATGAATGCGTGTCAACTAGTACCAAGCTTAGCTCAACTGTAAATCTGATCATGGGGAGCACTCAGAGCTCTGTGGATGATTGGGAAGTCTAGTGTAGGGATTCTTAACTTCCTCATGTTTACATGCTTACACTTGATATATACTGACCTGTATGATAATCTCTAAATAAAAAGCAAGCTTTCCAAATAATGGAAGAATTAAATATTTAGCCGAGACTACTTTTCCATCAAGTATAAAAAAAAAACAAATGCTAGTACATAAGATACATTCAAGGCAAACTTAAGGACACACATACAACATGAAAATGCATGATAATACTCACGACACACTCTCCAGACAAGGCACAAGAAGATGCTCCACAATCTGTAATTCTTTGGCTTTGTTATATTTGCTTTCTTCAAGAAGGTGGTCAGCTGGCCCAAATATAGAGCCCAACCCAGCACTGCGCTTGTTGCGAAAGTCCGCCAACTGTTCGTTGAGATCTTCTCGGCACCTCATGCGGGCCTTCCAGAACACCTGCAGGTAACCATAGAGTCAAGGAGTGTGGTTTCAGTTGCAGGTATGAATTGAATGATAGGGATGTGGATGGTATGTCAGTGTGTACATGATGTATTTATCTACTTGTGTTAACCTAGTTGTAATTTACGGGGCCTGAGCTACATTCGTGTGGCCCCATCTCCATATCTACGCATGTCCAGTTTTTCCTTAAGTTGTGCACACTCATTGCCAATACTACATTCTCACTTAGCTTGTTCCACACTTCTATATTTCTCTGTGGAAAACTATATTTGTCTATGTTACTCAAGTATCTTCCTTTTCTTAGTTTTTTGCTGTGTCCTCATGTGCATCTGATATTTCTTATTTCTCTTAGCAGCAGTTTCTCGTTATCTATTTCTTCCACTCTATTCCACAATTTATAAATCAGCATTAAACCTCCCCTTCCTCTTCTTTCTTCCAATATTGGCAGATCCATTTCCTTTAACCTGTCTTAATATATTAATTCTTCCAGTTTTGGAACCATCTTCATTGCCATCCTTTGTATCCTTTCTAGTTTTTTTACATGTTTCTTCTTGTGGAGAGACCACACTGATTCAGCATATTCCAGATTTGATCTAATCATGGTGGTAGTTATCTTTCTCATCACATCTTTATTCATGGAGTGGAATGCTGTTCCAATATTTATCACCATTTTAATATATCTCTGAATATCTTTTGTACATGCTTCTCTGACTGTTGACCATCCTGTATTATCACTCTCAGATCTTTCTCTTCTTGTATTTTTATTATTTCTTCATTCCACATTTTATATGTCCATCTTGGTCTCTTTTCACATTTTTCCCATTTCCATGACATTTTTTCACATTAAATTGCATCTCCCATTTCTTACTTCAGTCCTAAATTTTATTTAAGTCCACTTGTAGAATTTCACAGTCTTTGTTGTTTCTTGTAAGTCTTTGTAACTTTGCATTGTCTGCGACAAGCTCATGTAACTCTTTACTCCATCAAGCATATAGTTTATGCAGATCAGGGAAAGTATTGGTGCCAGCACTGATACTTGTGGTACTCCACTATCTACTTTTCTCCATTTCTCTCATTTCTCTTCCATTTCCATCCATTTCTTTTTTTAATTTTCTACTTAATCTCCTATATTTTCTAGCTTCCATAGTAGCCTGTTGTGGAGACCTTTGTCAAAAGCTTTTTTTAATTTAAATACACACAGTCTACCCATCCATCCCTCTCCTGTGTTATATCAGTCACTCTTGAATAGAAGCATGTGTGTTAGTAATGTAGTAAATTATATATATATATATATATATATATATATATATATATATATATATATATATATATATATATATATATATATATATATATATATATATAAAAGTGAAGTGTGAGTGTAGTGTTATGGTGCAGACCACTGTGAAAGTGAAGCTGAGGTATCATGTGTGTGTGTGTGTGTGTGTTTACCTAGTTGTATTTACCTCATTGTATTGTACAAGGCATGAACCAGAGCTCATTTTGTCCAGTCTTCAGAACCATAATTATCAAGTTTCTCTTTAAACATGTGCACACTGTTTGCTGCAACCACCTCTTCCTTCAAATCATTCTAGATTTCAATAGTTCAATATAGGAAGTTGCATTCCTTAATGTCACTTGGACATCCACTCTTCTTTATTTTCTTCTCATGCCCCCTTGTCTGTCTCTCTTCCTCCTAAATCTGTGGTACCAAGTCATTTATATCTATTCTTAATATACTGTTTAATAATTTGTATATTATTATCAGGTCTCTTCTTTCTCTTCTTTCTCGTAGTGTTGGTAAACCCCTCTTCAAGTCTTTCTTCATAGCTTCAATTCTGGTACCATCTTTGTCACTATCCCTAATCCTCTACATTCTTTCCAGTTTCCGTATACTTTTTTTTAGGTGGAGCCCAAACTACTGCTGCATACTCCAATTTAGGACATATCATGCCTGTTATAATTTTCATCATCATTTCTTTATCTAAATAGTTAAATGGCATCTTAATGTTTGTTAACAAGCTGTACGTTGAGCCAACTATCCCATTTATATGTCTTTCAGGTGATACTGTGTCTTGGATCATTACTTCCACATCTATTCTTCATTACTTTTCATTATTATTTTTTATCCCATTTTGTACTTCCATGAAGGTTTCTTTTTACTTTTTCCTATTTCCAACACACAATATTTTCTGACATTAAATTCTAGTTTCCATCTTTGGCTCCATGCATGTACCTTGTCAATATCCTTTTGTAATGCTTTGCAGTCATTTTCATCCTTTATTATTTTCATTATTTTTGCATCACCAAACAGGTTTATATAATTATTTAGATCCTCTGTCATATCATTTTACATATATTTGAAACATAATAGATGACAACAGACAACACAGATCACTGTGGTATCCCATTTGTCACTTTGTGCCAACTTGAATAAGTATCTCTGATCACTGTTCTCATTTCCCTCCCTTGTAAATAATCATCCATCCATCTCAATGATGGTCCCTCCAGTCCTCCTCCATTCTCTAGCTTTCACATAAGACTTTTGTGGGGAACTTTATCAAATGCTTTTTTGAGATCCAGGTATACTGCATCAACCCATCCATCCCTCTCTTGCACTCCATCTATTACTCTCGTATAGAAGCTCAGCAGATTTGTACAACAGGATCTCCATTTCCTGAATCCAAACTGCTTTTCTGTAATTATCTTTTAATCTTCTAGATAATTATGCCCATCCGTCTCTAAATATTATTTCACAAATCTTGCTTACAATAATTGCCTGTGACACCAGTCTATAATTTAATGGTTCCATTTTATTTTTCCCTTTGTATATTGGCACTGTTAGCTTTTTTCCATTCCCTTGGTACTTTTCCTTCTCTCACCAAGCTGTTAATTATATCCAATATGGGTTCTTCCATTTGTTCTCTGCATTCTTTTAATATCCATTCATTTACTAGATCTGGTCCCATAACTTTTCTAACATCCAGCTCTTCCAGCAGTTTCTTGATTTCTTGTCTCTTTACTTGTATCTCCTGTATTCCCTCATTCTGTGAAACCACTTTCAGTGCCACAAATTCAGTTTCCTTTGTAAACAGATTGAAAACTCTCATTCATTAGTTCACTCATCTCCTCAGTAGTTTAATACATTTTTTCTTCTCTTCTTAATTTGTTTATGTCATCCTTATGTTTCTTTTTCTTGTTTACGTACCTGTAGAAGAATTTGCATTTTTCCTTGCATTTTTTTACTGTCACTTTCAAAATTTCTTTCTTCTTCTCTTCTTATACTATATTCATTCCTTGCCTTTCTGTATTCTTCCCTAGTATTTCTGTTCAGTTTTCTCATCATTTTCTTCCATTTTTCTTCCTTTTTTTATTTTTGCTTCTACACACCTGGCATTATACCATTCGTTATACCATTCATGTTTCCCAATTTTCACTTTATAACTTAGGCACAAACTGTTGGATCCCCTCTCTATACTTGCTCAAAAATATCTCATATTTTTTTTGCACAACTTTACCTTCAAATAGCTCTTTCCAGTTAATTTTTCCATAAAATTTATTAAGCTCTGCAAAGTTTGCCTTTACATAGTTCTGTCCCCATTTATGTATTGCTCTTTCCTATACAACACTGTTTCTTCCTGTGGTACTATATCTATTGTCACATAATCACTTCTTCCCATTGGACTCAAAGTATACTTGGTCTACTTTCTGGGGGTTTTCATAAACACTAAGTTCAACTGTGATGGTTCTTCTTCTCAACATCTTGTAAGCTCATTCACCCACTCTCACTGTATTCATTATCATGGTTTGCGTAAGTTCTTCGCTCAATGACCCAACATTTTCTTTCATCACTTCCATCTCCTCCCAGTTTAATCCTTTAGTGTTGAAGTTGCCTACTAGGAACACTCTTTTACTTTTCCTTATCATTTCCTCTACTATTTTTTTTGTTTCTAGTTGCATACTTTTAAATTTATTAGTCTACCAAGCATTAGTTTTTGGTGGTATGTCACAATGATTTCCTTTTTTCACTTCCTTTGATCTTCATCACAACACTCAAAGTTTCTGCCATTCCATCACCATATTCTACTTCCCCAACAACAATATCCTCTTTTACCAATATCATCACTCCTCCTCCCTTTCCTTTTCTGTCTCTCTTTCATATGGTATATCTTTCCTTTGCAAATCCCAACTTTATTTCCTTTTAGTTTGGATTCTGTTAAACATACCACATCTGGATTATTGTTCTTTAGGTTCTATTTTCGTCGTACTTTCCAATCCTGTAAACCTGTGTGTGTGTGTGTGTGTGTGTGTGTGTGTGTGTGTGTGTGTGTGTGTGTGTGTGTGTGTGTGTGTGTGTGTGTGTGTGTGTGTGTGTGTGTGTGTGTGTGTGTGTATGTGTGAAGGCAAGGTAAGTGACAATGTAACAGAGTAAATGCACAAGTCTTACCAAGGGTGGAAGGTGACATGTGATTATCTGTGTGGCATTTGGTGCTGAGGCTCTCAAATACATATATCTTATCAGGTAAAATGCACTTCATCCAACTTTCACAATACAGTCATAGACTTAAGATAAAAAAATATAATGCATTCTTAAACAATCACATGTATCAATTATATGTATTCTAACAACCTATCCATTTATCCACAAGCCAAACACAGATCTGACAACTTCAGCATCTTGTCAGCAGCAGAGGTGGATGTCTGACCTCTCACACACCCAGCCAGGCAAAGTGGTAGTCAAAGCACCCTACATTTCTGGAGACTTTTGCTCATATTTATAGTTGCATTTCCAGACAAGCTACTTGCTCAGATAATGGGAAAAGGGTAAAAAACAGAGGTACAAGCACTTAATTTTAAACTGGCAACTCTGTTGTTTAACTATTCTGCACAATGCCTCAAATAATAAAAGTAAAAATTAAGCATCAATTTAAGAGACTGGATAAATGCAGAAATAGAGATAGGACCATACAATCCTAGGTCAGTATACTAAAACTAGGTAATTACAGTAAACCCTGAACATAAACAAATTTGAGTGAGAAAAGTTTGTTCTTTATCTCTGAAAAATTCACAGTATGTGAGAGCCATAACAGCAAGGTCTCCCAGCTAACTCAGGTTGTTTTATAAGGCAATTATTATCACATACAGATAATAATATACAGATAATACAGATAATAAATACAGATAATAAGATAGGGGTAAACTAAAGAGGAAATTTCTTCAGTTTTCACCCTTTATCTAGCAGGGTGTGTGAAAGAAACATTTTGGTATCAAAGCACCACTTCCTCCATCCAATCCCCATCCCATCCATTGTGTGATGACAAGTTTTTTCCCACCACCCTCACTCCTACCCTATGAATTGTTAACCTTGAACAGAGAAGAAAGATTGGATAAATGCAAATATGGAAATAGGACCCCAGAGCTCAGGCTCTGAATACAACAACTTGGGATATAAAACAAGACCATATCATCAATATCCTTTGATACCAAAATGTTATCACTTCACCATCATTAAAAATTACTACTATTACATACTTGAGAGATTCCACAGCACTGGCCTGTGAGTGTGTGAGTGTACTGATGCAAGCCTACAAATGAAGAGTTATTGCCTAGTGCTGCCTCTGTGTGCCTGTGGTAACCATTAGGTGCTTTCAATTAAATTAAATGAATGAAGAAACTATCATTTGTGAATACAAGTGCATCCACAGCAGCATCACCATCACTACTCTCCTCTACAATTAAACTGGTGGTAAGCCTCAAGCAACTAATTCTTGATGTATTGCAGTGATATTAAGCCCAATCAGCTCAGCAGGAGATATGTCTAGTACAGTAAAATCCCTCTTATCCGGCATCAA
Source organism: Scylla paramamosain (assembly GCF_035594125.1). NCBI lineage: Eukaryota > Metazoa > Arthropoda > Malacostraca > Decapoda > Portunidae > Scylla > Scylla paramamosain. The sequence goes on from NC_087180.1 coordinate 5,687,863, forward strand.
CGGGACTGCCGACATGCCGGATACTTGAATAGAAGTGAAATTATGTCCACAATCACCACCCTACACTCATGCATCTTACAAAGATTGCAAAGATCAGCTGATCTTAATCAGCAGCTGATCTGATCAGCTGCTTAAGTGTAAGCACAACACGCTTCCTCTTTTCTACAACTTTAGGCATGATGAAGGCGTCAGGCAATAAACAGTGCACACGCAGGACTGAGTCACTGAGTAAACACAGTGCAGTGGGCCACGGGTGGCGCGAAGCAGTGCGCTCTGGTGGCGAGGGGACAAAGTATGCCTCGCGTGGGAATTTTAATCAATTCTATGAGTACACATTGATTTTTTATTGATTTTAAGGCTCGAGGAAAAATGTGCTGGATACTTGAAGCTGCCGGATACTCGAATGCCGGATGAGAGGGATTTTACTGTAGTACACATTTGATACTTTTAACTCTGTTCATAAACTTTTGTGCCTTTCTGCTACATACAGCAAACTTCCACCTCTAAACCAATCTAATATTCATGAAAAGTGAGACTTGTATGTTAGGCATAAAGAGTTTGTTTATTATATCTGATATCCACTATATCACTCAAGCACACACACTTACACACACATACAATTCTCTTTCTCTCTTACTCTTACAAACTCACACATTCCTAAACACTATCTCTGCCCTTAGGTATGCACAGGCCTCACCAACCATCCTTTCATATGATTAAGATGCAGAAACCTTCCTGGATTTCTCCATTCTCCACATCAGGGACTTGACAGTCCACACAAGAAATAATTCTACCTTCTTTCTGTAGACAGCTGTTAGATCTCACCTTTCGAAGTATTTCTTCCTTGTCAAGTTCATTTTGTAAAGTTTCGTCTATTTCATGGAGAATGTTCTCTTCTACATTACAAAGGCGAAGGGGCTGTTGAAGAAGATTGAGAGGGAGCATATTAGGCACAAATGCATATATACTATAAATAAATAAATAAAATAAATACTATGAAGCCAATGCCTAGCCTGCTCTCCACATTTATAAACCCATCTATATTTTTGTAATCTATTTCAATGACTGTTTCTGGGATCTCTCCAACCTGAGTAACTGCAATAAAAATTTCTTCCTACTCCTGTCTATAAAATTCATCCTTGCACTCTCACTAACACTTATCTTCAAGTACTCTGGACAGAATATCTGAAGGGATTTTTTTTTTTTATGGATAACTAATTGGCTGATAAATAACAAGGCAATTTTTTCTTTTCTTATCAACCAACATGACTCTTCAAATGAAAATAAATACTTGTGTATGTTTTTTGTGCTAAGAGTAACCTACGTGGTTCCAAACAGTTTGTAAGCTCCTTAGTCTCTTCCTCCCTCTTATCCAAAAAATTTTTCACTCCAAGTTTTAATAAATTTTAATTCACATTTAGTTTCTGAATAAAAAATTCCAGCACATCCTAAAATGTTATGGAAAATAAAATGAAGAGCCATTTGCTATGCCTATAGAATTTCATACTCAACATAAATTGTTATGTTTTGGAAATGAAATCAGAAAAATTTGATCAGGCAAATAATTATCCATGAATCTAAGACTTTTAATATTGCTTGACACTATGAAAGAAAACAGCCTTGTTCTATGTGTACTGAGAAAGCTTTATAAATACAAATGGTAGCCCCACAATTATATATAAATCCATCTTTAATGGCAAAAATATATATATAAAAAGTAAAACCAGTTCAGTTACACACTGAAACATCAAGGTAGGAATATACTTACAGCACCAGGAAGAAGGAAACTGGAGGTGATTTCATAGGCCCATCGTTTCATGTCCTTACCAACTCCCTCTTTGTACAGGTGTGTTATGACATAGAAGAACTGAGGAGAGCCATTGCAATGAGTGAGAAACATGTTCTACAAACACATATCACAAAAATTCATTACAATGGATGATGTACACAATTTTTCATCAGAATTTGTATCAATACAAACAAGAGAATCAGGTTCTAATAACCACAATCCACTTCACACCCATACCTCTGAATACACACACAGGCTACCTACCAGGCTAGAGGAGTCACAGTTGGATATAACATAGTTCATGAAGACTGCAAGATAGGCATTATGGTTCCATAACTTGCTAAGGGACTGGAATGGGCCGTGGTCCTCAAGCTGCCAGGGAGAAACAAAGGAAGCTGTAGTATTTCAAAGTGGAGGTATTTGGATATTCATCAAGCCAATGACCACTTAGGAAGGATTGTGTAGGCAAGCATTATCATCTGGATCAGACAGAACCAATGTCCTCAAGGACTTGAGTTCACCAGATGTCAATGACAATCTAGCAAATAATATTTTCAGCAGCTTTTATGTTATAATGGGTTGCTTTTCTAAAAAGAGTCAAATCTAATCATGATGCAAATTTATTCCAACATTCTCAGGCAACTTAAATAGGCAAATTCCCATAACAGTTTGTTACAGAAAAGAACATACTGGTCATCCTACATAACTAAAAATACCAAAAACTGAAATACCAATAAGAAATTTTATACTACATTAAATAATATCTTTAGTTGTCCATTCAAAGCCAGAAAGTTGATCATTTCTCAGCATCTTTCTTAAAGGACATTTCAATAGTATAGAAAAATAGTTTTGTTGATTTCCAAAGTATAACCCCAGCTTCTCTTCCAAGCACCAACACATTCATATGCTTTTTAATAGTATATGCAAAATTTAACATGAAGGATGGTTTGTTTGACTATAAACATATTATTGGTGGACTGTGGAACTGAACATAAGACATTAGAACATGAACATAAGAAAATAAGGAGACTACAAAAGGCCTGCTGTCTACATATACACATGTCTATCCATCTATTAAGTTCTTATTAAGTTTATTCCACTAATCAACAAACCTATTGATAATCCCATTTTGCCTATCTCCTTTTATAAATACAAATTCATTTATCTTATATCCATTTAAATAATTCTAACATGTTCCCAGATTAAAAGAACCTGATTCATATCTATTTCTTGAGTCCTTTAACCCATTCAAATACTTCTGCAATGAATGCAACTTCAGGTGTTTTAAGTCCTTGGATTATCCTATTGGTGGTTCCATCTCTAAAAGGAAAATGGTATTTGGCAACTCTCTCAAACAGTGTCTCAGTTCATACATTCCTTTTAACAAGTAGGTAACTGATATACATCAATGCTTGAGATGACAGAACTTATTGAAACAACATTCGAATACACAGTATTTTTTCTTCTAAATATAAAAATACATGTAACAAATATCATCTGTTTGGTGATACTATAACCATGCAGGGCTGGTGGACAGCCTCAGCCATAAAACAGCTGTCTTCTGTGTGGAAAGTAGTCTGTTACACCAGTATGTAATATAATTACCCAGAAGTCTCACATTAACATATTAAAATGTAATGCATTAAGGGAGGGTGTGTAGACATAATCTTTAACAGAGCCTTATAATTACTGTATTGATAAGACTGTCCACCACCCCTGTATAGTTATGTTACCAGCAAACAGATAATACTTGTTACATTATCTATGTATCTACAAAAAATAAATACAGTGGAACCTCAGTTTTCGAACTTAATTTGTTCCTGAATGTCATTTGAAATCCAAAATGTTAAAAAATCAAAACCATTTTGCCCATAGGAACCAATGTAAAATAGATCAATCCATTCTCAGACACCAGCCTACCATGTCTTAGCAGATAATGACCAACGTTCCCACTGCTAAGATGGCCGCTCCACGACATCTCCAGCTTAGAAATTTTTTATCAAGAAAGGATATATTGAATGAACTTAGTGACACAGAACTCATCAGAAGATATTGTTTAGACCATGCAGGCATTCTCTTTGTCACCAATCAAGTGAGAAAGCCTTACAGAGTGACCATCTTGCTGCTGGGAAAAAGCAGCTGTGCAGTAGTGATGGCACTGTGGGTCATAGAGAGAGCCACAGGATGCTCGGGATTACTCCCAAGCACCAAACCTTGTTTGTTTATATTAAGTTTCTTCAACTTCTTCAGATCACATTTAACTTATCTCAAAGTTTGAACAACTGTCTTACCCTCTGTGTCTCTCCTCCAAATATATATAAATGAAGGAAATATTCATAGAAACTATAAATTAGTAATAAATGGCAGCTTTTGGTACATCTTGTAGTATTTAAAATCAAGTAACTTTGTTCAAAAAACAAATTATGGTACAGCAACCGAAGCAATTATGAACAAAATTTTCTACTCAAAAACTGACTTGTTCAGAAAGGGAGACATTCAGTAAACGAGGTTCCACTATATTGTGTTTATAATGTTGTTTCAATAAGTTGTCTTAAGCATTGTTGTATATCAGTTACTGGCTTCCTAAAAGGAATGCAAGGATTGAGACATTGTTTGAGAGAGTTGCTGAATGCCAATTTCTTTTCTGAGATAGAACCACCTATAATCATCCTACTTTGCACAGACTCTAACCTAACTATGTCCATTCTGTAAGAAGTCCAGATGTGAACACCATAACTATTTGACTGAAGCTTACCTTAGCTAAGTACAGTATATCTTAAAACCACATTTTTACTTCTATTATTAATAAAACCAATAAATCTACTTTTTTGTATCCTACAGATCAGGGAATACTATCACTTCTAAATTTGTTTCTGAAATTGATCAAGTTATGCTTATGCCCTTTAAGGTGAAGTTATTTAACATGTTTTTTACACTTACATGGAGAGTAAAACAATTATTGATGTTGAACTGCATTCCCCATTAATATATATATATATATATATATATATATATATATATATATATATATATATATATATATATATATATATATATATATATATATATATATATATATATATATATATATATATATATATATATATATATTTTTTTTTTTTTTTTTTTTTTTTTAGGAGGGGCACCAGCCAAGGGCAACAAAATTTGAAGGAAAAAACACCCACTCAGGTGCAAGTCCTTAAACAGTCAGAAACAATCATAAAAAAAAAATTGAGCTTAAGTGTCTTGAAACCTCCCTCTTGAAAGAGTTAAAGTCATAGGAAGGAGGAAATACAAAAGCAAGCAAGCTGTTCCAGATTTCACCAGAAACAGGGATAATGATTTAGAATACTGGTTAACTCCTGCATTAGAGAGGTGGTCAGAATAAGGATGAGAGAAAATATAGTCTTGCACAGCACAGCCACAGGAGGCAAGGCATGTAGTTAGCAGGATCAGATGAGCAGTAAATGTGAAAATAGCAGAAGATAGCATTGATAATGAAAGTGACTGAAGACAGTCCATTAGCAGAGAGGAGTTAACAAGACAAAGGGATCTTGATCCCACCATGTCTAAAAGAGCAATATGAGTGGAAACCCCATACATGTGAAACATACTCCATACATAGACAGATAAGGCCCCCATACAGAATTACTAGCATGGGGTATGAGAAAAATTGGCAGAGACGACTCAGAACACCTAACTTGATAGAAGCTATAGATGAGATGTGAAGTTTCCAGTTTAGATTACAAGTAAAGGAAGATCAACAATGTTTGATGTAGAAGACGGGGACAGTTGAGTGCCACTGAAGATGATTGAAGAAGAGGGGACAGTTATCAGGAAAGTTGTTGAGTTGATAGATGGAGGAACTGAGTTTTTGAGGCACTGAATAATAGTAAGTTTGCTCTGTCTCAAACAGAAATTTTTTGAGAAATCTGAAGTCAGACATTCTGTGGCTTCCCTGCAAGAGCTGTTTAATTCCTGAAGGGTTAGATTATATGAAAAGATGTGGAAAAGTTCAGGATGGTTTAATCAGCATATGACTGGATAGGAAAAGAAGTTTAGTTTAGATCATTGATGAATAATAGCAATAGAGAGGGTGACAGGGCAGAACACGGAGGAACATTTTTGTTAATAGATTTAGTAGAACAGTGACCATCTACCACAGCACCAAGAGGACAGTCAGAGAGAAAATTTGGAATAAAGTTACAGAGAGAATAGAACCTGTAAGAGGGTAGTTAGGAAATAAAAGTTTTGTGTCAGACTATCAAAAGCTATTGATATGTTAAGGTGACAACAATACTTTTAGCAGAATCACAAAAAGGTGATGACCAAGACTCAGTAAAGAAAGCCAGATCACCAGTAGAGCGGCCTCAACGGAACCCATACTGGCGATCAGATGTAAGGTTGTGAAGTGATAGATGTTTAAGAATCCTCCTGTTGAGGATAGACTCAAAAACTTTAGATAGGCAGAAAATCAAAGCAAACAGACAGTAATTTAAGGGATAAGAATGGTCACTCTTTTTAGGAAAAGGCTGAATGTAGGCACACTTCCAGTGAGAAGAAAAGGTAGATGTTGAGAGACAGTTGAAAGAGTTTAACTAGAAAAGGTTCAAGCATGGAAGGACAATTTTGCACTGAAACACAGGTGTCTGAGGCAACTGAGAGTAGCCCCTTTTCTGTTCCCTCCTACTTTCTCTATCCTCATTTTCAATCCAAAGTTGGATGTTGCATGTATGTGCACAATGACTTTAACTGCTCGTGCCCACTCTCTTGAATCTTCCAAGTTTTCCACCATCTAGCTACGGCTACAGTCACTCTCAAACTAAATTTACATGTGCTGTATACCTCTCACCTAACTCCTCTGACTATAAGAAATTCTTTGACTACTTAACTTCCAAAGTGGTGCACATTCTGACTCTCCTCCCTTTTGCAGAGACCTTCAATCTTGGAAACCAATGTTTACCACCAGTTTTAGCTTTTCTCTCCTTTCACTAACCATCCTTGCTATCCTCCATGACCTAGAGCAACTGATGTAACACCCTAATCATATTCCTGAACATCATGGAGATACACCCAACATTCTTGACCTTTTCCTAACCTCTAATCCTTCTACTTATGCTGTTACCCTCTCTTCTCCATTGGCTTCTACTTATGCTGTTACCCTCTCTTCTCTGTTAGGCTCCTACAATCACAATCTTGACCTATCGACCCAATCCCTCCTCAGGATCCCCTAAAGCAAAGGTGCCTCTAGTGTTTTACATCTGCTAATCTGGAGGACCTGAGGAAGTCTTAGGTTGATTTTCCTTGGAATGATTACCACTTCCATGTCAGAGACCTTTCTCTGTGTGCTGAGTGCATGACAGAGGTGAGAGTATCTAGCATTCCTCACTCTCAACCTAAACCTTCCAAACCTTGGTTTAACACAGCCTGTGAGCTGGCCCACATAGGGTACTTGAGCCCTCCATCACCTGAATCTCATGTGCTTTATATTTCTGCCTTGAATCATGCCAAGTCTGTTCTCCAACTAGCCAAAAACTGCTTCATTAACTGTGTCAAAATCTTTCAAGATCTAACTCCCCTCATGACTTCTGGCACCTGGCCAAAAACATCTCCACTAACTTTGCTTCTTCATCTTTCTCTCTTGTATTTCAACTGATGGCATCACTGCCATCTCATCTATTTCTAAAGCTGAACTCTTCACTCACCCCTTTGCTAAAAACTCTCCCTTGGATGATTCAAGGCTTGTTCCTCCCTCTCTTCCACCCCCTGACTAGTTTATGCAACTATGAAGATCCTTCACAATGATGCTTTCCATGCCATCACTGGCCTAAACCCTCAGAAAGCTTACAGACCTGATGGGGTCCCTCCTATTGTTCTCCAAAACTACATCTCTATACTTGCACCTTTCCTGGTCAAACTCTTTCAACTCTGTTTATCAACATCTACCTTTTCTTCTTGCTGGACCTTTTCTTCTTGCTGGAAGTTTGCCTACATTCAGCCTGTTCATAAAAAAAGGTGATCATTCTAATCCCTCAAACTACCATCCTATTGCTTTAATTTCCTGCCTATCTAAAGTTTTTTTTAATCTATCCTCAACAGGAAGAACCGGAAACAACCTTCACAATCTTCTATCTGATCACCAGTATGGGTTCCGTCAAGGCTATTCTACGGGTGAACTTGCTTTCCTTACTGAGTCTTGTTCATCCTCTTTTAGAGATTGAGGTGAAACTTTTGCTGTTCCCTTAGGCATGTCAAAAGATTTTGATAGAGTCTGGCACAAAGCTTTGATTTCCAAACTACCCTCATACAGTCTCTATCCTTCACTTGGTAACTTCATCTCATTTCCTTTCTTACTGTTCTATTCCTGCTGTGGTTGGCAGTAACTGTTCTTCTAAATCTATGAACGATGATGTTCCTCAGGATTCTGTCCTGTCACCCACTCTCTTATTATTCATCAATGATTTTCTAAACCAAACTTCTTGCCCTATCTACTCCTGCCCTGATGATACCATCCTGCACTTTTCCACATATTTCCATAGATGTCCAACCCTTCAGGAAGTAAACAGTTCACACAGAGAAGCCACAGAGTGCCTGACTTCTGATCTAAAATTTCTGATTGGGGCAGAGCAAACTTGGTATTGTTCAATGCCTCAAAAACTCAATTCCTCCATCTATCAACTCAAAACAACCTTCCAGACAACTATCTCCCCTTCTTCAGTGACACTCAACTGTCCCCCTCTTATTACACTGAACATCCTTGGTCTGTCCTTTACTTATAATCTAAACTGGAAATTTCACATCTCATCTCTAGCTAAGACAGCTTCTATGAAATTAGCCATTCTGAGTCATCTCTGCCAGTTTTTTTTTCACCACCACCAGCTGCTATGTACAGGGGCCTTATCCATCCATGTATGGAGTATGCTCCACATGTATGGGGTGGGTTTCACTCATACCACTCTTCTAGATAGGGTGGAATCAAAAGCTTTTTGTCATATCAACTCCTCTCCTCTAACTGACTGTCTTTATCCTCTTTCTCATGGCCATAATGTTGCATCTCTTGCTATCTTCTCTGTTATTTTCATGCTAACTGATTTTCTGATCTTGCTAACTGCATGCCTCTCCTCCCATGGCCTCACTGCACGAGACTTTCTTCTTTCTCTCACCTCTATTCTGTCCACCTCTCTAATGCAGTTAACCACTATTCTCAGTCATTCATTTCTCTGGTAAACTCTGAAACTGCCTGCCTGATTCTGTATTTCCTCCCTCCTATGACTTGAACTCTTTCAAGAGGGAGGTTTCAAGACATTTATTCTGCATTATTTGATTACCTATTTGGAATTCTCTGTAGGAACTGCAGGACCTGGCAATAAGTGGGCCTTTTTTTTATATATTTTTTTATTGCCCTTGGCCAGTGGCCTTCTTGCATAGAAAAAAAAAAACAGTAAGAGGGAATTCATCAGGTCCATAAGCCTTCTGAGGGTTAAGGCCAGCAAGGGTATAAAGAACATCACTGCAAAAGATCTTAATGGGTAGCATGTAGTCAGAGGATGGAGGAAAGGGTGGGACAAGACCTGAATCATCCAAGGTAGAGTTCTTAGCAAAGGTTTGGATCAAGAGTACAGTTTAAGAGGTAGATGAGATGGCAGTGGTGCCATCAGGCTGAAATAGAGGATGGAAAGATGAAAAAGCAAAGTTATTAGAGATATTTTTTGCTAGGTGCCAGAAGTAATGCAGGGAGTTAGATCTAGAAAGAATTTGACATTTTCTACTGATGAAGTTTTATGGCCAGTTGGAGGACAGACTTGGCATGATTCCGGCCAGAGATATAAAGTGCATGAGATTCAGGTGATGGAAGGCTCAAATACCTTTTGTAGACCACTTCTATATCACATGTTACTGCCAACAATGGTGATGGTGGTTATGGAAGTAACAATGGAAGAACAAATATGTATGCTAAATAACATGTTCTGTGTTATGAGGGTTAAAGTGAACTAGTATATTAAGTTCTGGTGCTATGAAAGTTAAGTAAATGAGGGGAGTATAATCACCAGCTGTGTTGCCTCACAAGGTCTTGTGAGGCTGGTGGTGAGAGACTAATATGGGTAACATGGGTAACACCAAGGAAACTGAGTTAATTAGAGTAGAGATTAAGGAAATTGAATTCATTAAAGCAGTTAACTGCAGTAGTGAAATTGTATAAGAGGAACTAGCTGAGGAGAGCTTAGCTGTAGAGAGGTAGTGAGGATTGTGTTTACATGGTAAAGTTGATGACATGGTGCATAGGGTAGATAAGATACAGAGGGACCTCTGTAGAGGAATGGGTCACCCAGGGTTGCATATCTGGCCCAGCAGCCTCAGAAGAGGGCAGATTGTGCCCAGTCTTCAGTGAGGTTCATGTTTAGGGGTGAACTATCGCTGACTTAAGGGTAAGATGGGCAGGCGTGAGGCACCAAGGGCCAGCAGGGACGAAGCCCGGAGGGACAAATCCCTTTGTGACTACTCCAGGAAAGATTGGACCACTACAATACAGATGCAGGTGTTGCTTGGTGACAGGCCTCCTTAAGACCCCAAACACGTGAGTTCCACATCTGTGTTATAAGGGGTCGATTCCCCTAATTAGCATAATCTATGATTAGTGATGCATTATGTTGATACAGTACTTAATGGTCAGTAGTGCTACACACGTCTTATGTTTATTATGTATGTCTTCAGGTTTGACCAAATGCAATACACGATTCGTGTCACTGTGTGGGTCTAAAATCCTTTAGCTGCCTTTGGGCAGCTACATCAAGTATAGCACAAGAATAGGCTGAGTTAAACCAAAGTTTAGGGCAAAAGAAAGAATGAGGAATGTTATCATTTTGGCATGTGTCTACCACCTCCTGCTTGCTCACTGCAGCAATCTTTCTACTTCCGTGTTGTCAACAAATTTACCAAGATCCCTACTAATTCTATGAAAAGTAGTAAGGCTAAAAATATCCCTGAAGAACCCCAATACAGGTTACCCATCACTAAACTAGCATCACTGGGACCAGTATAATATTGGATTAGTGATTTTGCCAGATTGCAGAGACATTAGGCAAGAATATACTTATTCCAATAGTTAACCATCTTGTCCTACCTTTAAAATATCCCACAAATCTGTATAAGTTGATTCATAAGTGGGGCTGTAACAATACCACCTTTTCTGCCAGTGCCAATACCGATACTTCATTTCTGGCCAAATTGAGTGTAAAGTGAAAGATATGCAAGGCTAATGAGAAAATAAAAATGTAAAACTACAAAATATGACATTTTGCATGATGTGATAAATCACAAAAATGAGATAGAGATTTTACATTTAAACTGTCATAATACTTAACAGGAGGATTTTAGGATATGTGAGTCATGTGTTTGACAGCTCAAGTTTTAAGTTGTCTCAAGAAAGATGAAGAGGGTATGAATAGCTGTGTTGCAAATTTCACCAAATGTACTTGCCTTGGCTTCATTGTTCTGGACTGCATCTCAACACCATATTTAGTTGAACATAATAAATACATGGAAATAGGTCAAAGGCAATAAATGTGATAATGATATTGGTGCTGGTAAACATTCACTGCTGACCTTAGCCATACAGCTGAGTGTCCCATCCCACCCATATACTCACTGTCTCTGTGTCTGAGAACTCCTCATCTTCCATGCTCAGGATGGGCTGTGAGGGGCTCGGGACCATTGTGCATGGGGGTGACACAACCTGTTGACACAACACAGCAACGGGTGACATCACATGACAGGACACATAAAGCTTTCTTTAATATGTTACACCTTCCCTTCATTCTGTATGACAATGAAGGTTTACTAATTATTTTGTGCAAACACTAAGGATATTCATGGAAACTGAGGTACACAGAAGCCAAATATCTAAGAAGTATATGCTGATACAAGTGCCAAATGTCAGTTACGGTGACACTTAGCACCTGCCAAGTTCATATGATTTTAAAAATCAAAATATCTCATGCACTTTATAAAACTTGTATTCTGCATCTTATTACACTGAAAACTACTGTAAACATTTTGATCAACTACCTTCCTCTGACCCACTGATTTCCTAAAGAAAAAATTCATCTTCATTAATAAGATCACTTTATGGTTAAATAAATATTGTTTCACTTTTTTTTCACACTTGTGATCTTTTGTAAAAGATGGCACAGTAGATCAGGTAGCAATAGACAAGCAGACCATACCTCAATCAAATCACCACTAGTTAACTAACAAAATTTACATTACATAACAAAATTTACATTATTGCTGGAAACAGATCAGGAGCCACATCTTCCTGACAGCTTTCTTCCAACACTCCACTCAACATGAACTACACTAGCTTGCCCTTTACCATGAACTGATCCCAACTAAAATCCTCTAATATAACATACCATCTAAAACACTTATGGAACCTGAATAAATTTCTAGCATATGCATCAAATATGAAAGAATCATCTCATAACATACATCCATACACAAAACAAGCAAGATTAGAGACAGATTGGTTAAAGAGAAGTATCTGTACATCAAGCAGGACTCTGCACCAGGACAACCAAGACCATGAATAAAATGTTTATAAAAAAGCAAGCAAGGGAAATTTTAACCTGAGTATGTCAGATTATGTTATGGCCACAGATATGAGACAAATTACTTACCGTCACAGAGCACGTTTTTCTACCAGCCACAAATACTAACTTAAACCCACAGCAGAAAGTACTGAGCTTCAAACATAGATTAAGTTTTCACAGTAAAATTCTCATAGTGAAAGCTGATATACAAAAATACATTTGCATTTTTCCATTCTTCTTGTACTATAGCATTTTTTATTTCACATGTATGACCATTTGCACATGTTTCAGCATGCTGCTGATTAGGCTCTGGGAATCACAAGGTTCACTTCCATGGTCCACTTAGTTTTGATTAGCTGTTATACTGAGGAAGTCCAGACATTTGTTTATTTGTTTAATTCCTAACCAGCTGTTTTTTTACAGGATTTAAATAAGGTTCCTTGTTAAACCATCCTAGGACATCAAATATTGCTCTGGGTAAGCAACTGGATAAGAAACAACTGTGAGAATCAAAACAACACACTGGCATCAATAAACAATTTTCCCTCACTTGAATGCATGTACAAAATGCAAAGACCTATGATGAATCATTTGCCTCCATTCATATAGGCCTTAGGATGAGCAATTCCACAAAGGTTTTCCCACTTGTCTTCCAAAGAAATGAGCTCAGTACTTCCCTCAGTGGTTGTACTTACTTCATTTAATTACAGTTGAAACTTCCTGATGCATTTTGCATGGCTACTAAAATTACTATAGCAACTAAGTGGAAACCTCCCTTCATTCCTACCATAATACTATAAGGATACCCAACACAATAGTACATTACCTTCACCTTTGTGACTAAAACTAAATTTGCAGTATTGATAAGGTCGATGTCACATCATACACTGCCATTTTGTACAAAGGCAGGTCTTCAGTATACAAATAAATTACAAATCATGTAACTTTACATGCATGTGAAAAGATGCATTTTGGGTGATCAAAGATTCAGAGAAAGCCTTTGACAAGATTGATATGAAAGGATCACAGGCCATTCTGAGATTGTATGAGCTTGGTAGACTATTAAAAAAATAAAAACTTTCATGTGAATAATGTAATACAGCATGTATTAAAAGTGGACACAGTAACTTGGTCCAAAAATTAAGGAAATGAGTCATTTGAATAAGCAAAAGTTTGGTATACAAATCAGCCGCAGAACATAGATAATGCATATGTGATATATACACAATAAACATAATTTTAAACTTTCATATGTATTAACCCTTAAAGGAACAGAGGCAGTTATAGCCATTTTACCAGGTGAGGACTGGAGGCAGTTACAATCGCCATGTGATTTTTATGCTAAACTTAGCTAATTTTGTCAATTTTTGTAGTTGTCTTAGGTAATACTGCCTGTCAACTAGTTTGGCTAATCTCTCAGTCTCTGATGAATCACATTCCCTACCTGCTCCCTACTGCCCTCAGACCTCAATGATGCCACACATATTACCCACTTGCACTCAACCATTTACTACACATCTTAGTAAGAGTGCAACAGGGTAGCAACTCGATAAAATTGTTTAGCATGCGTGAAGAGAGCTCAGGGCACCTGTTTTCATTAGGCAGGCAAGTGACTTGCTTCTTCTAAAAGTCATTCCTCTTCAACTCTCTGACTCTCCATAACCACTGCACATAAAGACATCTGGATGGCATCATTAGAAAGAGGAAGATTTGATGTCGAGTACAAAGTCTATTTCATTCACTCTTCCATTGCAGACTAAGTTTAAGGTGTGGGCAAATACAAGCTATTTTTGATGTTTAGTGCTAGAGGGACAATCCCAGTGGGACGAAAATCACTACCACCACCAGTTCTTTAGGGGTCAAATCTTATGGAATTTGAGCATTTCTCACTGAAAACCCTAAAGATTTTACATAGACCATAAGTACACTGTATGTATGGCAAAGGTCCTCTTCATTGCTCCTGTTTAAGGAGGCTTTGGGCAAACAAATATTGGAGTCACACAAGCACAAGTGATAAAAAAAAAAAGACAGAGAAATCAGAAAATAAGAAAGTTCTTTTTAATTAAAACTTCATAAAAATCTGTTTCAAAACATAAGTGTCAAAATCAAAGCCTCTTTTTCTTATCTAAATTATGTTACTCATCATATTCCCAGCCTCAGACATCCACACACTGTTTCCTGTATGAAAACAAAAACTGCACCTTAAAGTAAAATTCTGTGAGGAGGGTGTCATATCTCAATGGCCACCGAATAGTAAAATTCTATGAGGAAGATGTTTTATCCCAATGGTCAGTGAGTTAAACCTCTGAAATACTGTGGCCCAGGAACAGGAGCTCATGCTCAATATATATCTAACTACTGATTTGTTTACATACATTTTTCATATTCACATGGTCAAAATGCTCTGTTTTCTTCTGATTGGTGTTGTTTTATATGATGGAGAATAATAGTACTAAAAAAATAAGCATTACTGATAAACACCTTCTACAATTAATACTCAGAAATAAGTCTATAAAGGATGAAATTCAATAGTTTAAACATTAAAAATTCTTTCCAGTCGCTTTTAGAAGTTTGAACTGTAAGGCAGTTTTAATTATAAGGTCTCAGATTAATGTGCATTTGCTATAATAATGTGAATAAGGCTGTGCCAAGTATGTGAAATGTTCCCTTGGATGTCATATCTTTGTGAATGGTGCCTTAAGTAAGATAATTCAAGAATACTGGTTAGATGTTTGAATCTTGTGAAAGCTGATGGTAGAAAAGCAAGTCTAAACTAGTTGCTATTTACACATAACATCGGTGTATGACTCAGGAAAATGACTGAGAGAGCTGGCTAGGAAGTTTAGAAAAGAAATTTTGAGGGCATTGAGAATGGCTAGGATTATGAGCAAAGTAATGAAATGCACAAGAGTGGTAAATGGTAAGAAAATCAAGGTAATTTCAAATGGTAATTTGTATTCTGACAACAGTTGCAGTAGATAAAGCTGATCCAGAAGTCACACCCTCTGCCTCCACCCTACATTTAAGTGGAGCAGCTGACTGGTGCATTCATAATGTTCTTTCCAATTCCCCATGCTCATTTATATGACTACTGAAAAGTACCACTGGAGATGTGACATATATGGATAAGATAATGTATACTACTCATTTCTACAACTTTCTGAGGGATTAATAATTTGATAATTTTATTATTATTGTTAGGAGTCCACTGTGACAAAAGATTGCCAATGAAGCTAAAAGGGAAAGTTTATAGAACAAAGGTGAGACCAGCTTTGGTATATCATCTCAAGACTGTGCCAATGAAAAAGAGAAATGAAAAGAAAATGGAAATGGCAGAGATGTGAATGATGAGGTGGATGAGTGGAGTGACAAGGAAGGATAGAATTAAGAATGAAGTCATAAGAGGTACAGTTAAGTTAACAAGTGTGAGTAAGAAGGTGCAGGAGGCACAGTTGAGATGGTTTGGTCATGCTTTGAGAGAGGAAGGGAGTTGTGAAAGGCAAATAATGGACATGGAAGTGGGCAGGAGGAAGAGAGGAAGACCCAGGATGAGATGGAAGGACTGCATTGTGGCAGACGGGCTGGGAGAAGAACTTGGACATTGAAGTGACGGAGGACAGCATTAGATGGAAGAGACTCTTCAAAAACAGCAACCCCATATAGAAACAGGACAATAATGCTGCAGGAGAAGATTGTTTTCTGCTGATATTTTTTTAAAAATCAGCTTAGAATAAGGCTTACTGATAAAATGATTAGAAATATCTCAAAGATAAAAATTTGAGATTTGATAAGAACAATATGAGTGTTCAATCAGCTGTCCCACCAAAAAGGGAGAAAGAGGCTAGAGACTTACCTTTTAGATCAGCTTGGTTTG
>NC_087180.1:5706614-5779114 GCF_035594125.1 Scylla paramamosain
TTCATTAATGATCTTCTAAACCAAACTTCTTGTCCTATCCACTCTTACACTGATGATACCACCCTGCACTTTTCCACGTCTTTTCATACACGTCCAACCCTTCAGGAGGTAAACATATCACGCAGGGAAGCCACAAAATGCCTGACTTCTGATCTTTCTAAAATTTCTGATTGGGGCAGAGCAAACTTGGTATTGTTCAATGCCTCAAAAACTCAATTCCTCCATCTATCAACTCAACACAACCTTCCAGACAACTATCCCCTCTTCTTCAATGACACTCAACTGTCCCCCTCTTCTACACTGAACATCCTCAGTTTGTCCTTTACTTATAATCTGAACTGGAAACTTCACATCTCATCTCTAGCTAAAACAGCTTCTATGAAGTTAGGTGTTCTGAGACGTCTCCACCAGTTTTTCTCACCCCCCCAGCTGCTAACTCTGTACAAGGGCCTTATCCGTCCATGTATGGAGTATGCTTCACATGTCTGGGGAGGTTCCACTCATACTGCTCTTCTAGACAGGGTGGAATCAAAAGCTTTTCGTCTCATCAACTCCTCTCCTCTAACTGACTGTCTTCAGCCTCTCTCTCACTGCCACAATGTTGCATATCTAGCTGTCTTCTACTGCTATTTTCATGCTAACTGCTCTTCTGATCTTGCTAACTGCATGCCTCCCCTCCTTCCGCGGCCTCGCTGCACAAGACTTTCTTCTTTCTCTCACCCCTATTCTGTCCACCTCTCTAATGCAAGAGTTAACCAGTATTCTCAATCATTCATCCCTTTCTCTGGTAAACTCTGGAACTCCCTGCCTGCTTCTGTATTTCCACCTTCCTATGACTTGAATTCCTTCAAGAGGGAGGTTTCAAGACACTTATCCACCAATTTTTGACCACTGCCTTGCCCCTTTTACGGGACTGGCATTTCAGTGGGCATTTTTTTTATTGATTTTTGTTGCCCTTGGCCAGTGTCCTTCTTACATAAAAAAAATAAATAAATTTTGGCAGAAAGTGGGTTGCTCCTTTCTATGTCCTTCTATAGGGCTTCCTTCACTAGATGAGTGACAAAGAGAATACATGCACAGTCTAAACAGAATCTTCTGATGAGTTCTGTATCACTAATCCTTTCCAAATAAATAATTTGTGAGCTGGTGATGTTGTGAAACAGCCATCTTGGGTGTGGGAGTGTTTGCCATAAGCTGCAAAGACAAGATAGACTGGTGTCTGAGAACAGATTAATCCATTTTACATTGATTCTTATGGGGAAAAGAGTTTTGGTTTTTTAACACTTCTGCTTTCGAACAGCATTCAGGAATGAATTAAGTTCTAGAACCAAGGTTCTACTGTATGTATGTATGTATGTGTGTATTTATATATGTGTATATATGTGTATATATATATATATATATATATATATATATATATATATATATATATATATATATATATATATATATATATATATATATATATATGCAGTGGAACTCAGTTTCCAAACTTAATTCATTACTGAATGTCATTCACAATATGAAAAATTAAAAAACCAAAACTACTTTCCCCACCAGAATCAATGTAAAACAGATTAATTAATTCTCAGATGCCAGTCTCCCATTTCTTAGTAGGTAAAGACCAACACTCCCACTGCTAAGATGGCTGCTCCACACCACCTCCAGCTTAGAAATTTTCTATCCAGAAAGGATGTATTGAATGAACTTAGTGATGCAAAACTCATCAAAAGATATTCTTTAAACAATGCAGGCATTCTCTTTGTCACCAATCGAGTGAGGGAAGCCTGACAGAAGGACAGAGGGAAGCAACCCACTCACCACCAAAACGAAGGTGATCATAACACTTAAATATCTTGCTGCTGGGAAAAGCAACTGAGAAAATGCAGTTTTTTGCAGTAATGATGGTACTGTGGGTCATACAGAGAGCCACAGGAACCCCAGGATTACTCCTGAGCACCCAACCTTGTTCGTTTATATTGAGGTTCTTCAACAGGATAGCATTTAACTTATTTCAAAGATTGAATCTCTGTCTTACCTCAGTGTCTCTCCTCCAAATATATAAAAATGAAGAAAATATTTATAGAAACTATAAATTAGTAGTAAATAAATAGAAAATCTTAAAAAATAAATAAAAATTTTAAAAAATCCCCATCTGCAAACCTAAAAAAAACTATTTTAAGCAAATCATAAATAAAAACACCTTCCTTAAAGTCATTACCTACCTTAACACTGTGTTACAGTAAACAACTGTAAGGAGCAAAACTTAATAATTACTATTTAATGAAGAAAACAATATAATTATGTAAAAGTAGGTTGCTACTTCTAGTATATTTTCCACTACAGTATTTGTGATATTTAAAAATAAATAGGATGACTACCATTACAAACATTCTTATTCTAGAAGCCTTACAATGAAAGAAAAAACTGTATGTATCAGCCTACGACACATATCAGAGAGAGAGAGAGAGAGAGAGAGAGAGAGAGAGAGAGAGAGAGAGAGAGAGAGAGAGAGAGAGAGAGAGAGAGAGAGAGAGAGAGAGAGAGAGAGAGAGAGAGAGAGAGAGAGAGAGGCAAATGCCCATATGAATTCACTAAGGAAGAATTAGTCATGGTAGTCTTACAATTACCTCATATACTCTGAAACCAGTGTGACTGACAGTACAAATATGATGGTAGATACTTACCATGACTTGACTGCAGGCCTAGAGGGTCAGGACTTGACCGTGCTCTGTAGTGAGATGGAGGCCGACTCCCAGGCTCAGACACAGAACTTGCAGACTGAAAGGAGAACATAATGTGAGGTGTCCACTTTCAATTGGAAAAAGCTTACTAGGGTCAGTCTGGCTGACCACACAATAGCAAACTAGTGGTTTGCCTGGACACCTGACACAAGTGCTTCCATACTTTCAAACTCCAAAAGCTCAAAAGTCACTGCTGCCTAATTTTTGTGATAATCCCTTAGTTCTTCACTCTAAATTAACATAATGACAATACAGATTCAGTCTCCATCTCTCTAAATATAAAAACAAAATGCCCCCTTTGATTTCAGACACAATGCCTACAATAAATCCCACAAAGTCCAAGCTACCTCCAACTAAACAATCTGGTTTACTGCTAGGCTTGTATCCCTCTCACTTCTTACTAATACATATTCCTCCAACTATCTGTTACCAAACCTCAGGCTGTCCATTATATTTATCTAACTTTCTTTTGCAGTTCTCTATGTGGGACAACGCTATTTTTTGTATAATATTTTGTTCATGACACTGTAAAATACACATCAGCTTACCATCTTCACAGAGAAAATACCCTAATCTTTTCTACTTCTTTTGTCATGCTGTACACCATGAGAACCATTATTTTGCTGCTTTTCCGAAAAATCTAAATTTTGATAGTTTCTCAGTTCTTTCATTAAAGCTACATTAACATTTTTCTTTCTCAAGATTGTAACTCCAGACTGATCTCTTCCTCCAACTTCTGTCATTACCAAGTTGTGCAACATTTCTCTACAGCATGTACTTCACCACTCATACCACCAATAAATTGCTACTGATCTGTTGTCTATCAAAACTGACCTGTTGCAGAATCCAATTCAATTTCATGCTTTATAAAGACATTCAAGCAATGAAAGTTCTCTGAAAGATCTTTGCAATTTATATTATCTCTGTTTAACCATCATCTCTTAATTTATATAATGTATATTTCAGCAGATGAGAAAACTTTCAGATAAGACAACCCCAAAATTTCAGTCTGAATTTAATGGTTTTGATTGATGTCAGTCATATAAGGCAACACCCCAACTACCAAACCATCAGTGGTGAAGTCTGGATGAGTAAGCACCAGAAGTGAGACCGTGATATACTAGTACAATGAATAAAATACCTTGAATGTGGTATCATTAATAAAGTACCATCACCTTCAAGCACAAAACTAAACCTAAATGCAAAACTAAACCTAAAATAAAATTCCTACCAGGTGTTTTTGTACATTTTCACGAAGATGACATAAAAATATATACAGTACGATTAGTTTTCCTAAAAATAAACACATCCTTGCCTTGCGCTGCCTGCGTGTGTTGGGTTGTTGGGCACAATGTTCTATATGTCATGTTTCTTTTGATTAGATACACGGACATTCTTGAAATTTTTTTTTTCAGTATATGGACTTTGTCCCTATATAACACTGCAAGCTGAAGAGATTCATCTTCTCACCAGTTTGCTTTCCTCTGCTGCTTAGCTTTGGAATCCATGCCTTGAAGACCTTTATCCTTCATCTTTGGGAAAACCTAGAGAATATTCACAAAACCTTCTGCTTTGCCCATACGTATACAATGCCAGCAGAGGGGTGTAGATGTACTGCATTAAATTTTGTTCACACACACACTTTCCAGCTGGAATGCATTTCAGCACATTTTCTCAAAGCGGATTCTTATTTTACTATATAACTTTCTCAAAAATCATAATAAAAGGCTGTCGTTTCTTTACAATGGTATTTTGCATAAAATTTTTATGCCATTGTTTTTCTATCTGATGTACAGGACGACCCTTTTTTTTTTTTTAAGGATTTTTCAAGTGTTGTCTTATGTGCTGAAATATACAGTAAATAAACTAGCAATGCCAATAGCAATAATAGGAATAATAATAATAATAATAATAATAATAATAATAATAATAATAATAATAATAATAATAATAAAAATAATAATAATAATAATAATAATAATAATAATAATAATAATAATAATAATAATAATAATAATAAATAATAAATAATAATAATAATAATTTTACATTGATAACATTAATAATTTGCTTCTATTTAATCTATTTTAAGAAAATTATTCAATAAAAGACTTTCCATACAGAAAATAACATAAGTACTGTTTCTTTAAATCACATTCAATGTTATGTACCTTTCAGTAACAATAAAAGGGCAGCATTCAAAAATAATGAAAATATTTTGGAACTTAAGGGTTGTGTTCCTATAACTTTTTTTGGGACAAAAACAAAAACTGTGTAATATGTACAATTTTGCTCTGGTACACCTACAGCTTCATCCACACTAGCAGCCATTGCCCAATGAGCACTGCTACTAAATCTTATTCCATGAGTAATCTATGACAAAAATGGAGAAACCAGACAAATCATCAAAATGCCACTGCCTGGTGTTGAGCCAATGCCTTGAAGTCTGTTGATATGAAGAAATGACACTGCCTGACACATGGCATTATAAGCTAACCAAAACACTATCTCATAGTGTTGTCATACTGTCCAGTAAGTTTCATTTAACACAAGCAACCCCTTCATCATGGTTTATTTCTTATTAAAATTGACTATTGCTTTGAATGTCATTACTAATAAACTTCATTTGACTTTTAAGGGAAAAATGCAGTTCCAGCATGATTGTAGTATAATTTGAACATAATTATAGAAACTCATTTTAGAAATATGATTATGAATACTTATGCATGTTGATAATACTTTAAAAGGGAGATATTTTTTCTAAGCTGTGTTAAAACTTTGTGAAAAGAAATTCTTTCCTTTATCTATTTTCACCAAGATCAATGCTTAGTTGTTTTTGGCACAATCGAATATAAAAAATATGCAGATATTATTCAAGAAAAGTCTAAATAAGGTGATTGAAAAGAAGTATCTTTAAAATGCAAAGGCCTTTTGTTCAATACAAAAAATAAATGTTAAAGACAAATAATTACTTCATGATGACATCATCCAGAGTATGCTCAACTGTTTAGGCACAACACAATGTTACTAATTTTTATTCATATATTATTATTATTATTATTTTGTAATTATTATTTTATTGATTTACCAACTTTTAAAGACCTGTATAAATAGGGATCGATAAATGTCTGTTTGGCATCTCATATCTGGGTACTTGGGTAACAGTTAGTTAAGCTTCAGTCATGCATTCATAATCATATTTCTAAAATGAGTTTCTATAATTACGTTCAAATTATACTACAATCATATTTTACATTATATCAAAATAGATCAAAGAATGCACACATGCACACACGCACCGAAATACACTGCAACAATCACCAGCGAATGCCTGTCACCACAGTGACATTCCATATAGTTGATTGTACTAACCACATATTATTGCTAAGACTAAATACAAATCAGTATGTCCAGCTTTTTTTAACTGTCCTGGAACAATTCCCAATGCCCACATTGTCATACTGTCGTAAGTAATACAAAGTTACAAAGCATCAAGAGTAAGCCACTGCCCAGCCTGGCAGTCCAGTCTGGCATGTGGACAACATAAGTAGGTGTTACAGGTTGAGACCAATCAGCTGTGGACTGTTCAATCTGGTAACAGCCTAGGAAGCATGAGATATTTACTCACTGGTAGTGGGCACTGCCTGCTGGGCACTGCCTGCTTATGTGGACATAGCTTAACTTTTGTCAGTGTTTCATACATGATACCCTTCATTCACTATCATTTCATCACTGTTTTAAAATACAAGCTCCAATCTGCTTCTGTCACTTCAAGCACCTCACCAGGCAATAGGATTATGTGGAGTTAGTACAGTCCATGATTTTTATTTGCCATCCTAACCTAGTCCCTGATTTTTATTTGCCATCCTAACTGCTGACTCTCTGCCTTTAACAAAAAGTATTGTAGCACTGTATATCTAACAATTCTCCAAATGATCAAACTGACAAAATCAACTTGTTCCCATTACTTCATCACTATGTCCTCATTATTTCATCAATGTGTTCCCATTATTTCATCAATATACTCAATCAAAAGTCTATTTCCTGACTACTCACTAGCTGGGCCATATTTCATAGCATTCCACATCCATCTCACCACTCTTCTCAATATGCTCCACTTTTTTTTCAGTTTCTTTACATGATCTGCCACCATTACTGTGTTCTGCAGATCAATATAAATTATATGCTCACAAAAAGTTTTATCTGATGGTTTAGCATGTGAATTTTGTCAGTATTTTGTAGGCATCTAATAAACCTACAGATTTGCAAACCCTGAGACACCTCTATAATAATCTGGAATCTCCACAGACAATCAATGCAGCAAGTCTAGGGAAAATAATCTCTGGCCACCTGATGTCACACCATTGCTTCCACTAACTATGTCATTTCCCAATGAACACAGCCATAACAAAACAATGCACTATACCTTTCAACTGATATTGGTTTATGGTAGCAGTAGTGTGAATAGATATATTTAAGAGAATTACGATAAACCAATACTGATTGACTTACCCTTACCATTTCGCACCTATGGCAAATGGTATGATAGATGGAAGCATTGTGTGAGATCAACAGGAGGGTGGACTTGTTTCACCTGGACTCCCTGTACTGACTATCATATCACTGACAAGGGGACAAGATAAAGTTTAGGTTCATCCACCACTGCATAAGTGAAAGTAAGAGTTCATTCTAGTTTTGATATCACATTCAAGACAGCTGCCAATTTTCCATAAGAATATTCAGAACTTAATGCACATAGTAGTTTCAGCCAAGATTCACATACTTTGTAAGACTCACTGTCAAACACTGGCATTTCTACAAATCATCCATTTCTTTTCAAGCTATAGACTCAAACACCCCTCACTGGGTATACATAATTTCCAATCTCAACAGATGGCACCTGTATTTTACCTATATAGGCCTCATGATCAAGTACAGAGATATAGTTTATTAATAAAATTTTAATTCTTTTCCAAGTTCTTTATATTCAAACCCAATCAATGTAACAAATACATTAATTTCAGAAAATCTCCTTGCATAATAATACATGATAAAGCAGCCAAGTACCTACCAAGAGGTTAGGGATTACAGTGGAAAGTCTAATGTATTATTACCATTTCTTAATTTTTGTAATGAGGTATATTTCATGCAGAGCTAACAAGGCCACAGAGTTTGGTGTGAGAAATGTCAGACCACAAGCAGCAAGCAAGAGGCATAAAGCAGAAGGTAGAAAGCAGCAATATAAAAATGTCTGAAGAAGCCATAACCCAGAGTCCAATCAGCACAGTGCCTCATCCTCATCATCATCATCATCATCATCATCATCATCATCATCATCACCACCATCATCATCATCGCCACCATCATCAATTCAGTCTTTGTGCACAAAGAAGATGGGAGATCCAATGTCCAGGCAGGAAAGCAACATCCATATCAGATCATCCTCCCCACAAAAAGGGAAGCAAAGCCATAATGCTCATACTCCCAAAACTATGGTAATTAACTCACCCTTGAAAACAATGCCTCACATCAAATGTCTCTTTACTCACCATAATCAGTTTTACTTTCACAAAAATAGCATTAATTTGTCAAACAATACCTATTCATTTGACTCATGACCTTCAGTACTATCTGTACATTACTACATCTATTCCATACATCCATCATATGCAGTTTCTGTATCCCTACCAATGGGAGTAACAGTGTCAAGGAAAATGGAGTTAAGCCAATGACTACACAAAAGAAAACACAAAGTACACAAGTGTCACATCACTGTTCTATGTACTATGATCATCCAACCAAAAGGAAGGATTCCTTGAACAGTTTTGTGAGCTGTGCACTGCTCACCCCATCCTGCATTAGAATTGGGCCCCAAAGATTCATAGCCTGGTGCACTAGCTATTGCACCACAGAGATGCTAGTGAAATCTGAGCAACATAACTGTGGACACCAGGATGTCAAAATGGCTGTGTCCCAGGATTAGGGATATCATCCACTACAGGCTTAAAGATCAATGAGGGTGAGATGAGTGCCAAAGCAATGCACAACTCCATGCCCTACTTTTGCCTTTGTGTACTATGATGACAATGGTAGTCATCTCTTGCATTAGGTCCAATCAGCTGATCCAGTTATATACCAAAAAAGGATGGGTCTATCAAGGTGCAGCAGAAATAAACCAAGTGAGTTTTTATATGACAGAGAAGTGGACACGATGCACAACTAATCTTCATCCACTGTGGGACAGTTAGAACTAGTCACCTCTCCCCCTAGAGGCCAATGTTGATATCACAAAAGTTGAGGTACTGATCTTATGGGAAAAAAGCTAATGAAGACCAAGCTGATAAAAAAATTTCTTAAACAGAGTATCATGTATTAGAAATATTATTATACACATGCAAAATACACACTTTCTCCACTCAAACACAAAACCTAACAGAAAGAGAAGTATGAAGAGCTTAATGAACAGTTGGAATATGAGGCCTTGGATAGGCCTAGTGAGCCTCACCAATACTTTGAACACTTTCCATTTTTCTTTTCACCAATGTCATCACTACTACATTAGATGCAGCACATTCACTCACAAATGCACCTCTTCTACAGCTTGCCTCTTTTGCTCTTTGACAAAGCTCAAGATTTCCTCACTGAGCACAAAGATTACCATGGCTTAATGGTCTGGTCAGTTTCCATGTTCAAACACTCATCTCAGACTAAAACCTCTAAACTGCAGCCTCAGTTGTAAGTAATGAGTTATCAAAGCCTGTAGACCTTCAGGAATTCATTGGTTGAAAACTTCACCATAAAGAGAAATAAATGATCTTGCTTTTTCTAATGCTTTATCTTTATGGATGAAAATGAGACTTGCTCTCCTCTGCAATCAACTCTGACAATAATGAGAAAGAAGAATTAATTGGTTATGGCTTTTCTTCTCTTCTTATGGTTCCTCTTCCAGCTCCACTTCTATAAGTAATTCCCATTATTCTGTCAATTACAAATCCAGAACACAATGTCATAATGTACTGACCTAAATGCATGCAATTTTTTTCCACAAGTCAAATTGTGGAGAAATTTTAAAGCTACCGCCAAACTGGGATTCACCAAACTTGACATTGCTATATTTGGTGTAGTCAAATATAACAAAACCTACACACTACCTCTTGTCAGCCAAACACCATCAAAGTTTTGATTAATGACACTTTCTTTTTCTGACCATTATTAGAGTGAACTAATGCATTTTGTCATCTCATCTACAAACATATTGAAAACCTGTAACCATTTTTTCTCTTTCAATGTTGATCCTCCCCTTCCCCCATACACATATCCTTCCTCCATCCCCTACCACACCACACAACACTCCTACCATTTTCTACATTCCCTTCCTCCTAACTTACCCACCCAATTCTCCATCCTCTGGAATCTTTCCTCCCTGCCCATGTCATCATTATGCCTATTATTTTTCTTTTAATTGTCTCATCATCTTTTCTCCCAGAATAGGCCTATCCCTCCTCCCTCTACTTGTCCCAAAGTCACCACAAACTTCTTTACTGTCATCTACCTCAATTCTCAACTTTCTACATACACTGCTCTACTTTACTTACAATCAAAATCCATCCTAAAATTGCCATCAGAGGCAAAAAAATGTTTGACAGCAAAACTTTCCCCCAAAAAAACAAAGAATTAGAAAAACAAATTTTGACAAAAGTTTAGTAAAGCACTTTTAATTAATGAACCATACAATGCATAGCAAAGTGTGTATCATTACCAAGTAAACTAGTTTAAGTCACAAAAAGAATTAAATTTTGTACTCAGCTAAATGACAAGTTGGTTGTATGCCAAGTTAGTGGACATGTGCAAAAAAAAAATAATAAATAAATAAATCAAAAATAGAAAATAAAAAAATTGGAATATTTTTTTTATTGGACAGCATGTTGGTCATAAGTCAAATATGTCATATGCCAAGTACCCCACTGTACTACAATGGAAATTAAATTTGCTCATTCTTATATATCCAATACCAGATTTTATGAGAAAATCCAGATCTGGTTCAATCTGGAAGGCTCAATCCAGCAAATTTTGGTCCAGTAATTCAAGTCCAGCACTTTTCTACTCCAAAAAGTAATCTGGTAACTGTGCCACTTGCAATGAATAATTTAAACTTAACATCTTATGGTTCAAGATCTCTTACAGCACAATGTATCCTCAAAAAAAATAAATAAAATAAAAAATAAATAAATAAATAAAACACTTCCAGAAGTCTCCTACTTTCCTCTAGAAAATTTATTTGCTCTTATAAGTGTATCAGTGCAGTAATGTCACAGAATTCTGCCCTATCATCCATTTTCTATGAATCATCAACAATCTCTACTTTCCTGTCCTATCTACTCTAGTACTGGCAGCTCCAACCTACAATTTTCAACACCATTTGATATAGAAAACCATTTCTGCAACAATAACATGACACAGAGATCCAAAAAGAACACTTAACAATTCTGACCCTTCTTCAAATAGGTCATATATGTTGAACACATGGTTAACTTAATTGCTGAAAAAACATATAACCATAGGGATGCCTTCTTTGTCCCAATCTGCGCACCCTTTATTAGCTAAGTGTTCCAATTTGGAGGATTCACAACAACAGTAACTGTCCCTGTATTAATAAGAAAACAGAACAGTATCTCCCTGTATTAATAAGAAAACAACAATCTCTCTCTCTCTCTCTCTCTCTCTCTCTCTCTCTCTCTCTCTCTCTCTCTCTCTCTCTCTCTCTCTCTCTCTCTCTCTGATGCTAGGAGAAATATCACACTCCCTAGGAAAGGAGATATTTTTCATATTCTGCAACTTTTTGTTAAGCTGTGGTAGTATCTCACAGTAATGTTGCATATCCTTTCACTATATATTTTCCAGTATCTTCTAGCCTCTTCAATCTTCCTATCAAACATGTCAAATTTCACTACCATGAAGCACTCCCTTCTCCCACATGAAATGTACACTTAAGTTTTCATGTGCAACTAAGCCATGCTACTATTAATGTAATCAACTCCCTCAACTTTTGCTCTACTCCTTGCTGATCCCTGTTTCTAATAGCTCTATTATGTGATGGACTACGGTAGAAGTCTACACCTACGATCACTGCAAACTGATCCTGATATAAAGTGGTTTGGGAGAATCAGCCCTTCTAGAGGGCTGCAGACTGGTAAGAAAAAATGCTTGTGAATGAGATTGTGAATGTATGCATGTAGACACCTTACCATGGTTACATTCCTTTACAGGGGAACGTCAACTTGTTACACACATACATGGATAGACAGATAGGCTTTTTCAACATGATAAATCCACATAAAATAGGATGAGTAAATTCAGGCAGTGCTAATTATATAAGGGAAATTATTCATAGTTCTGTCAGTAAATAATAACCATTAGATGACAGTTTTCTGAGCTGAATAACTGTGAGATATGTAGAGTCTTGCTCCACTATAAAGATCTAATTCTATAGATACGACAAAAACTACATCTACAAAAGCTGAACAGCTTTCTACAGATAACATCAATATACTTTTTCTTTATAAGCAGAAGAAACAATACACTTAAAAGGTGCTGCATTGTGCAGACATGAAGACATGCATTCATGCATGCATGCATACACACAATGAACAACATGAGTCTGTACATCTTTATAGCTGACAAAAACTATGACCCAGTGCAGAAAGGTAAGGTTAGATGGCAACATGGCATTACCTGTTAGTGCCAGCTACCATAACAAACAGTAACAAGGGTAAACAATCAAAAACTTGCAGCTCCCTACATCCAATGATGGCTTGAACAACTTACATGGCTGAGACACTGCACCTTAGGAATGTTCTCTAGGCTTTGTGCAAGGCCTCCCTCCCCGACCCTCTCCAACTGGGTGAGTCTGGGTGGGAGGGGAGGAGCGGAGGCTAGGGACACGGAGGAAGAGGAGGAGGTGGAGGAGGTGGAGATGTTAGGGGCTGAGGTCTGGGAGACTAGGGGACGGTTGCGAGCCGGGAGAGGAGGGGGGATATCCGACACTGAGCGAGAGTGAGTTGGATGGTAGAGGTGGTGGTGGTGGGAGTGTGGGAGGGAAAATGATGGCCGGGACAGGGGAGGAGAGCGGGGAGAGGACCGGGTTTGCGAGTGTAACTGAAAACAAACACAACAAATAAGGGCTTAAAATGACACATACAAAACAAAATAATAAAAAAAAAAATGGAAATTAAAGAGTTATAAATTTAACATAATAACAGTATTTAAAAAAAAGATCTTCAGTTCAAGTCTATTAGTCTGCCACAGCAAAGCAGAAGGTGTACGCGCAGTACCAAGAGCACAGTGAAAGCTCTGAAACTCTGTGCTGAATTTGAGTCCAGAGTAAGAAGTGAAAATTTCCTCTCAAGAGAGGCAGAACAAAACTGTGTATCCAGTGCATGTCAGTAGCACAGAATACACCAGTCCATTGAAAAACAAATCATGTAACAAACGAGATAAAAGAAAAGTGTTAAAATTAGTCAAACTTTCAGCAATTTCAACAAAGGCAGCATAAACAGAAAGATTATAACAAAGTATTAAAAATAAGAAAGGAAAATAAGAAATCATATATAATTTAATAAATGTGTATATATATATATATATATATATATATATATATATATATATATATATATATATATATATATATATATATATATATATATATTAAAGTAAATATAGGCTTACTTGAGCTTCACTGTCTTTCACTGTCTTGAGTTCCTCCTGTATTTTGGCTATTTGACGATTTATAGAATCCAACTCCTTCTCAAGGTTTCTCTGCAAAACCTGCAAGAGGCAAATGCACCATTGACACCCAACAGTTTTTCCAGTCCTGCAGGTGGCTCCTTCTTATCTCAATTCACACATACTCAAGGCACACATTCAGCTTCCTTTACTCCTGAGGTTCTTCCCTGTCCTCCTAGTCACTCAACAGTCATCCATAACACAACTGGCTTCCCTTGCCTTAGCCAGCTGTTAATTTGTTTTGCAGAGTAAATCAAAACAATACAAAAAATATATGCAACAAAAAAATTCAAAGCTGATTAACAAAAATAGTAATACATTAACAAATTACATGCAAAATTAATTCTCAAGAACGGGTTTCACCCAAATTTACACAAACTGAAATTCAGAGATACCTACCTCAATAGGAGACTTAAGTTTGTAAGATACATTTGAGAAATAAAACAAACAGCTGAAAAAAATATATTTGTACACAGGACAGATAAATTAACTGATCTCACAAGTGCAAGGCTGCAAGGTGTACAAAGCAACCTCTGCAACACTTACTGGTGGGTACAAAACGGGCATCATTCAACTCATGGTATTGGCCCAGTGAGCCTAGAAGTGCTACTTGGGTCTGTACACAATGTACACCAGAGGTCTTTGAATGGTTGAACACACATGCAGCAGTAAGCAGCAAGCACAGTATGCAGAGTCCTCCAACCCATACTTACCTTGGAAGGCCCTCGCTGCAACTCCAGCATGATGTTGTCCCTGACGCGACGCTGCTTCTCTAGGTATTTGGTCAACATCTTGCTTTTGTTTGCTTCCATCTGATTCTGTAAATGTGTCTGAAAACAGATGGAATGGATCAATACAGCTTCCGTAGTAAATGTGGGAAACAACCCTGCACTATTTGTTGTCTTTTTTCCTCAATATTACCTCAACACCATCCCTGTATCAATAGCTTCACAGTACAGAAGGCACAGTTGATGACAGCAGTGGTGAAGGAATGGCAGACATGATAACTACATTTCTATAAGACACAATAACTACATTTTTATAAAGAGAAGGGAAACTAAATAAAGGACAACAAACCAAACAGAGAAGATAAATCATGAAAATGCTTTCATTAAAAACACAAAATATATATAGAGAAACTACAAGCTTTCAAAACTTACAAAAACAAATATCAAATATTTGTACAATTGTTAACACTTGGCTACATCAAGGGTGCTGTGGGATATGAAACGCAAAACAGACAGTGCATGTGTATATTTACCTTTCTGTAATTTCCACAGATAGTGCATGTGTATATTTACCTGTTTGTAATTTCCAAGAGCTAAATTATACTCCTGTGTTCTCATCTACATCCTGTGTTCTCATCTACATACCTAAATTCATTCAATTTCTTTAATTAGGATCTGTGTGTGTGTGTGTGTGTGTGTGTGTGTGTGTGTATTTATCTAGCTGTACTGTACAGGGCATAAGCCAAAGTTCATTTTGTCCTGTCTCCATAACCATATTTATCCAGTTTCTCTTTAAACATGTGTACACTGTTTGCCACAACCACCTCTTCCTTCAAATCATTCCAGATTTCAATAGTTCAATACAGGGAACATTCACTCTCCTTTATTTTCTTCCCATGCCCCCTCATCCATCTCTTTCAATCCTACATCTGTGGTACCAAGTCATTTCTGTCTATTCTTTCTATACTGTTTAATAAATTGTACATTATTATCAGATCTCCTCTTTCTCTTCTCTCTTGTTGTGTTGGTAATCTCATCTCTTCAAGTCTTTCTTCATAGCTTAAATCTTTCAATTCTGGTACCATCTTTGTCACTATCCTCTGTATTCTTTCTAGTTTTCATGTATCTTTTTTTTTTCTATGTGGAGCCCAAACTACTGCTGCATACTCCAATTTAGGTCGTACCATGCTTGTTATAATATTTTTTTCAAATCTTTATCTAAATAATTAAATGACATCCTAATATTTGTTAACAAGCTGTATGCAGAGCCAAATATTTCATTTATGTGCCTTTCAGGTGATACTGTGTCCTGGATCATCACTCCCAAATCTTTTTCTTCATTACTTTACATTATTATTTATCCTCCCATTTTGTAATTCCATGAAGGTCTCTCTACTTTTTCCTATTTCCAACACATTGTATTTTCTGGCATTAAATTCTAGTTTCCATCTTTGGCTCCATGCATGTATACTGTCAATATCCTTTTGTAATTCCTTGCAGTCATTTTCATCCTTTATTGTTTTCATCATTTTTGCATCATCAGCAAAAAGGTTTATATAACTATTTAGATCCTGTGATATCATTTACATATATTTGAAACATAACAGATGTCAAAACAGATCCTTGCAGTACCCCCCCTTGTCACTTCACACTAACTTGAATTAGTGTCTCTGATCACTGTTCTCATTTCCCTCTCCTGTAAATAATCATCTATCCATCTCAATGTTGCTCCCTTTAGTCCTCCTTCATTCTCTCACTTTCACATAAGACTTTTGTGGGGAACTTTATCAAATGCTTTTTTTGATAGTCCAGGTAGACTGCATCAACCCATCCATCCCTTTCTTGCACTCCATCTATTACTCTTGTATAAAAGCTCAGTACTTTTGTAACAAATGACCTCCCTTTCCTGAATCCAAATTGCTTTTCTGTAATTATCTTTTCATCTTCTAAATAATAAATCCATCTACCTTTAATTACTATTTCACAAAGCTTGCTTACAATACTTATTAGTGACACTGGTATGTAATTTAATGGTTTCAATTTATTTCTTCCTTTGTATATTGAGACTATGTTAGCTCTTTTCCATTCCCTTGGTACTTTTCCTTCTTTCAACAAGCTGTTAATTATATCCCATATGGGTTCTTCCATTTGTTCTCTGCATTCTTTTAATATCTATCCATTTACTTGATCTGGTCCCATAGCTTTTCTAACATCCAGCTCTTCCAGCAGTTTCTTGATTTCTTGTCTCTTTACTTGTGTCTCCTATATTCCTTCATTCTGTGATACCACTTTCAGTGCCACAAATTCAGTTTCTTTTGTAAACACTGATTGAAAACTAGCATTCATTAGTTCACTCATCTCCTCAGTAGTTTCATAAATTCTTCCTTCCCTTTTTAACTTATTTATGCCACCATTATGTTTTATTTTCCCATTTACATATATGTAGAAGAGATTGGGTTTTTCCTTGCATTTTCTTACTGTCACTTTCAAAATTTCTTTCTTCTCTTCTTATTATACTATATTCATTCCTTGCCTTTCTGTATTCTTCCCTAGTATTTCTGTTCAGTTTTCTCATCATTTTCTTCCATGCCCTGTCCTTTTTCATTTTTGCTTCTACACACCTGGCATTATACCATTCATGCTTTCCAGTTTTCACTTTATAACTTGGCACAAACTGTTGCACCCCTCTCTGTACTTGTTCAAAAATATCTCATATCTTTTCTTGCACTACTTTACCTTCAAATAGTTCTTTCTAATTAATTTTTTTCCCATAAAATTTATTAAGCTCTGCAAACAAAGTTTGCCTTAGCATAGTTCTGTCTCCCATTTCTAAATGCTTCATTCCTGTACAACACTTTTCCTCTTGTAGTACTATTTCTATTGTCACATGATCACTTCTTCCCAGGGGACTCAGTGGACAATGTATACTTGGTCTACTTTCTGGAGTTTTCATAAACACTAAGTCAAACTGTGATGGTTCCTCTTCTCTGCATCTTGTAGGTTTATTCAACCAGTTTCATTGTATTCACCATCTTGGTATGCATAAGCTCTTTGCTCATGACCTGACATTTTCTTTCACTTCCATCTCCTCCCAATTAATTCCTTTAGTGTTGAAGTCACATACTAAGACCACTTCGTTACTTTTCCTTATCATTTCCTCTATGCTACTTCTTGTTTCTAGTTGCATGATTTTATATCTATTGGTTTCCCATGCATTAGTTCTTGGTGGTATGTATGTCACAATAACTCCTTTTTCACTTTCTTTGATCTTAATCACAACACTCAGTTTCCACCATTCCATCACCATATTCCACTTCCTCAACAACAATATCCTCTTTTACTAATATCATCACTCCTCCTCCCTTTCCTTTTCTGTCTCTCCTCCATGTGCTATATCCTTCCTTTGTAAATCTCAACTTTATTTCCTATTTTAGTTTGGTTTCCATTAAACATACCATGTCTGGTTTATTGTTCTTTAAGTAGTCTTTAAGTTCCAATAGGCTTGACACCAAACCATCTATATTTGTATACATAATTGTGAAGCTTCCACTTGGTGAATTTCTATGGCATCTTTGTGCCACCATTTCCTCACTTTCATGTCCACAATTTTCCAAATAAATCTCCTCACTTGTTCCTGTGTTCTCTCCTAGTTTTTTGACTAGGCCTCTACTCTAAACTCTCAATTTACTTCTCTCTTTTTCATTCATGTCTCTTTTTATCAATATTTTCCCCATTCCTTCTACTTTTGTCAGTTTTCCTGTTCCTTGCAAGACATGTTCTGCTGCTGTTTGTGACATGAATCTTATTTTCATTGGTCTTGTTCCATTTTTGTTGTACTTTCAAATCCTGTAAACCTCTGCAATTTGTTCAACTATCTCCTCTCCTTCTTCTACCACTTCTGCTATAATTTTCGTAGCCCTTTTCACCTCTTTTTTCTCTCTAGCTATTTTCAAGGGTAAGTTCTTCTCCTTGACCCAAAATATGACCACACACATCTTTCTCTGTACTGTCTCTCACAAGATTACTTTTTTCCTTTATTACTTTAATCATTTGCTTTTCCATGTCCTTATTGAGTTCCTATTGCTGTTGTTCTCTCTATTCTTTCCAACTTTCGACTTCCTCTGCCACTAACTTTTTTACTTTCCCAACCTTAATCTCTCTCTCCTGTAAAGCCTTCTTTAACTCCTCATTCTCTTCCTCAAGTTTCTTGACTTCTTCACAGTACTTCTTGTTTAAGTCCATTATTTTTGTCACCTCTTCTCTCAGTTCTTTGTTTTCTTTTCTCTTTCCATCTCCCTCTTCTTCATCTCTATTATATCACTGGATATCTTTTTTACATTGTTATCACCCACCTCTCTCTCTCTCACTTCCTTCCATGTCTTTATTATCACTCCTAAGTTAAGTATTTCTTTTCATATTTTCACATTTTCTTCTTCAATTTTCCATATTCATTTATTTGTATGAGCTACACTGAGGTCTCCTTCCTTGAAACTTTCAAAAACATTTGCCATGCAGGCTGCAATCTTCCCTGTTGATATCACTGACAATTTTACCTATACACTACTCTCCCATCTCATCCTTTCAACCACTTCCCGATTTACACTTCACTTGCCCTGCACTCACACATCACACAATTCCCTATCATGGAGACGGGACTCAAGCTCAGCCCCCCTGTACAACCAAAACCTAGGAAAATCCTTGGAGCTGCTGTGGATGCATCCAATCAACTAGACAGTGCAGCTGTGGTGTGTGTGTGTGTGTGTGTGTGTGTGTGTGTGTGTGTGTGTGTGTGTGTGTGTGTGTGTGTGTGTGTGTGTGTGTGTGTGTGTGTGTGTGTGTGTGTGTGTGTGAGAGAGAGAGAGAGAGAGAGAGAGAGAGAGAGAGAGAGAGAGAGAGAGAGAGAGAGAGAGAGAGAGAGAGAGAGAGAGAGAGAGAGAGAGAGAGAGAGAGAGAGAGAGAGAGAGAGAGAGAGAGAGAGAGAGAGAGAGAGAGAGAACAGCCAATCTAGTTTTTGACAGGAAATCAAAGCCATTGGTTAGTAGCTTGAGAGATTGGAGCAGTCATCCTTCTCAGGGACAGCTAAAATGTAGGCAGACTTCAATCAAGAATGAAAGGTGGATGTTGACAGACAGAAAGATTTCACCAGGCAAGGGGTGAGTACAGAAACATAGTTACAGAAAATGATAGGATGGACTCCATCTGGGCAATAAACCTTCTGAGGATCAAGGTCAGAAAGGACATAGAAGACATCATTATGAATTACTTCTAAAATGGCCATACTACACAGTGTAACACAAGTTTCTGCAGATATTGCTAGAGGTGAAAGTACAGGTTATTTTAAGTTGTAATGTATTTTGAGGCTTTGTTTACCCATGGTATTAAATCTAAATGTGGGTGGGTGACAGATATAACAGCCTAGCCAGGTGGGCATCTATGACAGAGAAACACCATGTCCACACACACTGCATTACTTTAGTAACTGCTGGCAGTTTTTTCTCTCAAAATTATGCAATACAATCTGAACGTATTCACTGTTACTGTTACAACTTCAATAGACATCCTGTGTCTACATATCCCATCATGGATGCTGCCCAGTCATGGATGCCTAGCCACTGTGACTGTCATCCACCCACAATAGAATTTCACAACATGGCTAAACAAAATGCAAATCTGCAGAGAACATAAACTGTACTTTCACCTCTATCAATATCCACAGAAACTTGTGTTATACAAGTTTCTATACATTCAATGGGAGAGAGTAAGGGAAGAACAAGACCTAATCATTTTCTGGAATTGTTAGCAATGACCTAAGAAGAATTCAGCTTTAGAGATGGAGTGGAGCCATCTGGATGAAAAAGAGGGGAGAAAGATTAAGTAAAATTGATGTTTTTGGCTAAATGCCAAGTCACAAGAAGACGAACTAGAAAGACTGACATTTCTTATTGGTGAAGGTTTTTTGACATGATTTTAGGCAGAAATATAAAAAAGGGCATGAGATTTAGGAGACGGAAGACTGATAAATTGTCTATGAACCACCTGGACTGCACAAGAGCAAGGTCACTTGAACTTTGCGGTTAGAGAAAGTATGTGGAATGTATGATTCCATGCCAGAGAGTTTCTTTTGTGCTCAGTAGTGATAGATGAATCTCTGACATGGAAACAATTTTCATTCCAAAGAAAATCAGAATGGTACATTTATCACACAGCAGATTTATAGTGCCAGAAGCACCTCCACATTCATGAAGAAGTAAAGAAAATAAGATTGTGATTAAAGGAGCCAAACTGAGAGAGTGGTTTGACAAAATAACCTGTAGGGTTAAAGATTAGAAAAAATTTTTGAATGTTAACCACATCTTGCAAATGCACCCAAGTATGTGAGAAGGGTGCTGCACTAATTGTTATATTTCATGTAAGGTAGCAAAGCAAAGACTTGTTCACCAGACTGCACACCGAAAGATGATGGAGCTGGTGATGAACATGAAAATCTCCAAGCATGGAGATTTCAACAAGAGGGAAATGTGTTAATTTGCTCCATTTGACATGAGGAGGCAGTAGACACCTGCCAAAACGATAATTACTCACAGTGAGGTCTAAAGCACTGTTCAGGGGGATGCTGTGAACTTATCATTAAACCCAGCTGTGACCTCACTGAACGTTTCCCTTTGTGTCTAACAACACAAGGGGGCAGTCACAGCCTGCCCTCTAAAGACAACTCTCTTCCTCCACACAAAACTACAAGCACCTAATAACACACACACCCTTCACTCAAAAATTTTAAAATCATCATGGCGACTACTACACCAGCCTCGGAGTCCCCATCTGGGGAGGGGACCATAAATGTCCCCAGGTCGGACTGCCTTTCTGTCGACGACCCTAAGTGTCTTGACACCCCCCTCAACTTTTTCTTCATTAACTTCTGCAACATTCACGGTCTAAGATCTAATTTTCAACCTGTAAATTCACCAGTGCTGTTCATCTGTCACCCAACTCCTACAATGTAAAATTCTTTGACCACTTGATTCCTAATTTATTTATTTTTTTTTTTATTTTTCTTATTTTTTTTTTATGTAGGAAAGACACTGGCCAAGGGCAACAAAAATCTAATAAAAAAAAATGCCCCCTGAAATGCCAGTCCCATAAAAAGGGTCAAAGCAGTGGTCAAAAATTGATGAATAAGTGTCTTGAAACCTCCCTCTTGAAGGAATTCAAGTCATAGGAAGGTGGAAATACAGAAGCAGGCAGGGAGTTCCAGAGTTTACCAGAGAAAGGGATGAATGATTGAGAATACTGGTTAACTCTTGCGTTAGAGAGGTGGACAGAATAAGGGTGAGAGAAAGAAGAGTCTTGTGCAGCGAGGCCACAGAAGGAGGGGAAGCATGCAGTTAGCAAGATCAGAAGAGCAGTTAGCATGAAAATAGCGGTAGAAGACAGCTAGATATGCAACACTGCAAGCATCCAAGAGACAAAGTAACAGACAATACAGTACAGTACACCTAACTTCATCAAAGTTTATTTGCCTTTAGACAAGATTTTTCAGTAAGATTCTTAAAGGACAGGCACCAAATACTTATTGTAGTAGTGAGGAATATATTAAAGTTATTAACAATAAGATAGCTGTCTAATTAGTCACATGTTATAATTTACTGTTCTGTTACACAAAACTTTCAGAAACATGAAACCTAAAGACACTCACATTGACAGGCAGTGGCGCAGTGATGCGATCGTTGTACCTGGAAGGATTTGTGGTATGGGCCAGGTGGCGATGGCTGGCGTCCTGTGGGGTCAAAGCTTCCCCTTCAGGATAGCTTTGTAGTGTCAGCTTAACACACTGGTTGGCAGCTGAGATTAAAAGATCAATTAGACTTCTTCCTTGAGTTAATAAAATCAGGAGCAAAAAAGACTTGTTATTATGTTTTGTGGCACACAAATTCATAATTCATTTTAAAATATCCAACTTTCTAGAATAATTTTCACAAGTGACTGGCAATATGAATACTATTTTGAGTAGTTACATACTGTTTAAATATCTTTAATTTTCCCTAAATATTTTAGAGACTGTAAAATTTCCAAAACTTAACAATGAACAGTGACAGAAGCAAAGGTGTCTCTGAAAAGTAAGCCTTGATGCATTTCTGTGAGGATGCTGCATGGAGGGGAGATGAGCAATCCCACAATACACTAATATGTGAAGCAACACATCAAGCAAGTAGCACAAACAAGTGGGCACAGGATCTCAAGAGCCTGTATGCTCACCACCTCTCTTTTAGAATGAAAGCCCAACACCAATCATCATCATCATCATCATCCTTGATGTCTCCCTCTCCTTTGGATAATTCATTACAAATGATGCCCACATCAAAACTACCGCCAAGATATCTTTGACATATATAATATGTCATATCACCCTCTTCTATCTGTTCCCTTGCAAACACCAGAACTCTCCTCCTACAGTGAAATGCTCCCTCTCTCACCTAAATTTCTCACTTCCCTTTCAACACTTTCTTGGGCAATCTGTTAACATTCACTCTTAGGATGTGTCCATGCCACCAAGATACTCATTCTCATCATTTCTCAATCCTCAAAATTTATTCATAAGGACTAGACTTCCATTCCTATCACTACATGATATTCAATAATATTGGATCCTTCTCTCTTCTAATTATACACCCACAAATTATATATATATATATATATATATATATATATATATATATATATATATATATATATATATATATATATATATATATATATATATATATAGTGGATCCTCAGTTCTTGAACTTAATTCATTCCTGAATGCTGTTCAAAATCCAAAATGTTTGGAAACCGAAACTATTTTCCCCATAGGAATCAATGTAAAATTGATTAATCCATTACCGAACACCCATCCACCCTGTTTTTGCAGCTTATGACAGGTACTCCCACCACCACGATGGCCACTCCACAATATATCCAGCTCAGAAATTATTTATCCAGAAAAGATGTATTGAATAGTGACATAGAACTCAACATAAGATACTGTTTAGACCATGCAGGTATTATCTATATATGTCACCAATTTAGTGAACAAGGGAAGCCTTACAGAGTGGTACAGAGAGGAGCACCTCACTTACTGCCAAAATTATCAAAAAGCTAATGGGAAAATGCACTTGTGATGGGGTTGTAGGTTATCAAGAGAGCCACAGGTGGCTTAGGATTACTCCTGAGCACAAAAAAAAAGTTTGTTTACAGCGAGGCTCTTCAATGAGATCACATTTAACTTCTTTTCAAAGAATGAATTACTGTCTTAACCAATGTCACTCTCCTCCAAATATGTAAAAATGAAGGAAATATTTATAGAAACAATAACTTAGTAATAAACAGCAACTTTTCCTTTGTCTTTTAGTATTTGAAATCAACTAACTTTGTTCAAGAACCAAATTATGGTACAGCAACCAAAGCAATTATGAGTTCAAAATTTTGTTCTTAGTAATAAACAGCAACCTTTCCTTTGTCTTTTAGTATTTGAAATCAACTAACTTTGTTCAAGAACTAAATTATGGTACAGCAACCAAAGCAATTGTGAGTTCAAAATTTTGTTCAAAAACCAATTTGTTCAAAAAGGGAGGCATTCAGTAACTGAGGTTTCACTGTGTGTGTGTGTGTGTGTGTGTGTGTGTGTGTGTGTGTGTGTGTGTGTGTGTGTGTGTGTGTGTGTGTATATGTGTATATATATATATATATATATATATATATATATATATATATATATATATATATATATATATATATATATATATATATATATATATATATATATATATATATATATATATCGCTTTCCAGCTAAAGCAAATATTACAACAGATGAAAAGTAAATTCAATTGAATATAAAATTCAAGACTTAGTAATAAATGCTGAACAAGCTCACAACATATCTTATGAATCTTAGATGAGCATGATTAGCTAAATAGGAAACCAACTAAAAATAAACAATACAGCTGAAAGTAGTAGTAGTCTGGCAAAACAACTTACTTTAAAAATATAAATTTGCAAAACAATCTTACAGAATAGTATGATACCAAGATGCCTATCAGTGACACTCCTCCACTGGGGAAGTGCCATATCACCTCATTCCACAGCAAGCATGAATCAAATTGTCAATCAAAGACAAGAATCATATCATACTAATGAGTCGTGAGTGCAATGTAACACACATCCATCACCAATGAGCCTCACCCTTAACTCTGGCCTGTACTTACCATAAGGAGTGCCAGTATAAAAAAGACAAACAACACAGAATTAGTAAGAAGGAAAGCCATGCTCAACCTTAATGTATGTATATCACCTGCTCATGCATAGCTGTGTCTGTAACAAACAGAAGGAAACTGCTCATATCTATTCCAATTATAAATGACTTCACAAACACTTCATTATCTTGATTTTAGCAGGTTGCAAAACTTTTCACCTTAAAAGTAATTTCATCACTAAATAGACTGCAATAAATATTGAAAAAAGTTTGTGCATATTACAATTAATCACAAAAAATTGAGACAACCTAATATATTTTCACACACACACACACACACACACACACACTATACAAATGCCATAAAATAAACTGGGCATATCCCTTACTGTGCTTCCATCAGTTGGTCATCCAAATTGAGAAAATATATGTCCAATACATAAAATTTTAAATAAATTTCAACTGATCATAATGTTGTCCATCCCATTCCTTGTCTAGGAAGAAATGTGATGCCACAATTCAGTCCTCAACTTTACAAAAGGAACACCTCTTTTTTAAGCTTACTGTATTCATTCATCTACAGAACACCTATTTTGCAACATTGATCCAAAACTTACATAGCTTAACTCATGAAGTGTGGTAAAACAACAAACATTGGAAATATGACAATTAAGTTGCATTAACCCAAAATATTATTGCTCAGATAAGAGTCAGTCATGGAATTATTGTGGTCAGAAGTTCCTCAGCTGGAGAAAAGCAATTAGCTTATAGTGCAGCAAAGTAAGATGAGTGAGTAACCACTTTTTTTCCAAATGCAAATATAAAGCAGACATTTCTGATACAACAATTCTTCATTTTTAGTCTTGTACACTATTTTCCACATTGAAACTTAAATTCCAATGACATTTCACTTCCCTTTTAGTTTTACAATCAGTCCACAATTCAATCCTACCTAGATATTCTTATGAGGAAGATATGTCATCTATTCCCACATAAATATATCCACAAAATCTATTTTATGAGATCTAACAGGTATACTGAAATGTGGACCAGCCATCTATGGCCTGGTAAATCTGAATGCATTAGTCATCCTGTCAGTTTTCCCCAAATTATACAAATTACTTTTTTTCTGTATTTCCTTACAACACCAGAAAAAAATAATGTATTAACCTCTTCACTACGAAATGCATAATGTGGGCCCAGCAGCACAGTACAAGGGGCAGGCCACCATTGCATGCTGCAGTGAGCACTTGTCATTTTATATTTATTGTGTCTTTTTAAAGGATTATCTGGCCTTTTTTATTATCCATTTATTCCATATCTGATTTTGAGTAAGAAAGATATACATGTCATAAATAAGTGTCAAATAATTCTGTTAATATGACATTTTTTGGGGGGATGTTCAGCTAAAAAAAACAGGCACCTCTCTCTCATTCACCCAGTCACATAACTTGCCAATCAGCTCATCATCAAAGAAAAGTTTGAAGGCATCAGAGAAAGATACAAGTGATGAGTTATCAAGAGCAGGATTCAGTCCTGAGAACTGAGAAAGAAACTGTGATATCAACCACCAACCTTCCTCAACCTCCCTCATCTCAACTTCAGAGCCATCAGCCTCATCATCACTACAGGAATCATTATCATCATCAACCATCATGTCCATGTCATCCATAATCATCCCTGTTACAGTTGAAAGTTCATTCATAATGTAAGGAAGACAGGCAAACTCATATCAGCATCAAAGACTCATTCCCACTGCCACCATGAGTTTTTTTTTTTTTTTTATGTAGGAGGGACACCGGCCAAGGGCAACAATAAATCTAATAAAAAAAAAAAGCCCACCAAGATGCCGGTTCCTATATAGGTTCCAAAGCGGTACTAAAATATTGAAGGATAAGTGTCTTGAAACCTCCCTCTTAAAGGAGTTCAAGTCATAAGAAGGTGAAAATACAGAAGCAGGCAGGGAGTTCCAGAGTTTACCAGAAAGGGATAAATGATTGAGAATACTTGTTAACTCTTGCATTACAGAGGTGGACAGAATAGGTGTGAGAGAAAGAAGAAAGACT
This sequence comes from Scylla paramamosain, assembly GCF_035594125.1. Lineage (NCBI taxonomy): Eukaryota > Metazoa > Arthropoda > Malacostraca > Decapoda > Portunidae > Scylla > Scylla paramamosain. The sequence goes on from NC_087180.1 coordinate 5,733,166, forward strand.
TGTGCAGCAAGGCCACGGGAGGAGGGGAGGCATGCAGTTAGCAAGATCAGAAAACCAATTAGAATGAAAATAGCTGCAGAAGATAGCTAGAGATGCAACATTGCAGTGGTGAGAAAGAGACTGAAGAGAAGAGTTGAGATAAAAAGCTTTTGATTCCACCCTGTCTAAAAGAGCAGTAAGAGTGGAACCTGCCTCCAGACATGTGAAGCATATTTCATACATGGATGGATAAGGCCTTTGTACAGAGTTAGAAGTTGGGGGGGGGAGAAAAAACTGCTGGAGATGTCTCAGAAGACCTAACTTCATAGAAGCTGTTTTAGCTACAGATGAAATGTGAAGTTTCCAGTTTAGACTAAAGGAAAAGGACAGACCAAGGATGTTCAGTGTAGAAGAGGTGGACAGCTGAGTGTCACTGAAGTCACTGAAGTGTCTGGAAGGATGTGTCGAGTTGATAGATGGAGGAGTTGAGTTTTTGAGGCACTGAACAATACCAAGTTTGCTCTGGCCCAATCAAAAATTTAAGAGAGATCAGAAGTCAGGCATTCTGTGGCTTCCCTGTGTGAACTGTTTACTTCCTGAAGGTTTGGATGTCTGCAAAAAGACGCGAAAAAGTGCAGGGTGGTATCATCAGCATAGGAGTGGATAGGACGAGAAGTCTGGTTTAGAAGATCATTGATGAATAATGGGAAGGGAGTCGATGACAGGACAGAACCCTGAGGAACAACACTGTTAATAGATTTAGAAGAACAATGACCATCTACCACAGCAACAATAGAACAGTCAGAAAGGAAACTTGAAATGAATTTACAGAGAGAAGGATAGAAGCTGTAGAAGGGTAGTTTGGAAATCAAGGCTTTGTGCCAGACTCTATCAAAAACTATTGATATGTCTAAGGCAACAGCAAAAGTTTCACCAAAATCTTTAAAAGAGGATGACCAAGACTCGGTAAGGAAACCCAAAAGATCACCAGTAGAGTGGCCTTGACGGAACCCATACTGGCAATCAGATAGAAGGTTGTGAAGTGAAAGATGTTTAAGAATCTTCTTTTTGAGGATAGATTAAAAAACTTTAGATTGGCAGGATATTAAAGCAATAGGATGGTAGTTTGAGGGATCAGAATGGTCACCCTTTTTAGGAACAGGCTGAATGTAGGCAAACTTCCAGCAAGAAGGAAAGGTAGATGTTGACAGACAGGCAAGGTGTAAGAACGGAGGCGCAGTTTCGGAGAACAATAGAAGGGATCCCATCAGGCCCATAATCCTTCCGAGGGTTTAGGCCAGCGAGGGCATGGAAAACATAACTGTAAAGAATTTTAATAGGCAGCCTGAAGTAGTCAGAGGATGGAGGAGAGAGAGGAACAAGCCTTGAATCATCCAAGGTAGAGTTTTTAGCAAAGGTCTGAGCAAAGAGTTCAGCTTTAGAGATAGATGTGATAGCAGTGGTGCCATCTTGTTGAAATATGGAGGGAAAAAAAGTAAAATTAATGGATATGTTTTTGGCTAGATGCCAGAAGTCATGAGGGGAGTTAGATCTTGAAAGATACTGAAATTTATAATTTTATGATTGGCTGACAATTGATGGGGTGGAGCCAGAGATTTGAGTGATTGAGGCATATGAAAGCCATCCCACTTTGTCTGTATCAGGATTTCAAACTCTCAATGTACAGAACACATGGCAAGTGATGCACATGGTGCATCATCAGATGATTATATGAGCAAGAGGAGGCAGTAGACACCTGACGAAATGATAATTACTCCCAGTGAGATCTAAAGCACTGTTCAGGGAGTGCTGTGAACTTATCATTAAACCCAGCTGTGACCTCACTGAACGTTTCCCTTTGTGTCTCACAACACAAGGGAGCAGTCACAGCCTGCCCTCTAAAGACAACTCTCTTCCTCCACACAAAACTACAAGCACCTAATAACACACACTCTTCACTCAAAAATTTTTAAATCATCATGGCGACTCCTACACCAGCCTCGGAGTCCCTATCTGGGGAAGGAACCATAAATGTCCCCAGGTCGGACTGCCTTTCTGTCAACGACCCTAAGTGTCTTGACACCCCCCTCAACTTTTTCTTCATTAACTTCTGCAACATTCGCGGTCTAAGATCTAATTTTCAATCTGTAGAACACCACCTCTCCTCTTTTAAACCTCACCTTCTCTTCCTCACTGAAACCCAGGTGTCTAAAGCAACTAACAATAGCCCCTTTTCTGTTCCCTCCTACTTTCTCTATCCTCATTTTCGATCCAAAGCTGGATGCTGCATTTATGTGCGCAATGATTTCACCTGCTCTCGTGCCCACGCTCTTGAATCTTCCGAGTTTTCCACCATCTGGCTACGACTAGAGAGTCACTCTCAAACTAAATTTATCTGTGCTGTGTATCTTTCACCTAACTCCTCTGACTATAAGAAATTCTTTGACTACTTAACTTCCAAAGTGGAGCACATTCTGACCCTCTTCCCTTTTGCAGAGATCTCCATTCTTGGAGACTTCAATGTTCACCACCAGTTTTGGCTTTCCTCTCCCTTCACTGACCATCCTGGTGAACTAGCCTTCAACTTTGCTATCCTCCACGACCTAGAGCAATTGGTGCAACACCCTACTCGTATTCTTGACCATCTTGGAGATATGCCCAACATTCTTGACCTTTTCCTGACCTCTAATCCTTCTGCTTATGCTGTCACCCTCTCTTCTCCGTTGGGCTCCTGCAATCACAATCTCATATCTGTATCTTGTCCTATCGCTCCAATCCCTCCTCAGGATCCCCCTAAGCGAAGGTGCCTCTGTTGTTTTGCCTCTGCTAGTTGGGGGGACCTGAGGAGGTATTTTGCTGATTTTCCTTGGAATGATTACTGCTTCTGTGTCATCTTTGAGACCCATCTTTGTGTGCTGAGCGCATAACAGAGGTGATAGTGTCTGGCATGGAGGCGTACATTCCTCACTCTTTTTCTCGTCCTAAACCTTCTAAACCTTGGTTAACACAGCTTGTTCTTGTGCTATACATGATAGAGAGGTGGCCCACAAAAGGTACTTAAGCCTTCCATCACCAGAATCTCATGCACTTTATACTTCTGCCTGAAACCATGCCAAGTCTGTTCTCCAACTAGCCAAAAACTCCTTCATTAACAGAAAATGTCAAAATCTTTCAAGATCTAACTCCCCTCATGACTTCTGGCATCTAGCCAAAAATATCTCCAATAACTTTGCTTCTTCTTTTCCTCCTTTATTTCAACCAGATGGCACCACTGCTATCACATCTATTTCTAAAGCTGAACTCTTCACTCAAACCTTTGCTAAAAACTCTACCTTGGACGATTCTGGGCTTGTTGCTCCCTCTCCTCCACCCTCTGACTACTTCATGTCACCTATTAAAATTCTTCACAATGATGTTTTCCATGCCCTTGCTGGCCTAAACCCTCGGAAGGCTTATGCACCTAATGGGGTCCCTCCTATTGTTCTCTGAAACTGTGCCTCCGTGCTTGCACCTTGCCTAGTCAAACTCTTTCAGCTCTGTCTGTCAACATCTACCTTTCCTTCTTGCTGGAAGTTTGCCTACATTCAACCTGTTCCTAAAAAGGGTGACCATTCTAATCCCTCAAACTACCATCCTATTGCTTTAATTTCCTGCCTATCTAAAGTTTTTGAATCTATCCTCAACAGGAAGATTCTTAAACATCTATCATTTCACAACCTTCTATCTGATCGCCAGTATGGGTTCCATCAAGGCCACTCTACTGATGATCTGATGGCTTTCCTTACCGAGTCTTGGTCATCCTCTTTTAGAGATTTTGGTGAAACTTTTGCTGTTGCCTTGGACATATCAAAAGCTTTTGATAGAGTCTGGCACAAAGCTTTGATTTCCAAACTATCCTCCTACAGTTTCTATCCTTCTCTCTGTAACATTCTATTGCTGCTGTGGTAGACAGTCACTGTTCTCCTAAATCTATTAACAGTGGTGTTCCTCAGGGTTCTGTCCTATCACCCACTCTCTTCTTATTATTCATTAATGATCTTCTAAACCAAACTTCTTGTCCTATCCACTCCTACGCTGATGATACCACCCTGCACTTTTCCACTTCTTTTCATAGACGTCCAACCCTTCAGGAGGTAAACATTTCACGCAGGGAAGCCACAGAATGCTTGACTGCTGATCTTTCTAAAATTTCTGACTGGGGCAGAGCAAACTTGGTATTGTTCGATGCCTCAAAAACTCAATTCCTCTATCTGTCAACTCGACACAACCTTCCAGACAACTGTCCCCCTCTTCTACACTGAACATCCTCGGTCTGTCCTTTACTTATAATCTGAACTGGAAACTTCACATCTCATCTCTAGCTAAAACAGCTTCTAGGAAGTTAGGCGTTCTGAGACGTCTCTGCCAGTTTTTCTCACCCCCCCCCCAAGCTGCTAACTCTGTACAAGGGCCTTATCCGTCCATGTATGGAGTATGCATCACATGTCTGGGGGGTGTTCCACTCATACTGCTCTTCTAGACAGGGTGGAATCAAAAGCTTTTCGTCTCATCAACTCTCCTCTAATTGACTGTCTTCAGCCTCTCTCTCACCGCCGCAATGTTGCATATCTAGCTGTCTTCTACCGCTATTTTCATGTTAACTGCTCTTCTGATCTTGCTAACTGCATGCCTCCCCTCCTCCTGCAGCCTTGCTGCGCAAGACTCTTCTTTCTCTCACCCCTATTCTGTCCACCTCTCTAACGCAAGAGTTAACCAGTATTCTCAATCATTCATCCCTTTCTCTGGTAAACTCTGGAACTCCCCGCCTGCTTCTGTATTTCCACCTTCCTATGACTTGAATTCCTTCAAGAGGGAGGTTTCAAGACACTTATTCATCAATTTTTGACCACTGCTTTGACCCTTTTATGGGACTGGCATTTCAGTGGGCATTTTTTTTTATTGGATTTTTGTTGTCCTTGGCCAGTGTCCTTCCTACATAAATAAAAAATAAAAAAGTAATGACACACCTCAAGCATCATCATAGTAAAGGGGTTAAAGATAGATTTGAGCAAAACTACACTATTATTAAGTCTCATTTTGTTTCATTCCTCACCAATAGCCATAAATAAAAAAAAATATCAACTCAGGGTTATCCTACCAAAGTTATATCAGGAAATAACTGTCAGCATCACATGGTTACATACCCTCCTGGGTAGTCATCATTATTTTGAAAACACTTGGTGGTGTCTTACTTACTCAGGCATGTCTTTATTTCATTAAACTCACTATACTATTCTTCCTTGAAAAAATGTCTAAATTAAAAGAGAACTTCATAGCGGCTCAGTATCTTCCATGCTAGTCCCTGTATAAGAAATAAATCCAACACTTAATACTAATGAGGTGTTCACATTCATGCGTACAAAGAAAAATGCAGCCATGTTACACTAACTCATATTGTCAGCAATTATCTGTGCTACCCACTCTTAATGTAATACTTACCCACTCAAATATCAAGAAATTGCTATTACCATCACTACAATCATGGTCACCATTATTTTTAAAAGTTCCAATACATATTTGCATGTGTCAGCCATATTAACTTAATGGCAGCCTGCCAGACTGATGGTTGCCATATGATCACATCTTACCTCTCTCTCTCTACCCAATTCTCTCCCCGCCATCCTCTCAACACAGCTAATTCACCTCAGTCTAACACTTCTCACCACCACCAATTAACTCCATCTAACCATAGTTTGCCATATGATCTTTCCCCAGGTCTACTGTTCACTGATACAGTACACATTATTCACATTTCCATCCAGTTTAGCCTGATATCATCATCTTCCAATTTTTTTTAACATACAATAATATGAGTACATCCCTGATAAATACCACATATAAGTGGATAACTTACAGATCTGAACAAAAGTATCCTCAGTGTCAACAAAGGCAAACTTTTTTTTTTATTTCCTCCACCAACTTCTAATTCTTGCCACTGCATTTGCACTTACACTACCTCCTGCATTTGTAAAATAACTACCTCCCTCCAGTTAACAATATCAATGAATGCCTGTTAAAGTTAATATTAAAACATTCGTTTACCAAAGCACACCCAGTCAAGACAAGGGTTATTCTCTGGAGCTTCAGCATTACAGCTCAGCCAAACATTCCAATAAGCAAAAATATACAAATTAAAAACAAGGTCTTTCACCCTACAAAGGTGGTCTGAGTTGACACTTACACTTAATGATCTGTACCACCTCCTTGTGATTGATCTGTGACACTATTGCTCCATTGACCTCAATGATGGAGTCACCCTTCCTGACACCAGCCTGGGCTGCAGGTCCTCCTGTTGAAGCAAAATATAGTTGATAAGTATAGAAAAGTTTCCTTTATCATTCTAATTCAAAACACAATTAAACTTTATCCTTATTTTGTTCTGCACAACTACAACTGCACTACAACTGAGACCACACAGCCTGCCCACCACCACACAGGTCTGTAGTTTGTCCTGGCCGACAAATGAGCCCACACAGACTGTCCTAAACTGAGCACACGCAGTTTGTCCTACACCAGAGCCCACAGAGTCTGTCCTCCACCATCTGACATTCAGCCTTCATGCTTCTAAATCTCTTGGACCAAGGAGGTTACTGTTAAATAAGAATCAAAGTCACCACAACCCAAACCATCAGTATCACCACACCTGCTACCCCAACTCACCATCCTTCACATCTTGCACAATGACAGGACTTTCACCAGATACAGTGAATCCATAACCACGCTCGCCCCGGTGGATTACCACCGTCCGCAAAGTGCTGGAGTCACTTGGTTGGTCATCATTGCCCTCCAATATCAAGTCCAGCCTGAAAGATAATGCCAATATTAGTACAACACATATCAAAATACACATAGTGTGCAGATACTTGATACGGATACAGTCAGTTAGAGGAGAGGAGCTGATGAGACATAAAGCTTTTGATTCCACCCTGTCTAAAAGAGCAGTATGAATGGAATCCCCCACAGACATGTGAAGCACACTCCATACTTGGATGGGTAAGGACCTTGTACAGAGTTAGCAGCAGGGGAGGTGAGAAAAACTGGCAGAAATGTCTCAGAATGCCTAACTTCATTGAAGCTGTTTTAGCTAGAGATGAGATGCAAAGTTTTCAGTTTAGATTATAAGAAAAGGACAGACCAAAGATGTTGAATGTAAAAAAGGGGGACAGTTGAGTGTCACTGAAGAAGAGGGGATAGTTGTCTGGAAGGTTGTGTCGAGCTGATAGATGGAAGAGTTGAGTTTTTGAGGCACTGAACAATACCAAGTTTGCTCTGTCCCAATCAGAAACTTTAGAGAGATCAGAAGTCAGGTGTTGTGGCTTCCTTAGGTGAACTGTTTACTTCCTGATGGGTAGGATGTCCATGAAAAGACATGGAAAAGTGCAGGGTGGTATCATCAGTGTAGGAGTGGATAAGGCAAGAAGTTTGATTTAGAAGATCATTGATGAATAATAGGAAAAGAGTGGGTGACAGGACAGAACCCTGAGAAACACCAATGTTAATAGATTTAGGAGAACAGTGACCATCTACCACAGCAGCAATAGAATGGTCAAAATGGAAACTATTAATTAAATGAGTATTGTAAGCAAGTTTCATTTGAATCTGATAAATCAAAAAATACAGAAACACTTAATATATAAAAAAAATGTCACCTCTCACCATCAATTCAACAATGCAATTTTTCACATACAGATAAGAAGCCTGTGACATTTGGAAAGAAAACAAAGAGCTTTTTATCTATTCTCACTTTTGTTTTTTCATATGATTCTATTAATTATTTTTTTCAACAAAACCTTTCAAAAGCAGGTGAATGTAAAATAATTTATTAAGATTATACATTTACTGATCTTTAGAATGATGTGTAAGATTCATGTAGCACAATTAGTGGAGTCGTAGTTTACAAAAATTGAATAACTAAAGTTTGGAGAAATAGCCTCCAAAATAGCATAGGAGTGGATAGGACAAGAAATCTGGTTTAGAAAAAGATATTCTAAAATATCTTACTACTTAGAAACCATAGCCTATCACTCAGTTCTATCAACCATTACTATCACTCAGTTTTAGCTTCTTGAAAATTTTTCTTAGTCCCTGAGAGCACCTGTTCTCTTTCTCCTGAAGCTCAATATCCATTGTTTATGAGCTCCAAAATGGGAGCACAAAACAGTATAGTCATAACTCTGTATACATCCGCTTTGGAGTAAGTCCAAGTTGGTATACATCCTGTTTGGACATGAAAAAATTTGCTTTGTATACAACCTTTGTTTGGAATACGACTCATGTGCTAGAACCTGTACAGGTCAAAATGAGTCATGACACCGCACACTACCTTTGTTTACCTCTCTTAAGACAAAGTCACGACTGCCCACAAGCAGTGTTACCAGATTGGCGGGACTCTCCTTCCTAAAATAGCTTCTATGAAGTCAGTCGTTCAGAGACACCTCTGCCAGTTTTTTCTCAATCCTCCCCGCTGTTAACTCTGTACAAGGGCCTTATCTGTCCATGTATAGAGCATGTTTTTCATGTCTGGGGGCTTCCACTCATACCGCTTTTCTAGACAGGATGGAATCAAAAGTTTTTCATCTCATCAACTCCTCTCCTCTAACTGACTGTCTTTACCCTCTCTCATTGCCACAATGTTGCATCTCTAGCTGTTTTCTACCACTATTTTCATGCTAACTGCTCTTCTGATCTTGCTAACTGCATGCCTCCCCTTCTCCTGCAGCCTTGCTGCATAAGACTTTCTTCTTTCTCTCACCCCTATTCTGTCCACCTCTCTAATGCAAGGCTTAACCAGTATTCTCAATCATTCATCTCCTTCTCTGGTAAACTCTGGAACTCCCTGCCTGCTTCTGTATTTCTACCTTCCTATGACTTGAATTTCTTCAAGTGGGAGGTTTCAAGAAACTTATCCTTCAGCTTTTGACTACTGCTTTGGACCCTTTTCTGGGACTGGCATCTCAGTGGGCATTTTTTTTATTATTGGATTTTTGTTGCCCATGGCTAGTGTCCCTCCTACATAAAAAAAAAAAAACTATGACATCTCCTCCTCCCTTTTCAGCTACATCTTAGTAGGCACTCGACTCTTCTCAGCAAGGTAAAGTGATTTTAATTTTTCATTTATTTCTAATTATTTTTGTATTTACTGTATTTGATGGCATATAAGATGCATCTTTTTACATGAAATGGCTCAAAAAATCACCCTGCATCTCATATGCAAATGTGAGGACTCCCATAGACTTATTTTTTAAATTTTCTTCACCAGTACACCAAAAGATTTACACCACCGTATTATAGACAAGGGTGTTATATCATATTTTTAAACCATAATATTATGTAAGGAAATGTTAAAAATTAAAACAAGGCCCTGTTCAGTGATGCACCAAGTGTGTTGTTGACATCTTGGCAGCTGGGCTGTGTTCTTCGCATTGCCTCCGTGAACAGGCCACAACCTCTGCTTAATTACAGCAATCATGTAGGATATTTTTACTATTGTGATTCCTTGCTTTTTGTTAAGCTGTGCCACTAGCTTGCTTTAAACATTACATGCTTAAATACATAAAAAAAATTTTAAAAAAATTTTCTTGAATATGCCCTACTGAAATGATAGTGCATCTTTTATGTCTGTGCATCTTATATGCCATCAAATACAATGTGTATTTTAATATTAAGTAGTGTTTAAATCATCCCATCAATGTACTGTATAATTTGCCAACAACAATAGAATTTCTTTCATGTGGATGGATTAATAATTTTTCCTTTATTTCTTATTATGGGAAAAATTTGTTTGGTATACGTCCTGTTTGGTATAAATCCAAGGATCTGGAATGGATTAAGGAATACTGAGGTACCTCTGTAAATTACACAGAGTAGTAAGTCTGGCTTTCCTACATCCAAGTTTATCTGAGGCAAATTACTGGACGGTCTATAGACTGAGGAGTACACAAGTGCTTACTTCTGCCATTCAAATTCAGTGGTACAGTGGGACCACACACACTTTGGTAAATGAGGGGTCCTCAGGTGCACAGGTTTGAATCCTGGCCACGGTCCAAGGGTAGGAAGGGCATCCACTTGGGGTAACAGTTCCTAAATGCCAAAACCAAAGTCGTAACAGTTCCTAAATGCCAAAACCAAAGTCCTTCCTTTGGAGGCACCATCAAATCCCTCACAGACTAGGAAAACCAGATTTTAAAATATAAAATAAAATAAATAAATAAATAAATAATAGGCCATCATCTATTCACCACAGTTTTGAAAACTAAGCACCATCTGATGTTTTTATCTGATGTTATTTCACTCAGTATGTAGCTTTGTGATGGTGCCACCTCACTGTTACTGACATACACAAATAAATGTTTCAAGCACAAAACACCATAACTAAAAGATAGTTAATATAAACCTGCTTAATAACCAATAATTTGTTGTATGGTTTCCCTCTCTATTAGTACTTCACAAATTCTACAGAAACCTCTCTATTAGTACTTCACAAATTCTACAGAGCACAAAACAGTATAACTAAAAGAAAGGTATTTAATATAAACCTGCTTGATAAACAATAATTTGTTGCATGGTTTTCCTATCTATTAGTACTTTACAAATTCTGCAATCTTTTTAACAAGTTATATGTTGAAGGCAGCAAGGGGTGTGAACCATACAGAGTGGACAAGTGAACAAAACAAAACACAAATCTACGAGGAAAGAAGGGAGAAGTGGAGTTAATTCACACATTTATGCATTTAGAATTAAGGAAAAAAGTTACAAGTAAATTACAAGTGCTGAGAATTAGAAATAAAGATCATATAAGCAAGAAATAAAATTATCAAAATCACATGGTAGACAATGATAACAATACAAGCTGCTGTACAAAGCAAGGACCATGCAAAGAAATGCATGGACAATGTAATTTATGTGACAAGCTGCTGTACAAAGCAAGGACCATGCAAAGAAATACATGGACTGTAATTTATGTGACAAGCTGCTGTACAAAGCAAGGACCATGCAAAGAAATACATGGACAATGTAATTTATGTGACAAAGTGAATAGTAAAATTGCTTCACACAAGGATTCTAATATAAGCTTCTTCCACTTCCTATCTACTTTTCATCAAATCACATACACCTTGGGAAATTTCTGGCTTTATTTTTGCTATAAAAAATCTAGTAAACTGTGATAGACAAGAGAGCAGACATATGTAGTAATGTACCCATAAAGAACTGTTAAATATGTTGTAAAGAATGCTCAAGATGCTGAGCTTGACCTTCAGTGATGAGTCTATACAGGAAAGCCCCAGATATAGTTCATCCTGTTTTGTTACTACTTCATACGAACACAAAGCTCCTTGCCCCGCTACCAACACAGTGAAAATCAACCTTATAGGTACTATCAAGATTGTGGGCACGGCATCCCAGTGTCCCAGTGGTGTCTTTTAGTCCCTATATTCTTGTGGCTGCATGAGGGAGCCTGCACCTCCTCACTCACTCAGCACACCAGATAAGTTGTCTTGATACTTTACAAAGATGAGAGTGCTGCCTCACTTTAGCACCTAACTGTATTAACCTTGCTGTAGTATGTAGGATTTGAATCAAGGTGAACTGAACATTTTTTTTCTTGTTGTCATAAAAAAGTTATGATAAGAATGTTAGATACTAAACACCATAAAGCATCAATTAAAATAAAGCCAGACTTTCTTACCACATTTATCAGAAAAGCCATTATTCATTTTCAGTTCATCTGATCCAACAAAAACTACTCTACATCCAGGAATTGCAATTTTTTTTGTTCATACATATCCCTCAAGCATATTGACAGGCTCTCATGTTCCCTTAAAAACTAATAATAAAAAAATTATATACCAGTTTTCAACATTCAAGGATTCAACTATTAACAGATTGGTGCCAGAAAGAAAATATAAGCAGATTTGATTTTCCACAGGTTGTCACCTAATACACACACACCACCCATCTCAAACCACAATCTCTCCAATCTCCAGTAGTGATGTCAATTTAGCAAGATTTTGGAGATTGTGTACATTTTCTGCTGCCTGTATATTGTGTAGTACATTTCCCACTGGTGTCCAGCTATCTCTCTCCCTCACATTCACTCACATTGTGACCACATTCTTGTTAACATCAAAATATTTTCACCATGGTCTCTAAGACAGCTTTCAAGACACCTGCCTTGTTTAAAAAATTCATATTAGATCCTATATTAACAAGACACATACACTTGTATTACACAATAGTGATAATATGGAGGTGGAAAGATAAAGAGTAAGATGATGACACAACACAGACAGTTGATTTGGCAACACTGAAAAATAGGAACGATAGAACACGAGACCACACCACAACATTAATTATTTAAATTTGTATTAAATATAAAATAAAGTACATACTTGTAAATATGAGTACATAGGACTTTTCTTTACTCAAACTAGGCCATAGGTGAGTCAGGAGTGTTTTTAAAAAAATTACACCACCATAGGGGGTTACAAGTTTTTTTTTAGGGAGTGCACCTATCACTCAAAGATTTTCAATATTCACAGTTGTCTGTTACTTAACTCCCACAAATGTTGAGGGATGACTGTATACAGAAATCCCTCCAATATCCAAACATTCAATAACAACTCATCAATATCCAAACATAAATGTGCCAATATTAAAGCAAACACATGGCCAGCTAATTATCCAGACATGAACACACTAGCATGATGCAGCATTGCTGTGCTGCTGCAGCATGATGCAGTGCTATACAATGGATGCAATGCTGCCACAGTAGTGAGACACCTCTCATTTGTTTTTATCACATGGTGGAGCCACAACAGCAATGCTGCATAATGTGGCACCAATCATAGTGAGACACCTCTCATTTGTTTGTACATTTTCACAATGGATCAGCAGCACATATTGTTACACATGCTTTTTTCTCCCCATCTCACAGACAAGCCAGCTTAACTAATGTTATGGCAAATAAGTGGTTAATCCACAAATAATCTATATGTTCAGATATTTAAGCTGTACACAGAAATATATGTACTATATATAGCACATATATATTTATTTTTACCACCTGCAGATATGCAGTAAATATTTGCAGTGATTTTTCACTGAGTGATATTTCTTGTATTTGCTATTGTTGTTGCACACACCTACACAACCACAACTCTTCCCTGTTCTCATTGACCCTTGGTTGTGTTCAGGTCTCTGATATTCCATTACCTGTTGTCTCTTACCATGAGGAAGATGCTTGCTTTCAAGGCCAAAAACTATAATTCACAAATTATTATAACAAGAAATTAATAAATTTGACATTCATTTATCTACTTTATAAGCCTTCACCCAACTTGCACACATGCAAAAAACATAATGACCACATTGAAAAAACACCATTATGTGTCTTGTGGCATATGTAGGACAGAGACAGAAAGGTTATAAAAAAAATCTCCATAAACAAGCATTTGCAACAAAAATATCAAAAAAGATATGTCTTGGAATTGGTTGTACATTTAAGTAATACTGTACAACACTGTTTTCTAAACCAATGCCTGGTAAATGACAAGAATTAATTGTGCACGGAACATCTGGATAAATGTTACATCCGAACATGCCATATATGAATTAGGCCAGATATTCAAGGGTTTACTGTACTGCACTGATATATGAATACCAATAATATGAGAAGATATGTTTCCAAAATTACCCAAAAATAAATATTTATTATTTCAAGTAATGTAAATAAAGCCAGACCAACCTTGCTGGTAATGAAAAATATACACACACCTCCACTACCAGTGAGCTTCAGGATGTCTTGGGTTGGTATGTGTGTCCTGATTGCTTCAAAGTCAGTACAGACTGGGAAATACAGGATATCATATAATAATGAGATAAAAAAAAATAGCAGGCATCTGATATAATCTTAAAAGATTTGCCAGCTAATATGAGGATGCTGATAAAAACATAGCTTTGTGCAATTTGACTGTAAACTTGATCTTCACTGTAAACACAGTAACAGATATTTTCTCAGAGTCCTACACACACACACACACACACACACACACACACACACACACACACACACACACACAAGGGGTATTCAGTGAGTTTTCAGCCTAATCCAGGAGGAAAAAGGTTCATTTTTTTTTTTTACATAATCATCTTTAACTGTGATGCACTTCTCTAGTCTTGTCTTCAACTGCAAAAAATCCATCCCTGAAGAATGGTGGGGTTGAATCCCTTCAAAACCTACATGACCTTCACTTCGGTCTCTTGTCATCTTCGAAAGAAACACCTCACAGCTGCTTCTTCAAGTTTGGGGGAAAGATGAAAGTCAGAGGGTGCCAGATCAGGGAAATAAGGGGGATGGGGCAACAATTCAAAGTAGCAGGACACTACTTTGTTCATGGCCACCAAGCTCTTGTGCACAGAAGCATTGTCCTGCAAGAGAACACCTCGGGTCACTTTCCCTCGGTGTTTCTCAAGCAGAGCCTCCTGAAGCTTCCCCAGTACATCAGCATAGTATGGTCCATTAATGGTGCAACCACGATCCAAGAAGTTCACAAGGAGGATCCCTTCAGGTCTCATAACACTGTCACCATGACCTTGAATTTTCATGACATCGGAGAGGAGGGATGCTTCCAATGCTTAGATTTGGCTTTGGTTTCTGGATCAAAGTGAGGAACCCATGTTTCATCCTGGATTATGATTTGAGCCAAGAATCCCTCTGGCTCTTCTGCTCAGGCATCAGCATTCTTGTAACCCATCAGGCAGACACCTTGGAAAGGTTGAGTTATCATGCAAGATGGTAACAACAGATCAATTACTTATCTCCAGTTGAGAAGCACTGAGATTCGTCAATTATCCATGACCACACTCTCCACCACAGCCAGTTTCCATAGTGACTGCAGCTGATGGACCACCACTTCGAGGTCATCCTCACACAAGTCTCAGCCCTACCTGAAGAAAGCAGCCCAACATTTGACAGTGGAATGAGATAGGGCACTTTCCCTTAGTGCTGTCCTCAACTCCTCATAAATCAAATGTGGTGCTTTCCCTTGAATCATGGAAAAATTTGTCACAGCCAGCTGTTCAACTTTACTCATTTTGCCAAAAGGCACCATCATTCATGAAAAGTCACCATTAAACTGAATAAAAAATGTTGGGAAGATGCCAGCCCAAGTATTACTTGTTGGAACACATTTAAACATGTTCCAGCTATGGTGGGCTCCTGTCTCCCTTCTTTCTATGTCAGGCCCAGAACTTATTGAACACCCTCCATGTGTGTGTGTGTGTGTGTGTCTGTATATATATATATATATATATATATATATATATATATATATATATATATATATATATATATATATATATATATATATATATATATATATTTTTTTTTTTTTTTTTTTTTTTTTTTTTTTATGTAGGAAGGATACTGGCCAAGGGCAACAAAAATCTAATAAAAAAAAAATGCCCACTGAAATGCCAGTCCCATAAAAGGGTCAAAGCAATGGTGTAAGCCACTAAGACAGAGTAGACAGGTGTCTGGGAAAGGATTAATCCATTTTACACTGATTCCTATGGGGAAAATAGTTTCGGTTTTCAAACATTTTGGATTTCAAACAGCATTCAGGAACGAATAAAGTTTGAGAACCAAGGTTCCGCAGTATATATATATATATATATATATATATATATATATATATATATATATATATATATATATATATATATATATATATATATATATACTACAAATGATTGGCAAGTTATATTCATCTACAGGTCATCTTGTATGATGCATCACTTAGTTTATTGTACCATTTAATGCCTACCACTACTACTCTGAAGGCATAGCACTATAGTACATAGTAAATACCCTATAATTTCCTTCACAAACAACATGACTATAAACTGTGTCAGGTGAGTTTCAGTTGTTACCAGGCAGTCATTAACTGTGATAACTGACTATAGGAACAACTATGTGTTTTATCTAATACCACAGATACTGTACTATCATGATAAATATACAATGCTAACACCATAACAAAATAGGAAGATGCAAGTTATTACCACATTCCAGCATTTTGCTGTACATGACAGCAACCATTACACTATTTCATAACAAAGATCCTGACACACAACCAGAGGAAAGGCAAGTGCTGTTCTGACATAACTGATACACAAATTTATGTTGCATAAGTCTATGGTTTTTAATAAAAGTGAAAGTCAAAGGTCATTATACCTCAAACTCATTGTTTCTGATTCAATAACTTCCTCTTGGACAAGCTATCACAACAGCTATTGTTCAAGGAAAAACATGATAGCCAAGCTGATAAGAAAATAAAGCCATGAAAGAACTCTACAAATGAGTCTATTACAAAACACTATTTAATCTTTTTGCTATGATATGCAACAATTCACTGCACTAAAAAACATTGTATAGAAGGAAGGATATAAAAAAAAATAGCTTCAGCAATTTCTAGTTAGTACAATGTTTGGAGGTGGCTGTAGAACAAGAAAAGCTCTCTCAAGTGGTTAATAATTTGGGAAAGATGTGTCAAATAGCAGGGAAAAGATTAATCAATCACCATCCACACAAATGTCATTCATGTAATAAACAACAACTGCAACAGGCCAACGACCTTCGTTATAAAAGCCCAATGTTAAAGAAGTTAAGAACGACTGATCCTACCTTTTTATGTCTGACACATGTTCCTACCAATTCACCCAAAGATAATACCTGAAACAAGTCTTCGTTTATTCATGTCCTTGCATGCTCTAACCCTTTTTTTCTCCTCTCACTCTTTTTCTCCCAAATATTCAAACACTATACTCCCACTGCATCTACCAAACTCATATATGCTTCAAGTCTGCCATCTCACTTTGTCATTCCTTCCATGTAACCTTAGTGTAATGCATCAAATCTGCTATACACTCTTTCATTATTTCACTTATCCATCCTCTTCACACCATAAGCATTTTTCTTTGATCTGTATCTTTCATTACAAACTTGTATACATGCTTATACATACAATAATCCCATTACGTACATCACTTTTACATTTATGCTTGTCATCCTTTTTCATCAGTCCTTGAGATTCAACCACTTTCCTTTCTTACACATCTCTTTCTCTCTTCTCACCTTCCATACTTAAATCCCTGCACACACTCAAACATTCATTATTTCCACTTTTCTTTTTCTCAACCTAACTTCACATTCCTTTGGGCATTCAACTCTTATCCCTTAATTCTATGATTAAATGATCCCTTGTAGTATAGTCAGGATAAAGCACAAGAAATCATGCTGATGCACGTCATTGTGATGCCTTGTGACTGTCCCCAACAGTGAAGCTCAGTCATGTGAAGATGAGCTGCATCATTTTATTTCCCACCAATGTCTGCACTTTCATGGCCAGATCATGCACAATGCCTCCTTTCTAACAGGTGCCAGCATCCATATTCTTAGCAACCACACTTATTAGGTACACTAATCTATAGTTTAGTCAATCTTCTTTGTCATCTCCATTATATATCCACATAACATCCATTCTTTTCCAAATCTGTTCACTGCACTGCTTTATTATCCAACCTGATATTCCATCTAGGCCAGACCTTATCCTCATATCTTGTTTCTATATAATTTTCTAATTTCTTGTCCAATTACTTGTTTTTAAGTCAAGACCTTATAATTCCTTATGCCTTTTGGTTTTACAAGTTTGCTTACATGTGCAAATTTTGCATAATCTTTTCCATTTTTCTTCCTTAGCTTTCTTGTCCTTATAAATTGGAATATTCCTTCTACTTTTGACTTATAAATTCCTTCCTTTTCAACAATCCATTTGCATGTCTCTAGAATAGCAGAGGTTGATTTTTACACTTTTCAATTATATATATATATATATATATATATATATATATATATATATATATATATATATATATATATATATATATATATATATATATATATATATATATATATATATATATTTTTTTTTTTTTTTTTTTTTTTTTTTTTCTTCAGATTTTCACATACTGATTTTTGCTTGTATCTATTTTTCCCATAAACTGGTGCTTCTCAATCTTTTCTATGCCTTCTCCCTAATGGATCTCACCAGTGTGTGTGTGTGTGTGTGTGTGTGTGTGTGTGCCATTCCTAAGGAACAAAACAATACATGAAAGCGAGGTGTGTGTTTCAGAATCAATAAATGGTCCTCAGCTATGTGGTAATGATGTGATTGGCACAGTAAGATGTGAAGATGCAAGACATCCACTTGAACCTATTTCTTTGTGACAAGTCAAGGTCAAGAGGTGTCACCTAACCAGGGTTCCTCCCTATGCTGCTGATTCACAAATGCATATCATGGCCACCTTATACACCATCCACAACTCACTCTCCCAATATCAATATGGATGTACAACACTGGTGCCCTAATGATGTAATAATAAAAATATTAATAATAAATTATATATATATATATATATATATATATATATATATATATATATATATATATATATATATATATATATATATATATATATATATACACAGAAGGAGAGAGAGAGAGAGAGAGAGAGAGAGAGAGAGAGAGAGAGAGAGAGAGAGAGAGAGAGAGAGAGAGAGAGAGAGAGAGAGAGAGAGAGAGAATTTATGCAAAACTTATCTTTCCAAATGATGGTATCTCATAACTCTTCCTCTTTTAGTAATTACCTAGGTATCTTGCATCCCTTGTGAGTAAAAATGAAAGAAATTAATTTGAAAACAATGAAATTTCATAGTAGTTCCTCCAGTGAGATACTGTATTCTGCTTTATAACACTTCCAAACACAACAAAACAATTCTAACTGCTTGGCATCATAATTAATTTCCCATAAATATAAATGGCCACAGAGACCACAAAATGTGTGAAGTCAATGAAATAAAATTTTATTCGGAACACAGTTCGCAAATCATCTTAAACAAAAGTACATAATTGTATATATCTGTTCTACAAAACATAAAATATAGGGACCACAATATTTTAGTGTTATGAAAAATTTCACATCTTTCAGTATACTTCCATTCATAAGGATAGTTAATCCAATAATTAATGCATCTGATGTGAAAGCAAACTAGCAACAATGATGAAAACTCTAAAAATAAAATATGTTAACAAGTTAAGCCATGACTTGAGGCTGCAAGTCATGATAAAGTGACAAGAGTCAGGTGGTGTTGGTTTCATCAAACCACACCTCTACATTCACGAGATAACTTCTCTCACTTGCAAAACAAAGAAGAGAACATGTTATGTGCCACTCAAAAGTAAAAGAAAAATCATTCTAACTATAATATGAAAAGTAAGTTTTACTGGAGATGGCTTTATTCTGTAATAACAGTTCACTTTTCTACAGTCCTTGCCTGCCATTTCCACTTAGTGTACAATGAGCTTGCTTGTATGAAGTGTATTAAGGACACAACAAACTGTTCGCTATTATCATTTGCCACATTAAAGCTATGCACAGTGTACAATGAAGTACCAGCAGCCATCAGCTGTTGTTAGTTTCTAGTGGATGAGTATAGGTTTCCACTGGCATAGGCTATTTAATTAGACTGGCTTGTGGTATTGCAGCAACAAGGTAATAAATGATGCCAACAAAGGTTATAAGAGTGCTATCCCTCCCATCAAGAAATTACCTTAGATTAATCTAACTTACAACCTTTCAGCTCCAAACTGCGTCTGTATTTTACCACAAATGTACCCACCCTCCAGGTTTTCAGCAGATCCTCCAACCTGATCCCTTCATGCCTAAATTAAAGGAATCAATTATTTCTTTCCTTCACTATGAAAGTGAGAAAGAAAATAATTTTACTGAACACTGCTTATCACATAATAAGATTTTGTTACTTGTTATGTAACCAAGACAGTGTGTCAATAGAAATTAAAATACTGACTTAGCTGATAAAACAACCAACATATGCATGGACAGCAATTTGCATAATATACTGCACATATTGAAACATTCAGTTATGACTGAGTTAAGTTGTGAACTGGTCCGGATAACTGATCTGCGGTGGTGTTTGCTGTTCTCGCACGCACGTGCACACACACACACACACACACACACACACAAGATAATAGGTAAAAATTGAAAAAGACTATACCTAAACAGTATCTATGAAATGCAGTTTCCCAGATAAAAATAACATAATGAAGAATATACTGATGCTTGCAATGAGTTGTATGCAAAGGTGGTTCATGCATGAAACATCCACTTTTTTTTTTTTAAGGCTTGATAAAACAGATATAAAGGCAGCATAACACAAGTGTGACTAAAAAAAATATATGCAGCAACTAAGTATAAAGTAAAATTATGCAAATAGGCAAATACAACTACTGTACAAAAAATTCATACATCTATGTGCACACACAAAAATGCATAATATCAGCTGTCTTTACAAATGCACACTCTGCACTATGTGTGTGCTGTGGAACAATGTTTATACAAAAATTAATCTGCTCTACTCATCTCTTTTAGCTGCCTGTCTATTTTTTACTAGACAGCCATTCATTTATATTATTATTATTATTATTATTATTATTATTATTATTATCATTATGGAAAGATTAAATGTTGTCCAAATCTATGAATATCACATAGACAACTAAATGTAATTAAATCTTATTCATATCAAGCTAAGAATTTCATACAGACAACTACCACTTATCACCAAATTGTTTACCAACACACCATACCATTCTGTCCTCTCCTGCTAAGCCTATTTAGCAATGATTGATTTGACCACACCTATATCCAACTTCCCCCAGGTAAATTCTTTCCCCTCAAACATTCCATACACAAGTCTTCACTGAAGCTGGAACATTAATATACTATCACCTATCTACCTATTTGACCCTTCATTAATTTCTTCCTGTACAACTTTCATATCACCGCTGATGCATCCTCATCTTGTAATGCATCTCAAAAAACAAATTTGGTAACAATATTCACCATATAAGTAACAAGAAGCAAATATCTGCTTTTAAAAACTGCTTTCTTATTCTTGCTTCTTTGTACCATAAGAATACTTCAGGCTCAAACTCCTAATCTTATGTATCATAAGGTGTGGTGAGCCTGACTAATTTTGAATGAAACTCCATCATAGCAAAAGAAGTAACCTATTCTGAAAAATCACATAAGCAAAATAACAGTATTTTTTTTGTGATTTGCTGTACCATAAAAAAAATTATAGAAACACTGAACATGAATTAAGTAATATAAATATGTGGATGACCAACTTATCCCACCAGGTGAAGGCTGAAGGCTGACTTGACTAACTAAGGTCTGGTGATCACCATCTGCTTGAAAGAGCCTATAAAACCCTACCAAAAATATGAAATTTTGTTAATTTTCCATGAGCTGTGGACACAATCTGACCATGGTCATGATACATATTCACAGTTCATATAGGTAAAATAAAATATTCATCCTAATTTTCACATAAAATTTAACTATGAAACAACAAAAACACTGATATTCAGTGTAAATTTTCTTGTACCTTTTTCTCATATTCATTCAAGTTCCTAAACAATATTTCTCTTGTCTTACACCCTACATAGTCCAGTTAACTGCAGAAAACTACAGTTCATATAAAAATAATAATATTTCTATTTCCATATGAAATCAAACTAAACTAGTACAGTACCTACATACTGACCATGAACCCACTACTGAAAACCATAATTCATATAACAACATTTTTTCCTCTAATTTTCAGAACAAAAATGCAACTGCCAGAATATTTTCCCACCACTGCATATTGGTACACTGTTACTATAACCAAATAGTTTAATTAAAGTCATAATTCATATCAGAGATATATTTTCCTGATGTTCATTTTAAAATACCATATTGTTTGTGAATCCAAAGATTCAGAAGAGAAAGCAAAAAAATATTCAAGACTGATAGTACAACATACAACCCTACATCCTATATAATACAGTTTTTTGGCAAATGTGTATGTAGTACACTCAACTCTATGGCTTCGGTCTATATTTCCCACACTAAACTACTCCAGCTGTTTTATCATCAGTCTTAGAGTTTTAATGGCAAATATGAAAAACTTCAGTATTTTTTTTACAAAAGATACAGAAGTTATATCATCTACATTTTTCTAGTTAAAAAGATGGAAAGATGTATATTTTTAATTGAAAACATTATATGCCAGTCAAATGAGCAGTTTTGCCTTGATTATGCAAAACATTTTTGTACATTTCAAGACCCTTCTCAAAATTTTATTATCAAAACTGATGTCATAACTAACTTTTGCAAACAAATATTTGTGAGAAAAGGTTTTGGTCAGCATCACCAGTCCAGCTACATGACTTTGCAGCAGAGGAAATTACAGGGTGGCATTATATTCAGTTTGAAAATTTCCTTCACTATTACATTTTATGCAGCCCTCTTCACATTAAAACCTGCATTTTCTATTTTATGTAGGTGTACATACCTATATAGGCTATTGGCTTATACAAAACTAGAGTTAACCAACTTCTGCATGAAGAAAAAATGCAATAGCAATGATGTAATAAAACAACTAATGACTGGAGATCTTAAAAAATAAGGTAATACAAGTATGTATTAAACTCAAGCTACAAAATAATGGACCTGGGCATGTCTTGTTTCCACTTGACTTTCCATCTCTTTTGATCTCTGGTGGATTAACATACCAGTAGGTAAAAGTTTCTATGTATATGAAGGGTGGTAGTTGTGGTTGCAGTGATGACTGACACAATGATGACAGTTATTCTTGTGACAAAGGATAACAAAAGCAGAAGTGTAGTAGTGTTTGCAAGTGTTGTGACAAAGATGCCACAGGTAATGGTGGTGGTGGTTAGGGATGGAACCAAGAAGATTAACTAAATATTTCACATCTTTCAGGCATGAGCCCACTGCTTCCTCTCTCACTCTCTCTCTCTCTCTCTCTCTCTCCTCCTTTGATCATATAAGTTGTCTTTGCATCACAACTGGTGGCCCAGTGTGTTGCTTGAGGGAGTGGTGTGACCTGTGCCTGCCCCTACAGGTTGTATGAGGTGACCTCACAGAATTAATTAGGCCTGTAATGGAAGGGTAGGGGCATGGGGGTAAGCCATACAAATATTTTCATAATATGGCGGACAGAGAAAGAAAAGAATGTGGGAAGTAGGAGGCAAGAGTCAAAGAATACAATGAGAGAGAGAGAGAGAGAGAGAGAGAGAGAGAGAGAGAGAGAGAGAGAGAGAGAGAGAGAGAGAGAGAGAGAGAGAGAGAGAGAGAGGGAGAGAGAGAGAGAGAGAGAGAGAGAGAGAGAGAGAGAGAGAGAGAGAGAGAGAGAGAGAGAGAGAGAGAGAGAGAGAGAGAGAGAGAGAGAGAGAGAGAGAGAGAGAGAGAGAGAGAGAGAGAGAGAGAGAGAGAGAGAGAGAGAGAGAGAGAGAGAGAGAGAGAGAGAGAGAGAGAGAGAGAGAGAGAGAGAGAGAGAGAGAGAGAGAGAGGCAGTGGGCACATAGCTGAAAAATGGGAACTATTTTAGATGATACCCTTTTAATTCTACCACCACCCTTCAGATCAAAGCTTTTACATGCTGATAAGATAATCCAACTTGCATCAGAAGGAAGATGGAAGGTTGACTGCTAAATGGAAATGTTCTGGGTTCATCATTTTGTTGTTTGAAATTACAGAGTACATACTAAAGACAGCACAGAGGGCCCCAGCAATAAAGCCTGGCCATCCCAATTCCTTGACTAAACTAAAGTTTGGTCGTCAAGTATGGGATCGCCACAAAACCCAAACAAACCACACTTTCCACAGACCACAGGAAGAATAAAGTACAAGTCTAAGCAAAAGGGACTGATGGATGAAATGACAAACACGAGCAATGACTGGTCACCTCAATATTCAATTAACTTGCCACACTCAACTTTGTATTTACCAGCTCCCTTCAATCCTGTGGCCTCTAATCTGATGACAACTTATCTCCTGTCTTTTTTTTTTTTTTTTTGAAGACTGCCAGACATCAGGACTTAAAATTGAGAAAAACAAATGGAGTGAGTACAGCAGGCCATTGAACATAATCATATTGTCTTGTTTAGTACAGAAAGCCCAAAAAAGCTAATGATTTAGCTGCATGCATGTGTAAAAATGCCTTAATGTGCCCACGCTCATGAATCTTCAAAGTTTTCCACCATTTGGCTACAACTACAGAGTCACTCTCAAACTAAATTTATCGGTGTTGTATATCTCTCACCTAACTCCTCTGACTATAGAAAATTCTTTGACTACTTAACTTCCAAAGTGGAGCACATTCTCTCCTCCCTTTTGCAGAGATCTCCATTCTTGGAGACTTCAATGTTCACCACCAGCTCTGGCTTCCCTCTCCCTTCACTGACCATCCTGGTGAACTAGCCACTAACTTTGCTATCCTCCACGACCTAGAGCAATTGGTGCAGCACCCTACTCATATTCCTGACTGTCTTGGAGATACACCAAACATTCTTGACCTTCTCCTGACCTCTAATCCTTCTGTTTATGCTGTCACCCTCTCTTCTCCGTTGGGCTCCTCCAACCACAATCTCATATCTGTATCTTGTCCTATCGCTCCAATTCCTCCTCAGGATCCCCTTAAGCGAAGGTGCCTCTGGCATTTTGCCTCTGCTAGTTGGGGGGACCTGGGGAGGTATTTTGCTGATTTTCCTTGGAATGACTACTGCTTCCATGTCAGACACCCATCTTTGTGTGCTGAGCGCATAACAGAGGTGATAGTGTCTGGCATGGAGGCGTACATTCCTCACTCTTTTTCTCGTCCTAAACCTTCCAAACCTTGATTTAACACAGATTATTCTTGTGCTATACATGATAGAGAGGTGGCCCACAAGAGGTACTGAAGCCTTCCATCACCAAAATCTCATGCACTTTATATTTCTGCCCAGAACCAAGTCTGTTCTCCAACTAGCCAAAAACTCCTTCATTAACAAAAGGTGTCAAAATCTTTCAAGATCTAACTCCCCTCATGACTTCTGGCATCTAGCCAAAAATATCTCCAATAACTTTGCTTCTTCTTCTTTCCCTCCTTTATTTCAACCTGATGGCACCACTGCTATCACATCTATTTCTAAAGCTGAACTCTTCACTCAAACCTCTGCTGAAAACTCTACCTTGGACGATTCTGGGCTTGTTCCTCCCTTTCCTCCACCCTCTGACTACTTCATGCTACCTATTAAAATTCTTTGTAATGATGTTTTCCATGCCCTCACTGGCATAAACCCTCAGAAGGCTTATGGACTTGATGGGGTCCCTCCCATTGTTCTCCGAAACTGTGCTTCCGTGCTTGCACCTTGCCTAGTCAAACTCTTTCAGCTCTGTCTGTCAACATCTACCTTTCCTTCTTGCTGGAAGTTTGCCTACATTCAGCCTGTTCCTAAGAAAGGGTGTATTCACAGTATTCTCAATCATTCATCCCTTTCTCTGGTAAACTCTGGAACTCCCTGCCTGCTTCTGTATTTCCACCTTCCTAAGACTTGAATTACTTCAAGAGGGAGGTTTCAAGACACTTATCCTTCAATTTTTGACTCCCGTTTTGGACCTTTTCTAGGACTGGCATCTCAGTGGGCTTTTTTACTTATTGGATTTTTCTTGCCCTTGGCCAGTGTCCCTCCTACATAAAAAAAAAAAAAAAGTAACCAAACTGAATTCATTACTGAAAATAGCAGGGAATGTGAGGAGCCTGCAAATCAAAAAGAGCCCAGAGAACACCTGTTGAAGGAGGCTTAAGGGAAGAATATAGAAAGTGAGATGACTTTTAATATTATAAAAATAGGAGCAACACAAGAGGCAACAGACAGAAATAACTGGAAAAGACTCATGCATATCATAATGTTAACCCTGACACTTGGTAAACAGTGAAAGAAGTTTTTTTTTTTCTCTCTTTTTTTCTTTACCCATATGGACAGGCAAATAACAAACCTGCAATTCAACAAAAGCTTCTGGTGCTGCACCAACTGAAATCATATGTACAGTACTTGTATCTGACCCTTTAAATGAAGACAGCAACATATATGCATACCTAAGCTAACAATCCCAAGCCAACCCTTCAAGTTGGGCATACATCAAAAGCTTTCAAGGGCCTTGCCAGTGAATGTTTGTGTGGCCCTAAGGCTGAGGTACTGCAGTCTACATGACAGCACACGTGGGACTGTGAGTAGTGAGGCATGACAACTTGGTGCCGAGCCTTGAGTCAACCTACACAACACATCCACACAACCGAACTGATATCATTATAGTGACAGATATTTGCTTGGTACATACAAGAAATAACAAGCCTAGTGTGGTGCGGTGTGTGTGGCACCTCCCTGGTCTGTGTAGGGTGTAGTATAGGCCACTACTTCCTCAACTTCCTTTTTTACACACCTACCTACCTGGCTATTTCTTTCCTACCCAACCTATACTAGTTTTTCCTTCTTTTTTACCAAATTATATACAACAATTTTTAATATTAATAATAAGTGTTTATTAATAATTTTTATGTCTTTTCATTATTGGTTCCTGTATGGTTTTGTCTCTTATAATCACAAGTACCTTATTCCTGGATTACATGAGGTTACCTACCTCAGCTACACTGGGGATGGGTTAAGTTAGGTTAAATTATATTGCACTGAGTTGCATACCCTAACAATATGAACTAGCATGACAGAGCCTAACCTAACTCATACCCCAAGTGCAGCTGGGATAACCCATCATGTGGTCACTTTAATGTCTTTTTTTAACATTACATTTTTTTTTCATCCTCAGTGAAAGCACACACTGTTACTGAGCCGAGT
Organism: Scylla paramamosain; assembly: GCF_035594125.1. Lineage (NCBI taxonomy): Eukaryota > Metazoa > Arthropoda > Malacostraca > Decapoda > Portunidae > Scylla > Scylla paramamosain. Next base: position 5,760,009 of record NC_087180.1, read on the forward strand.
GTAGTCTGTTTGAGTGTAGATGTACTGTGATAGGGAGTGAATGTGAGGGTGGTAGGAGTGTTTGGGTGTTATGAGTATTGTCCCTGCCCCTTGCCCACCACCACCATCCTTTGCTGGGGGCCCAAAATGCGCCGTGTGATGGGAGGTGGTGGGCGTCCAGCACACACCCACATCTAGGAACGGGGGCGCAGTGCAGGACGGCAGGGCACACCAGTACAGAGGGCGAGCAGTGTATCCTGGAGTGTGAGTGTAGCGGGTACCCCCATGTAAACAAGGGGGAGGGTTGATGAGAGGCCACGCCCGCCCCCCCTCACCTCTCATCCATCCTGGCGGTTCATTCCTCAGTGCAGGCTGGACGAGTGGCTGCAGTGTCATGTAGTAAAGGCGTGGTGAAGGGCTGGGCTGTGCTGCTGTAGTGAAATAGCGAGTGTTGACGCAGTGGTGAGCGGGGCAGCACTCACACACCGCTACGGACACCACACACCTGCACCACACTCCACTGCACGGTCTGCACACCTGTTAGCACTTTATATTCTCACACACACAGCCTCTAAGCATTGGCTATACGGTAACCGCCAAACAGTCCCCACCACTGTCACTGTCAGTCCGTCACGCTGGCCGCCATGTTGCCGCGGCACCGCCTACTCAACACAAAGTAGCGCCACTTCTTACCCCTTGCTGCCCTATGCTCCATTAACTCACTAATGCCTCTCTACCATTACCATAATTATGTTTTTGCGTAATATTAACCGTTTTTCACTTCAAAGTTTAAGTTCAAGTGCATTAAATATATCCTGGAATTAGTTCACTTGTAAGACCAAATAATTTAAGGATAATGCACAAGATTAAAAAGAAATGAATGGCAGTTTGAATATTTATATTTCAAAATTACTTTCCCTGAGGCACTGTAACATTTACACTAAATACTGACCGAAAAAACATTAATTGTCAGCTGCATTGGAAGATCGCGAAAATTTAACACTGCAAAAATTCTCTCTGACATCACTTAACAATGAGAGTTGCTCACTTTTATAATACAGTCAATTATTTTTCAATGCAAACGTGATTTATGCAACACTTTTATTCACTGAGGTATCTTCTTTTCATCGCATTTTTAAACACAGAGACGCAAAATGCAGAGAGACGTCCCTGGGAGCCTTCTTACAACATTCCACGCCAAAGAAAGTGTAACATGATTTCCGGATCTTCGAGTAATATAATAAAAGCACGAGAGGGAGAAGGAGAGAGGGCGATGGCTGGTGTGACCGTGTGTGCGTATGTATGAGAGTGTCCCAGTGAGCAACAACCTGTGTGTGTGTGTGTGTGTGTGTGTGTGTCCCAGTGATCAACAACCTGTGTGTGTGTGTGTGTGTGTGTGTGCCCCAGTGAGCAACAACCTGTGTGTGTGTGTGTGTGTGTGTGTGTGTGTCCCAGTGAGCAACAACCTGTGTGTGTGTGTGTGTGTGTCCCAGTGAGCAACAACTTGTGTGTGTGTGTGTGTGTGTGTGTCCTAGTGAGCAACAACCTGTGTATGCATAAGCGTGTCTCAGAGAGTAACAATGTGTGTGTATGTACGTGTGTCCTAATGAGCAACAATCTGTGTCTGCGTGTCTATCTGTCTATATATATATATATATATATATATATATATATATATATATATATATATATATATATATATATATATATATATATATATATATATATAGAGAGAGAGAGAGAGAGAGAGAGAGAGAGAGAGAGAGAGAGAGAGAGAGAGAGAGAGAGAGAGAGAGAGAGATTCGCTAAGATAAATAGATAGATTGACTGGTCAGTTTGATTGATTGGTTGATTGATAAGTAAATAAATGGGTAATACGCACAGACAGACAGACAGACAGACAGAAAGAAAGAATAAATTGAATTACCAGGAAAGGTTGTCAAGAATGCAAAAAGAATAAATTCTCCGTTGCAGGGCCTTGCCTCCCACCACCACCACCCTCACCGCCATAAGTGTTGCACCCCTCATCCCCTTACCCCCGCTGGTGGCAGATGATCCTGAGGCCCTTCATTCCCCCCCTGCTGCAGGAATTGTCAAGGGAAGTATATCAGCGGTCTTTGTATGGAAGTTACAAATAAAGAGTATAAATATATGAATGTGATTCATTGCCATAAAGATACCGTTGCATGATACACATCGAGAGTGACCAAAAAGTGATGATAACTTTGTGAAGACTGATCGGGGCGAAGGGAGGAATCTGTAACTTCCACCAAGACTTTTATTAATCGTGAACTATTAGGAAAACCGTGTGTGTGTGTAAATTTCAATGGGATATGCATTTTACTCACACCTCTTTACATAATATAAAGAAATTCACAGCAATTTACCATTCACTTAAGTCAGAGACCACTATTATCAGTGCGAGACATAAAAAAATGTCAGCCGAACTGAGGAAGTGAGGAAAAACGGATGTCCATTGCCCAAGGAGCGGGCGACTCGTTTATCGCAGCGACACTGGCACAGAATGTGTCCACGGTGATTTCTCAGTATTATCCCGGTGACGCGACTGACGCCTACTGTATTGTGAAATTTAGGTGGGTACGTGATGTGTCATTTTACTAAGGATGTGTGTGTGTGTGTGTGTGTGTGTGTGTGTGTGTGTAGCTGGGGTGGGTGGGTGTTTACATGTTTGTATTTTTCACGTGATTGGGTCAAGCTCACAATGTCCTGTCTTTAAAAGTTAACTGTCACATTTTCTTTGAATTTATGTAGATTGTTCATATACTTCCGGTAATGCATCCATTGATCTACTCGTGTTTGGGAGACTGCCATACCTACCCCTTCTTACGTCCTCTTCTCAGGTTCAGTTTGTGTACCATGCAAGAAACTTCTTAATCACTTCACTTTACTTGTTCAGTTTGCTGTTGTATCCTCTTAATTGTGTGTATGTGTGTGTGTGTGTGTGTGTGTGTGTGTGTGTGTGTGTGTGTGTGTGTGTGTGTGATGAACGACGGCATTCCCTTTGCCCTCTGATTCATATTCAGGATCTGCACCAGTCCGTCCCTGCAAGTCCTGCTCCACAGCCTTCCCTAATGCTACAGGATCCGTGCCCGCTGTGCTGTAAAATACCTGGCTCGGTGGCCGGTGGGGCAGCAGGTGTCAGGTGGTCTGACTGCAGGTCTTGCTCCTTATAGCCTCTTTGCCCACGCCGCCCCACATACTGTTGTGCCCACCTAACAGGCCCTCACGTCTCACGCTCCAGCGAAAGATCCCCCCCTCCCCACACACACACACACACAATGAACTTTTACTCACACGGGATTCTCACTTTCTGGATGTTTCCCGCCTATTCATTTATGTAACCATTAACTTAATTTACCCCAACCTGACAGCTCGATTTAAGCCAATAACAGTAATAGCTTCAATCACTGTTTCATTACCATTGTTATTATAAGACGGCGTTCTCAAATATGTAGGGAGGAAAATACTTATAGGGGAAAATTGTCCAGAATGGAATATATCCCCCCCCAAAAAAAAGAAAAAAAGAGAATACGTCCAGAGGAGAATATAGCCAAGGGGAAATGTCCATGGGTGGTACGATAGCACTGCCTCACATTTACCCAACAGGGAATTCACTCCCGTGGTCGTAATCTGAAATGCGTCGCACTTTTATTGAAACTACTTACAAACGCCACAAAGATCTTTGGTTTGGTTTTTATGAGTGTTTTTCCATTGGTGATGCAGAATCCTTGTTACTAGAACCATGACATGACCCTTGAAAACCACTGTAAATTTTTATAGAATTTTAAAGAATCCGTTAAATCATCACTAGAATCATGAAAACACCTTTAAAAAACAAATAATTTCCACAAGAGTCAGTTGAAAATTATCGAGATAAGGCATTGAAACGTTTGAGAAATGCTATATATACCTGGATCATTATTCCATCCTGACTTCACTTACTTAGGCAGATTTACAAAATCACATCTGTTTCCTTTTATTGAGCGAAATGTAGATTTTTTTTTAAAGTAAAATCACATAGTTTTGTACATTGTAAAATACATACATGACTTGAACAGACTCAGTGTATGAAATTATGATAGTGCCGATAAAATAAAGAGTTTTACAAGAACATTAGATAAAGTTATGGATAGGAATAATAAGTAAAACATACCTACCTATATTCGCTATCATATACCTATCCATAAATTCACCTAATCTTTTAAAACTATTGTCTCTGCAGAGTCTGCACCAACAATCTGATTATTGAGTCTATTCTAGTCATCTTCTACTGTCATAAAGAACAGTAGAAGAACATAAAGAGTCCTATCTCATTTTTTTTTTTTTTTATAAAATTCTATCAAAGTGAATTCCTTCTGCAACATGCGAACCAAAGCTGCACTGTGTAGTCTCGAATATTCCTATCTCATTTTTTTTTTTTTATCAAACTCTATCAAAGAGACTTATATTCCTTCTGCAACATGGGAACCAAAGCTGCACAGTGTAGTCTCGAATCAAGATGTTATTTTGGGGCTTCAACTTTTAACCCTTCCTAAGAGGAATCCTACTACACGATCAACTTGATTTCCGGCTTCTATATGTTTTCTCTGTCGGATATATGAGCCAATTTGAGTCAATTTGTCCTTTGATCTTACCAAAACCTCGTGCTTTATTGTATACTAGGTATTATACGCATTTTCTCTACCTTCCTTCCTAAGCACTTTTTATTTGGCAATGCTAAATGCATTTGATATCTTTTTGTCAATTCCCACCATTTTCGTGTCGTTTGAAAATTCACCAATACAATATCGCTGCTGATCCCATGATCTAAATAATTAATATAGGCTACTCGTACACTAGAAATGAGTGGTCCTAAAACTTATTACTGTAATACTTTTCTAACAAATTGTTCCCACTCCGATTTGGAGACATTATTTTTCTGTTGTCTGTCGCAAGTGTGCAGATGTTCATAAACAGAATAACAATGTGTCTATAGTCTACGTAGTGCAGGAGACTGGTAGTGCTGGGATACATGCCTCGCGTGCTCCTTGCTTCTAGATATTGTCGCTGGCTAATCCCATTTGGCGAAAAGGGAATCCGAGTACGTAATTTTTCCCTTGACAGTAGTATATAGCCTCTCTATCACCAAGATTCTTGCTGTGCATCCTCGTGGCCACACATGGTAGCTAGGTGCTCTGTGGCTCCAAGCCAAATCAGTGGGGGATCTCAAGGCCCGTATTCTGAAACCCTTGTGCATTTACCTCCAATACCCTCAAAAATGTTCAAATTGAAGCTGCACGGGTTTTTAAGGATATTTCTTCATGATTCTGGTGACAGACTAACAAAATTTTTGCATTATTTGAAGGGAAAGCAGTGTCGAAAACCCGGCCAGTCATCTCTGTGGCCTTTGAAAATGATCGTGGTGAGAGAGCAAAGCGTTTCTGAATACGGTTAGAGCGGTAGTGGGTCCTTGAGGTATCGCTATACAGACTCCTGTGTGGACAAGCCAGTCACTGCACCTGCTGTCTTACAGGTGAGTCTGTTTAGGCAAAGACTAGTAGAAAGGGAACCCTGAAGCCAAACTACTAGGTTATGCCTTTCTTAACAAAGCTAGGAGAAAGAAATCTCTGAATCTAAACCACCATTGTCTTGTAGGTCGTCTTATTAGACAAGGACTGCTCTGTCGGCTGTCTGTAGGAAATAAGCCCCGCCCACTTAGATGACGTAACTTTTCGATGCAAATTTATTTTATTACTTTTGCTATTTGAACGGACTGTACAGTTAAGATTTAACGAATCACTCATATATTAACTCAAATTCACTGTCATAAGATAAGTTGAAAACAAAAAAATACACATCTGCATAGTGGCATGGGGGCTGCACTCTGCGGCGTGATATCCCATGACGGGCCGCATCTGTCCAGAGTCAATTCATATTGCTGCAAGCAATAATATAATTTACCCTACAAGAATGAAAATTGCGACAGCAATGACGTATTAAAATTTGTAGAAATAAGATTGACGTGCAGAGCTATAGCAAGTACAGAGGAATTAAGCTGACGAACCACGCAATGAAAATATGGGAAAGAGTTATGGAAACGAGACTGAGAGAAATTGTGAGGATCAACGATGAACAGATTGGTTTCATGCCCCGGAGAAACACAGCGGAGGTAATTTTCACTTTGAGGATCTTGGAAAAATTTAGGGAAAGACAGGAGGAGCTGCACTGTGCATTCATAAGCTTAGAAAAGGTACTGCATGAGAAGGTCAGGAGTGGCAGAAAAGAATGTGAAGGTAGTGAAGGGCACGACAGCAAAACAACAGTACTGCAGGGCTGACGAAAGGTTTCGGAGTGGAAATGGAACTGCATCAAGGATCAGCATTGAGCCCGTTCTTTTTGCATTTGTGATGGGGAGGCTGACTAATGAGATCAGAAAGGAATAACCCCCGAGCCATGATGTTTGCAAACGACGTAGTGATTTATTGCAAGAGAAGGGAAGACGTGAAGGCTGAGCTGGAGAGATGGAGATATGCTATGGAAAGGAAGGGATTGAAAGTGAGCAGATCCAAGACTGAGCACCAGTGTCTCAACAGAGATGATCAGTAAACAATAAATCTGCAGGATGTAGAGATGGTAAAGGCTAATGAATTCAGATACTTGGGGCCATCGGTATAGAGGAATGGAGAGTGTACTAGAGGGGTTAAGAAGAAAGTACAGGCTGGATACAATTGCTGGAGGAGGGTGACATGAATAATAAGTGGCAGAAAAGTTTCTGCAAGAACAAAAGGAAAGGTGTTCAAAATGGTAGTGAGGCCAACCAACCATGCTGTATGGTATAGAAGCTGTACCAATAATAAATAGACAAGAGGCAGAAATGGAAGTAGTGGAATTGATGTTGCGGTGTGCTTGGAGTGACGAAACAAGACTAAATAAAGAACGAACACATCAGAGGGACAACACACGTGCGTCGGCTTGGGGACAAGGCAAGATAGGCGAGATTGAGATGACTCGGGCATGTCAGAAGAAGGGATGAGGCATATGTGGAAAGGAGGATGCTAGAAATGCTACCGGCAGGAGGAAGAAAGGAAGACCTAAGAGGAGATCTATGGATATTGTGAAAAAGGACATGCAAGTGGTGGGTGTGACAGAGGAATGTGCAGAAGACCGAGTGTATTGGAGAATGGTGATCCTCTGCAGCGAGCCCTAATGGGAGTAGCCGAAATAAGAAGAATGACGTACGAGTATATTACAATGATATACAGTGTTGCCAGAAAAAAAAAAGTCCCGGGACCACACGCTCAAACACTTCAGGGTCCTACTCGACTGCTTGCAACAAGCTTTAGTGGAAATTAGTGGAAATTTCAACGATTCTTTTTTGTGACTTTAGTAACAGTTTACGAAGGATTTGCATAATTAACGAAAAAAAAAGAAATTATAATCTGTTTACTAATCTCTATAGCATTTGAAAATATTTCTTACAAGGGCATAAATGTTTCAGAATGCGGATTTCGTTTGTCAAAGTGAGACGAGCATAGCGTTGTAATAATGCTCTAACTTGGGTGTCACATGCTCGTGCGGTCTCCGAGCCCAGCGTTTCTTGGCGATATCACCTTTAGAGGGGATGGAAGGTTGTGCCCGTGGCCTGAGGTCTTCGGTTCATTCCCCATGATGCAGCAGGTGGGAGGTGAGAAGACAGGAGCATATGGATCAGATATCCCAATTAGGTTAGATTAGATTAGTTATCTATCTCTGCATATCTGTTTATCTATCTTTGCCTTTACTATCCTACATCTCTTACTTTAAATTACTTAATCAGTGCAGTTTATCACAAGCAACGTCAAAAGGACCAACATATTAACTGCTACTTGTTCTTGGTGTTCCTTTGCATTATCCATCCGCCTTACCTGACATAATTCACCAGAAATATAACGGGTGGCTGAGCTTACTCTCATCTACAAATTCTCGTTTCACATTGTTGTGCTACAGATTTTGAAGTAATGTACGGGCATTCTATTCTACATTATTTTATTAATCTATTTATTTTACTTATTCATTCTTTTATAATAATAATAATAATAATAATAATAATAATAATAATAATAATAATAATAATAATAATAATAATAATAATAGTAATAATAATAATAATAATAATAATAATAATAATAATAATAATAGTAATAATAATAATAATAATAATAATAATAATAATAATTATTATTATTATTATTATTATTATTATTATTATTATTATTATTATTAGTGTATTGATGATGCAGGATCGTTGTGACACTACCACTAGAAACATACAGACACTTGTGAAAAGCACAATAACTTCTGCTGAAGCCCACAAAAATTAGATAAGACGCTGATTTTTTTTTTTTTTTTTCATGTAGGGGGGACAGTGGCCACGAGCGACAAAATGCAATAAAACAAGAAAGCCCACTGAGATGCCAGTCCCAGAAAAGGGTCCAAAGCGGTAGTCAAAAAATTGAAGGATAAGTGTCTTGAAACCTCCCTCTTGAAGGAATTCAAGTCACAGGAAGGTGGAATTACAGAAGCAGGCAGGCAGTTCCAGAGTTTACCAGAGAAGGGGATGAATGATTGAGAATACTGGTTAACTCTTGCATTAGAGAGGTGGACAGAATAGGGGTGAGAGAAAGAAGAAAGTCTTGTGCAGCGAGAACGCGGGAGGAGGGGAGGCATGCAATTAGCAAGATCAGAAGAGCAGTTAGCATGAAAATAGCGCTAAAAGATAGCTAGAGATGCAACATTGCGGCAATGAGAGAGAGGGTGAAGACAGTCAGTTAAAGGAGAGGAGATGATGAGACGAAAAGCTTTTGATTTCACCCTGTCTACAAGAGCGGTATGAGTGGAACACCCCCCCCCCCCCGGGACATGTGAAGCACACTCCATACATGGACGGATAAGGCCCTTGTACAGAGTTAGCAGCTGGAGGGGGTGAGAAAACTGGCGGAGACGTCTCAGAACACCTAACTTCATAGAAGCTGTTTTAGCTAGAGATAGGATATGAAGTTTCCAGTTCAGATTATAAGTAAAGGACAGACCGAGAATGTTCAGTGTAGAAGAGGGGGACAGTTGAGTGTCATTGAAGAAGAGGGGATAGTTGTCTGAAAGGTTGTATCGAATTGATAGATTAAGGAATTGAGTTTTTGAGGCATTGAACAATACCAGGTTTGCTCTGCCTTTATCAGAAATTTTAGAAAGATCAGAAGTATCTGAGAATTGTGATCATGGCGTTTCATGAGGGTTATTTTCAAAGGCTGATGCTTTCTTGGATTACTGGTTACTGTTTTGTTTTTTTTCTTTTTCCCGTTGATGATGCGGAATCCTTGTTAAACTATCATTATACGTAGCTGACGTAGGTTAAGTTGATTTAGAAACCACATCTCTGCCCCATTTCCCTTTCTGTGTGGCAGCTGATCAATCCACTCACGTCATTGTTGGATGGTGAACGGAGACGGAATCCATAAAAACGGATTAGAGTGAACCGGGCCTTAAATTTTACCAGGTGGCCAACAAATGGATTTCCATCACCCAAATCTCATACGCTTTATATTTCTGCCGAAATCATGCCAAGTCTTTTTTCTAACTAGCCATAAATTCCTTCATTAATAAAGTGTCAAAATCTTTCAAGATCTAACTCCCCTCGTGACTTCTGGCACCTGGCCAAAAGACATTTCCAATAAGTTTGCTTCTTCATCTTTCCCTCTTTTTTCAACCTTATGGCACCACTGACATCTCATCTATTTCTAAAACTGAACTTTTCTCTCAAACCTTTGCTTAAAACTCTACCTTGGATTATTCAGGGTTTGTTCCTTTCTCTCCTCCACCCTCTGGCTACTTCATGTTACTTATCAAAATCCTTCGCATTGATGTTTTCCTTGCCCTCGCTAGCCTAAACCCTTGGACGGCTTATGGACCTGATGGGGTCCTTCCTGTTGTTCTCCAAAACTGTGCCTCCGTGCTTGCACCTTAACTAGTCAAGCTCTTCCAGCTCTGTCTATCAACATCTACCTTTCCTTCTTGCTGGAAGTTTGCCTGCAATCAGCCTGTTCCTAAAAAGGGTGACCGTTCTAATCCCTCAAACTACCACCTTTAATTTCCTGCCTATCTAAACTATTTTTTTTAATCTATCCTCAACAGGAAGATTCTTAAACATCTTTCATTTCACAACCTTATATCTGATTGTCAGTACGGATTCTGTCAAGGCTGCTCTACTGGTGACCTTCTGGCTTTCAGTACTGAGTCTTGGTCATCCTCTTAGAGATTTTGGTAAAATTTTTGTTATTGCCTTAGACATATCAAAAGCTTTTGATTGAGTCTGGCACAAAGCTTTGATTTCCAAACTATCCTCCTACGGCTTCTATCGTTCTGTCTGTAACTTCATCTTAAGTTTCCTTTCTAACCGTTTTGCTGCTGTTGTTGTAGACGGTCACTATTCTTCTCCTAAATCTATTAACAGTGGTTTTCCTCAGGGTTCTGTCCTGTCACCCACTCTCTTCCTATCATTTATCAATGATTTTCTAAACCAGTGTGGTCCATCTGCAGGCCCGCGGGCCACAAGTGGCCTGCCAGTTAATTTAGTGTGGCCCATAAGCGCTCACTGAATAATTCTACGAAGTGAAAAAAAAAATCCATTTTATTCAACTATGTTCAAGTGTACAGAATAATAACGATTAGCTTGTTAAAATAGTGCTACTAGGATAACATCATGTCTGCAGAGCCAAAGTTCTTCTCCATGGTTACAAAGTAGGGCCATATATGGTGCATGTCACGAACATGGTCACTTCCTTGTGACAAGAATGTTTTTTTATAATGTCTTATTACTATTTTTTTTTCACTTACTCTTGAACTCACCAATCTCAGTTACTTCATATTAGGTTAGGGTCAGGCTTTAGGTGTCTTATTTCACTGTTACTTTGTGAATCACAATTAAGGTATTTCCAAGAAAGCGCTGTGATCACTTTGGGAGAGTGGGCCATGTGTGTTTGCTTTGGTGTGCACAAACTAGGAACACTGGATCAGTATTTCCAAATTGGGCTACTACTACTACTACTACTACTACTACTACTACTACTACTACTACTACTACTAAATATTGCAGTATGACACAAGAAACTTTTTGGGCTGCTAAAAGTGGCTCTTGACATTTATGTTTAATGCCAAAGTGACCCACAGTATTAAAAAGTTGGACCACCCTGTTCGAAACCAAACTTCTTGTCCTATCCACTCATACGGTGATGATACCACCCTGCACTTTTCCATGTCTTTTGATAGGCGTTCAAACTTTCAGGAAGTAAACAGTTCACGAAGGGAAGCCACAGAACGCCTGCTTTCTGATCTCTCTGAAATTTCTGATTGGGCAGAACAAATTTAGTATTGTTCAGTGCCTCAAAAAAACTCAATTCATTCATCTATCAGCTCGACACAGCCTTCCAGACAACTTTCCTCTCTTCCTCAATGACACTGAACTATCCTTCCTCTTCTACACTGAACATCCTCGTTCTGTCCTTTACATCTAAACTGGAAACTTTACATCTTATCTTTAGCTAAAACAGCTTCTCTGAGGTTAGGTGTTCTGAGTCGTCTCCGCCAGTTTTCTCACCCTCCCAGCTTTATACAGGGGCCTTATCCACCCATGTATGGAATATGCTTCACATGTATGGGGGAGCTTCCACTCATACCGCTATTTTAAACAGGATGGAATCAAAAGCTTTTCGTCATATCATCTCCTCTCTTCTAACTGACTGTCTTCAGCGTCTTCCTTATCACCGCAGTGTTGCATCTCTTGCTATCTTCTACCGCTATTTTCATGCTAACGGCTCTTCTGAGCTTGCTAACTGCATGCCTCCTCTCCTCCCGCGGCCTCGCTGCACAAGACTTTCTTCTTTCTCTCATCTCTTTTATGTTCACCTCTCTAATACAAGAATAAACCAGTATTATCAATCATTCATTCCTTTCTCTGGTAAACTCTGGAACTTCCTTTCTGCTTTTGTATTTTCTCCTTCCTATGACTTGAACTCTGGCAAGAGGGATGTTTCAAAACACTTATCATTCAATTTTCGATGATTCTTTTGACATCTCTTTTACGACTGTCACCTCTGTGGAATTTTTTTTTCCTCCTTTTTTGTCTCCCTTGGCCGGTGACCCTCTTATATAATTAAAAAAAAAAAAAAAGAAGAAGGAAACGGGGACTGCATTCCCAAACGTTTCGGCATCTTATCTTAATTATTTTTAACAGAATATAATACAAGTTGTGGTTTTCACAGGTGTTTTAATAATTTTATTGTCGCCTTCGGCTAAGATGGTCTGGAAGCCTTGCCTCCCATTCCCCTTTCATCAGAGCAGCTAATTGGTGTCCTAATTATTAGGTTCTTGCCACTTTCACAACTTTCAATATTTATGATTTACGATATTTTCAATCATCTTATGAATTATTCTTCCCTACGCTAACTTTCGAAAATACCAGTTCCAAAATAAAAATAAAATCAAAATAAAATTTACGAACTTTTCAAAACTGTTATGTAAACAAAATGAACATGCATGCATTTACTTGAAGTAAAAACTGACTGTCGACACGCGCCACAGGAGACGAGACACGTACTCGTATCGACAGTGTTAAACCGGCAAAGATTTTAGAGCTTTTTATTCTATTTCTTCAGATCTTTGTTTATTTATTTATTTATCTATTTTATTTAGCCTTATTCTAAAGACTTTCTCCTTCACGACTGAAATGAAACGGTACGATATTAAAACAATACTGTGAGGGTTGCTAAGCCTTCCATTCATGTCTTTTCAAGAATGCTATCTTATCTACGTAATCCCTAAAGTTACATTACCAGACTATTTGTTGAGTGGAAAGCGGAAATGAATTATCAAAAAAAAAAAAAAAAAAAAACAATAAAACATCCACATAACATTTTATCCGTACCGGTAATGTCACCTTTAGTTGGATAGTTAGACTGGGTGCGTTGACAGTCATGAAGTTCCAGGCCAGGATTTTGAAACTCCTTTGGCTTTCATGAAGAAGGCCACAGGGATGATTAGCTGAACACTCATGGGTATTTATTTTCCATTAATGAAACAAAATTCTTGTTAAATTATCTCTAGAATCATGAAAACGCCTTTGAAAGCCTCATAAATTTTTTATGAACCTGTTGAAAGTATACTAGATAAGGCGGCGTTGGAAATGGTCTGCTTTAAAAATATATAATAATTTTATTTATTTACTTATCTATCTATTTTTGAGAAACATGTTACTGTTACTCATGCTCTCTGCTGAGTTTTTGAGTCTTCGTTATACCATTTCCCTTTTCTGTCTTAAGACAAATAAAAAGTGAATGAAAAAAACAAAACAATAGTTGTAATGCATCAAACTTATATCAAATGAGTTTCTTACTATAATTCTTGAAGTGTTATTATATTTACAGCAGTGAACCCGGCTAAATACTTTATTTCATCTCTCTCTCTCTCTCTCTCTCTCTCTCTCTCTCTCTCTGAGCTTCAAATATGTAACTATACGTTCCCGTGGTACAACAACTAACACGTTGTTCTGCACTTCATCACACCCGTTCCGCCACACAACACTACATTGCAGTACAATGCATTACATTATACTATATTATATGCTATACGATAACATTCCCCAACACTGTAATACAATACAGTCTTACTTCACGGGCAAGTCGACCCTCGATCTGCAGCTTCCTCCCGGCCAGGCACGGGACGCATAACTCCTGACCTTTCATTTCATAGCTGAATAAGGCAGAGGGAACCTGGTGGCCTTTGATGAGTCCAGGCCTCAGATGCTGTCCACGCAACATCGGTATATCTCATTACCTAGCCTAACATAACATTACCTCAGCTAACTTGATCTAATTGACCTAACATAATCTACCTAATCTTCCTTACTTTAACCTAACCTAATCATCCTTATCAATGTTTGGGATCAGTATCATTTTTTTCTTTTTCCAGAGTTCACTCGTACAATAATTCCATAAGATCTCTCTCTCTCTCTCTCTCTCTCTCTCTCTCTCTCTCTCTCTCTCTCTCTCTCTCTCTCTCTCTCTCTCTCTCTCTCTCTCAGAACGTCACCTTTAATGAATTTCTTACTGACATTTCGAACCAAATAAAACTCCTTCCACCATTCTCTCAAGAGATCTCGTTCCCCTCTGAAAATGGAGTTCCTTCCAGTGTGAGTTGTAAGAAGTCTCCACATACTATAATCATCAACAGTAGATCATTAAAAGTCAATTGTCATTCGTCTTATAATTTCTTCTGTGCTCAAGTGTATATATGTGTACTACAGTACACACACACACACTCACACACACACACACACACACACACACACACACACACACACACACACACACAGATAGATATATAGATAGATATATAGATAGATAAATAGATAAATAAATAGATAAACAGAAAAATAAAGTGACGGCAAGATTTAATTTAAGGTAAAATGAGTAAATAGACAGAAGGTAATTCCTTCCATCATACATATTCTTTTTGATCTTCACTGTTCTTTCTCTCCATGTGGAATGGTTTCTTCCTTTCTTATCAAGGGAAGCCTCTTGTCACTCACGGGGCCTGTCATATTTGGGTGGGAAGGCAGGGTCAGGAATTAGTCTGAGAGTTGTAGAATTAGGCACCATGCTTTCCGCTGAGAAGCACGCCTCTACTTCCTGGCCACAAATGCAGCTGTAAGAGAGGGCGAAGGAGTGTCCCTCCTATTTTTATGAAGTTACATATCAAATAGCAGGACACTACCAGTCTACGACTGCACTGGTTACAAAGGAAGTGACTGCCACGCCACTACGTAATTTACATCACCAAGAGTCATCAGAAGAAGGTCTTAATCCTCGGAACGCTTATGGATTTGATGGAGTCCTATGGTCCTATCTATTGTTATCCGTAGTTGTGCCTCCGTGCTCACACCTTGCCTGGTCAAACTCTTCCAACTCTCTCTCTCTTTCTCTGTGTCAAGATTTACTTTTTCTTCTTGCAGGAAGCTCCCAAAAAAGTGACCCCTCTGACATTTCAAATTACCATCCTATAGTCGTAATTTCCTTCCTTTCTAAAGTTTTCGAGTCTGTCCTCAACCGGAAGATTCTTTAAACATTTATCACATCACAACGTTTTATCTGAATATCAGTATATATGTATGGGTTCCATCGTGACCGCTCGACTGGTGATCTTCTGGCCTTCCTTACTAAATCTTAATCATCCTCTTTTACCGATTTTTGTGAAACTTTTGTTGTTGCCTTAGATATATCAAAAGCATCTGACAATATGAAACAAAGCTCTAATTTCCAAACTATGCTCTGACGCCTTTTATCCTTTCAATTTTAATCAGCTCGTCATACGAGTAACCTCATAACTATCCCCTCTTTCTTCATTAACACTCAACTGTCCCCCTCTTCTGCACTGAACATCTTCGGTTTGTTCTTTATTAATAATCTAAACTGGAAACTTCACATTTCGTTTCTCGCAAAAACAGTTTATGTAAAGTTAGGTGTTCTAAGCCGTCTCCGTTAGTTTTACTATATCTTTATCTCAAGTTAAAGTTCTCAAACTTTATTGCTTAGTGATATATCTTGAACTTTGACGGCGAACTAACTTTACAGTCACGTGTAGTGTGTACTTATCCATAAAAATTACGCGGCGCACTTGGAGGATAGTCGCGGCGCACTTTTGCGCCGCGGCGCAGTTTGAGAATCACTGTTCTAACTGCTAACTACAGGAGCCTTACCCGACCATCCGCCCCTTACATACGGGGAACTTCCACTCAGTTGTTCTCTTGAACAGGATGGAATAAAAAAAGTATTTCGTTTTATTAACTCCTTTCCTCTAACTGACCGTCTGCAGGCTTTCTTTGCCGTAAGGCTACATAGAGCTTCATGGTGATGGCTTCCACAGGCTGAAGAAGTCTTCACGCGAAATATGACAACATTCTCGTCTTAGCTGGTTTCCTCTCTATTGATCAGCATTAGCCTTGCTATGTTTCCTAATAACGTTGTAATAATAACAAAATATAACAACAATAATAATAGACTTCGCCTTTTAACAGTCTTGCATGTGTAGGATAAAAAAGCGATCTTAATTCCCCACTAGACAGCTTGCTAATATACGGTGGGATTGCCATAAACATCGTTAAGCAAACATTACTTCTGTAACGGTGTTTTAATGCAGTTACATATGTAACGTTGAATGAATTATTAAATCTTTCATTACCATCAAAACGCGTTGCACACACACACACACACACACACACACACACACACACACAGAGCAACATTGTCCTTGAGCCTGGGTGTTTAAGT
Organism: Scylla paramamosain; assembly: GCF_035594125.1. Taxonomy (NCBI): domain Eukaryota; kingdom Metazoa; phylum Arthropoda; class Malacostraca; order Decapoda; family Portunidae; genus Scylla; species Scylla paramamosain. Next base: position 5,776,343 of record NC_087180.1, read on the forward strand.
GGCATGAAGGTGGAAGACGCGTCAGCCTGAGCCGCACACTTGTTCCTGGCAATGAATGAGTAATGAAGCATCGTACAGCGTGTTGCCGTTACTCCACTGCGGCCCGTTCCTCAGGGCAACGTGCCAGCCAGGCGAGGCAGCCCAGACACACCACTTGTTGCATTATTCATACACGCAGTACTGCACTAAAATACTTGAGATTTATTCCCCAGCGCCGGTGAAAATAGATAGATAGTTATTACATCTATTGTTTGTTTAATGTTTTTTTTAATAATAATTATACATATAGGAAAAGTTCCATCAAAACCTTTCCTGAAATTGTTATTACATGGATGTTATTTTAGTTTAAAGAAGGTTCTTTGCTAATCTCCATTACAAATGTCATGACACAGAAACTAGATATTACAATGTATAAAATCATCAGTGGCAACTTGGTGGCAACTCATGCAGCCTGGCGGTGTGGCACACAGGCACAGTGCTGGCAGTATCAGGAGTGGTAACTGGTAAGGCTTATGGCGTGGTGGCCAGCGCGGGCCAAACTGATCAAGGCATGCGTCAACTGACAAGATTTTCCATCCTCCATACCTCATTGTTTTTTTTTTTTTTGTTTTTTTTCGTCGTGCAACTTTTGATTGTTTATTGGACTGCGCAGGAATGCTCGTTCCCATCTCTCCTGTGGGACATACCAAGACCTCTATTAAATGACCATGATATGTCAGCGCTAATTTCACGAGAGAAGACTGCTGTTCTTCCTTCAGATACATAGCCGGAGCGTCATTAGATCCTTCAAGCTGGAGAGGCGGGATCCAGTAGGCCTTCTTGCGAATATTGTATAGGGTGTTTACATCTTTTAAACATTCGAGGTGTAGACAATATTATGTACAAATACATGTGATAGCAGATGGTACCGGACAATTAAACTAGACGTGTCGATCGTGATCGCTGAAGTATCCCGCACATGGAAGTAAACCATTCCTCTTTGCTCAGTAATTAGAGGAGGTTGTCAAGCTAATGTCCCTGGATACCCTTTTGCGGGAAACCTAGACCAACAATCAGGCAACGGCGACAGACGGCTATCAAAAATATCATACGTGATTAGTTTGCGTGACCTGCAAGTGACCTGCAGTGGACAACTGTTTATTGCCGTGCATATGCTGTTGTGTTCTTGGGTAGGTGGGATGTAGCATGAGGTTCATCTCGCACTGATACCGCTTTTCTTAATGACGAGAAGGGAGGAAGGCCTATCTTGAACTGGGGTTTGCAACAAGTGTGCCTCACATTGCTCTCTCTCTCTCTCTCTCTCTCTCTCTCTCTCTCTCTCTCTCTCTCTCTCTCTCTCTCTCTCTCTCTCTCTCTCTCGCTTTCTCTCTCTCTCTCTCTCTCTCTCTCTCTCTGAATGTCAAGCGGAGGGGTGTCTAGAATAATAACTGGATCTGTGTTCCATAAGGCGCGCTTCTTGCTTGGTGATTTATATGAAGATGTTTCGGCACTTTTGTGTGTTTCGATGTGGTGATGGCGATGGTGGTGGTGGTGGTGGTGGCTAGGTCGAGGTGTGTATACTACTTCAGAGCTAATCCTTTCCGATAGGTGCGGCGTACTAATCACGTTAGATTTAATACATACTGCGTGGTAATTATTTGCGAATTTGTTGGATCAAGCTAATATCTTCCCAGCAGTGATACTTCACGAGACTGAAGCAATATGTCATGCAAAGGTTTCCAAAAAGAGGAATTTTCAGAGAAGTATGAACAGATGAAAAAAATAAATAAATGATAATAATAATAATCCATGGTTGTACTTTTCCCGTTATAGATCTTATATATGTTTAGTGGTATTTTTTTTTTTTTTCTCTCTCTTTATGTGTTCCTTTTCAAAGATAATGATTTGCGTGTTTCATCTGGGTTTTGTTGTTATTGCGCAGCTCAGCTACCAGTCCTGCCTGGCGTTTATCAATATTCAGGGTGAAAAAAAAGAACTTTTTAGAGGTCTACCAATATTAAGTTAAAATAGAAAAATTATTGTTAATTTCTTTAGAATTATTTGGTAAAAACGTAGCTTGTTGAGAAATCAAAGGGGTGGTGCATGAGCTGATGAGATTGCATAGGGAACTGATACGTGGTGGTTAGATTTTAGTGTTTCATCAATAACACTCGGAGTCTCTTCATGCATTACTTGATAACGGTCATAATTTATATCCAGCTATACTCTCTCTCTCTCTCTCTCTCTCTCTCTCTCTCTCTCTCTCTCTCTCTCTCTCTCTCTCTATATATATATATATATATATATATATATATATATATATATATATATATATATATACAAAAGAGAACATGCGCAAGAACACCTAACATTGTAGTTTTCTGTTCAAGCAAAGCCGAGGTATTTTTTTTTTTTTTTGACAGTTTCTTTAATCAATAATTGCCTTAATTACGTAGACTACTATATCAGTTAGCCAACTACTAAAATTGTTGCTGCAAAGTTTTTTCTTAATTTAATTGTAAAGTATGATAGTACAGTAAAGTGAACATTGAACATGAATGGGTGAATAAAAAAAAAAGAAAGAAAAGATTAAAAAAAAGGGAATTATTGGATTCTGAAACATTTCGGCGTCTTAGCTCGACAATTTTTAACGGCTTTAGTAGGATTTATTGGGATCTTTCAGAGTGTTTTCGTGGATTATTGATATTTAACTAGGATTTTGAGTCATCAATGAGAAAAAAAAATACTACAGATATTCAATTAATAATTTTTGTGGACTTGGAAAATATTGTT
>NC_087180.1:5784114-5821614 GCF_035594125.1 Scylla paramamosain
ACTCCACCCTCTGACTACTTCATGCTACCTATTAAAATCCTTCACAATGAGGTTTTCCTTGCCTTCGCTGGCCTAAAACCTCGGAAGGTTTATGGACCTAATGGGGTCCCTCCATTGTTCTCAGAAAATGTGCCTCCATTCTTGCACCTTGCTTAGTCAAACTCTTTCAACTCTGTCTACCAACATCTACCTTTCCTTCTAGCTGGAAGTTTGCCTTCATTCTGCCTGTTCCTAAAAAGGGTGACCGTTCTGATCCCTCAAATTACCGTCCTGTTGCTTTAATATCCTGCCTGTCTAAAGTTTTTTTAATCTATCCTCAACAAGAAGATTCTTAAACATCTTTCACTTCACAACCTTCTATCTGATCGCCAGTGTGGGTTCCATCAAGGCCGGTCTACTGGTGATCTGGCTTTCCTTACTGAGTCTTGGTCATCCTCTTTTAGAGATTTTGGTGAAACTTTTGCTGTTACCTTAGACATATCAAAAGCTTTTGATAGAGTCTGGTACAAAGCTTTGATTTCCAAACTATCTTCCTATTGCTTCTATCTTTCTGTTTGTAACTTCATCTCAAGTTTCCTTTCTGACCATTCTATTGCTGCTATGGTAGACGCTCACTGTTCTTTTCCTAAATCTATTAACAGTGGTATTCCTCAGGGTTCTGTCCTCTCACCGTCCTTTTTCAGTTATTCATGAATGACCTAAACTAAACTTCTTGTCCAATCCACTCCTACGGTGATGATACCACAATGCACTTTTCCACGTCTTCTCGTCGACGTCCAACCCTTCAGGAAGTAAACAGTTCACACAGGAAAGCCATAGAACGCCTGACTTCTGATCTCTCTAAAGTTTCTGATCGGGGGAGGGCAAACTTAGTATTGTTCAATGCCTCAATAACTCAATTTCTCCATCTATCAACTCGACATAACCTTCTACACAACTATCCTCTCTTCTTGAATAACACTAAACTGTCCCTCTTTGCTACACTGAACATCCTCGGTCTTTCCTTTATTTATAATCTAAACTGGAAACTTTCCATCTTATTTTTAGTTAAAACAGCTTCTATGAAGTTAGGTGTTCTGAGTTGTCTCTGCCAGTTTTTTCTCACCCACCTCTCACGGTTTTATCTATCCATCTATGGAGTATGCTTCACATGATTTGAGGGGTTCCACTCATAACGTTCTTTTAAAAAGAATGGTATCAAAAGCTTTTCGTCTAACTGACTGTCTTTAGCCTCTTTCTTATTGCTTCAATATTGCATCTCTTGCTATCTTCTACCGCTATTTTCATGCTAACTGCTCTTCTGATATTGCTAACTGCATGTTTCCCCTCCTCCCGTGGCCTCGCTGCTTAAGACTCTTTTATCTCTCACCCCTATTCTGTCCATCTCTCTAATGCAAGAGTTAATCAGTATTCTCAATCATGTATCCCTTTCTCTGGTAAACTCTGGAACTCCCTGTCTTCTTCTGTATTTCCACCTTTCTATGACTTGAACTCTTTCAAGAGGGAGGTAAATCAAGTCAGTTTAGTGAGAAATCATGTGGTGCCTCACGCTTTGTCATCAATGTTAAGGTCAAGTATGCAGTTTGATTAGGTTAGTCCTAAGGTTGTCTGAGGGTGGGGGAGTTAGGTTAGGTTAAATAAATAAGATTTGGTTAGTTTTAAGTTCATGGGAGCCCAATGGACACAGGCTAATGTTAATTATATTTTTTTCAGTTATTTATTTCATATGAATAAGAGCTTGAGATTAGACGTCCACCTCTTTAAAACTGTTGGGGACAGTTAACAGGCAAATTGTTGGAATACTGTGCACATTAGTAGTGGTCAACTGCATTTCACATTTCATGTGTGCACTCCCTTTATATCAAATTTCCATTACTTAAGAACGGCTTTCTTGTTATTTGGTGTTTGTAGATATTAGAATGCGTCTTATATTACCGATATCAGCAAGATAACATTATGATTAATCACATAGTAGTGCTCATCTAAACTAGTTATACTAGGTAATCACAAAGGAAAGATATAATATTTAACAGGTATGATGAATCCAGTGGCTTACTATAATATTCATTTGCTTATTCTTAGCTAAATCGCATCCCCCATATAATACAACAATTAACATCTCTTACACTAATTTTGACAACAATATGGAGTGCCCGCGATAACGGAATGCTACACGCCACCACAACTTTATAATATTGTTGTATTTGGTCACGCAAATTATTATTATTATTATTTTTTTTTTCTTTTCAGGTGTTGTCACGGTTGTGTTCTCGCATCGTAAATGCCACCAATGTTTGTAAATGCACGAGATACCCTGTTATAGTCTATCCTGCATTAAGCGACAGAAGTCGGACCTGATTATGACGTCACACCAGCTCCACCCGCGAACTGCCATCTGTTATTTATTTATTTATTTATTTTTATTTATTTATTTATTTTTTTACAATTTTGAAGTTCTTTTTTTTCCAGCATATTTACTTTAGTTTGTCAAATTAATCGCATAATAAAAAAAAAAGTCAATACATTAGAAAGCTCATTATTTTTTTCATGCCGAAAAAAAATCGATATGCAACCAGTCTATTGTAATTTACGTATGCCTTCATCTTTACCATATATTGCAATTCCTGTTTTACACCTTCCTCTCATTTAAACTGTGGCTAGTTTTATTGTACTAAGTAATGTTGTACGTAACGTAGATAATGTTAAATAAGCTTTTTTTTTTTTATCCATAAGGTTTGTTGCGGTTTCGTTATTTTACATCCACTTGTATTCTAACTAAATAAATAAATAAATAAAAGAAGTAAAGAGTTACCAAATTTAAGAAGCAGATAAAAAGAGGGGATGAGACTGGAAAATATCAGTGAGCGGCGGAGGGGAGGCATCTGTCTCGTCTCTGCAAAATTGGAAATAAAAGTGACGGAATGGCACACCAGATGCTATTTACCTAGGTGTTGGAAATCATCGCATGATGACATCAACCTATACAGTCCCGCTGCAGGACGAAGGCCTCATCTACTGGCAGGGGAGGATGGTCATGCCAGATACACCACGCTGGCTTATCCCGCCTTGGTGTAATGTGGGGCAGGGTACTACATGGATGGACAAGAGTTCATCATAGTCTTATAACCATGTAGCTGGCCAGATACACACACAGACCGCTTCAACCACTGCCACTTTTGGTGTGCCAGACAGGCCAGACCTGCGTGTGTATGGCTAGCTTAAGCATATATAAAAAGAAAAAAAAAATTGTAAAGATCATTGATCCCCTCAAAATCGCAGGATGCAGTGATCGCCTTTATAGAGGAAAACTCCCACAATTTGCAATGCATATGGTTTATTTAACTATGGCAATTAAAATGAAATTAAACTAAAAAAAATCCAAGCAAATATTTTTTTTCTAAACTGTGTGATCGAGAATTAATAATCCCACAGCTAGAGATGCAAATTAAATCAATGAGTTTTTTTTTTTTCTGGAAGAAGGAAGACACTTCCAACAAAAGCAATAGAGTAAGGCCATCATGGTGGAGCCACCAAGTTTTTTGGTTTTATTATAGTTTAAGCCATTACACACTACGTGGTAATAACCTACCTCATTTTGTTCTTCTCACTATTCACATCATTTCTAATGATTACACTACTTGTCGGAAATTAATAATAACGCCACAATAGGCCTGGGAATGCACAGCGCTCTCAACTTTTTCTGAGTCCACAGGTAAACATAAATGGTGTATTGTTGCCTGAACTTCAGTTGTTAGGTTAGGTTAGGTTAGGTTAGGGTTTTATTATAGTTTAAGCCATTACACACTACGTGGTAATAACCTACCTCATTTTGTTCTTCTCACTATTCACATCATTTCTAATGATTACACTACTTGTCGGAAATTAATAATAACGCCGTGGGCCGTGGGTAGAGATTGGGGACATTGGCTTAAACTATAAATTTACCAGTTTTTTTTTTTTCTTTCTTTCTCTTATGGGAGGGCGCTATGGTATATATATATATATATATATATATATATATATATATATATATGTATGTATGGTAGCGTGATAAATTTTCTTGTCCCCACAAACTTGTTCGCACATAAACACTGCTTTGCAACCACAAATTTGGCCGCGCTGCCAGACGTGGTAGCGAGACCACGTCTGAATGATTACATTATATGAATATGGTTGTCATACACCACAACATTATTATTATTATTATTATTATTATTATTATTATTATTATTATTATTATTGTTATACGTTAGCAACGTCAAAATTTTATGGATACTATTTTTCTTTGAGTGGTTCATATGGGTGTCATCCATTGATCTCAAAGCACGAATACTATATGAAATATTGCGAATCTTGAAGCCCGCGAAAGCTATCTCGGACATCTTTCAGGTCGTGATATCTTCACAAAAATTAGGCATCGAGTCTGCAGGACATAACAAAAGAGCTTCTATTTTGATTGTTATCGTTCACACGTCCAAATATCCCTCCATGAGAGAAGGGAGCCCTACTATCATTATTTGTGTGACAATAGAACTCTCCTGCCTCAATGAAGGATATTTGGCAGCTCCGAATAATTTACCATCGACGGAGTACGTTACTGATGACGCACTCCCTCTCCAGACGATGTGCGAAACGAGTATCGTGAACCGGGTTACGCTGGGCTTTACGATAACATAGGCCTCTGCTTCGGAGAGCAGCTCATAGGGCGTGTAGACTATAAAATAGCTACTTCCATACTGATTTATAGAATTTTTCTAAAACGCAATAATCAAATTTTCATTTGCCTTTGCCAAAAAAAAAAAAGTTAAGCGTATATATATAAATATATATATATATATATATATATATATATATATATATATATATATATATATATATATATATATATATATATATATATATATATATATATATATATATATATATATATATATATATATATATATATATATATATATATATATATATATATATATATATATATATATATATATATATATATATATATATATATATATATATATATATATATATATATATATATATATATATATATATATATATATATATGATCTACAAGTATTATTTTTAAGGCCCACTGGAGTGCCAGTCCCCAAAACGAAGTAAAAGAAATCATCAAATATTGAAGGGTAAATGTCTTGAAACCTCCCTCTTGAAAGAGTTCGACTCATAGGAAGGAGGAAATAAAGAAACAGGCAGGGAATTCCAGAATTTACCAGATAGTGGAAGGAATGATTGAGAATATTGTACTGGTTAATTTAACTTAATGGGTGGCATGTGTTCTACTCTAAATAATTATCTTCCTATAATGAAACAGTATTCACTCTAATATCCAGTTAAATAGATAAATAAATTAATTAATTAATTAATTGATTAACTGATTATTAAATTATTATATAAGAACAAAAATAAAACAAAAAGTATAAATGATGTGATGGCATAGCTTTTCTTGTAGTTACCCATCAAACTGACAATTTATTTATTTTTTTTCTGTTTTAATATTGTTACAGTATTATCCAAATCCCGCCTTATTCATAAGAATAACACATACCTGGCAGATCTGATATTTCATTCGTTTTGCAGCTAAATGCCACTCAAATCAGACGAACAGTGATTATTGTAGCTGAGACAGTTTCAAATGAAGCAATGGTGTAGTGTTACCCTTCAAAAGACTGACAAGATGCAGTCGACCTTTTTTCTTTTAAGATTTTAAAATAAAATAAAACTTTCCAGCTCAATGGATAACTTCACGAAAAGTTGCAACGTTAAAACATTTTTCTCCTCTTTTTCTTATAGACTATGGTAAAACTTCCAATTAAACCAATTAAACTTTTTTTTTTTAAATAATCAATAAGTATGATATCTAGAATCAATGAAAGTCAAATACCGTGAAAACCTTTTCGTGCCAGAAAAATGGTAGCATTTTTTTATGCATTTATTTTTTTTTTTTTATGTAGGATGGGAACCAGCCAAGGGCAACAAAAATCCAATAAAAAAAATAAAAAGGGGGCCCACTGAGATGCTGGTCCCTGAACAGGGTTCAAAGCGGTGGTCAAAAATTTAAACATCTTTCATGAAGGAGTTCAAATCATAGGAAAGTGGAAATACAGAAACAGGCAGGGATTTCCAGAGTTTACCAGAGAAAGGGATAAATTACTGAGAATACTGATGAACTCTTGCATTAGGGAGGTGGCCAGAACAGGGATGCGAGAAAGAAGAAAGTCTTGTGCAGTGAGGCTGCAGAAGGAGGGGAGGCATGCAGTTAGCAATATCAGAAGAGCAGTTAGCATGAAAATAGCGATAGAAGATAGTAAGAGATGCAACATTGTGGCGATGAGAAAGAGGCTGAAGACAGTCAGTTAAAGGAGAGGAGTTGATGAGACGAAAAGCTCTTGATTCCACCCTGTCTAGAAGAACAGTATGAGTGGAACCTTCCCCCACACCGGGGCATGTGAAGCATACTCCATAAAAGGATGGATAAGGCCTCTGTATAGAGTTAGCAGTTGGAAGATTGAGAAAAACTGCCGGAGATATCTCAGAACACCTAACTTCATAGTAGCTGTTTTAGCTAGAGATGAGATGTGAAATTTTCCGTTTTTTTTTTTTTTTTTTTTATGTAGGAAGGATACTGGCCAAAGGCAACAAAAATCTAATAAAAAAAAAATGCCCACTGAAATGCCAGTCCCACAAAAGGGTCAAAGCAGTGGTCTAAAATTGGTGGATAAGTGTCTTGAAACCTCCCTCTTGAAGGAATTCAAGTCATAGGAAGGTGGAAATACAGAAGAAGGCAGGGAGTTCCAGAGTTTACCAGAGAAAGGGCTGAATGATTGAGAATACTGGTTAACTCTTGCGTTAGAGAGGTGGACAGAATAGGGGTGAGAGAAAGAAGAAAGTCTTGTGCAGCGAGGCCGCGGAAGGAGGGGAGGCATGCAGTTAGCAAGATCAGAAGAGCAGTTGGCATGAAAATAGCGGTAGAAGACAGCTAGATATGCAACATTGCGGCGGTGAGAGAGGGGCTGAAGACAGTCAGTTAGAGGAGAGGAGTTGATGAGACGAAAAGCTTTTGATTCCACCCTGTCTAGAAGAGCAGTATGAGTGGAACCCCCCCAGACATGTGAAGCATACTCCATACATGGACGGATAAGGCCCTTGTACAGAGTTAGCAGCTGGGGGGGTGAGAAAAACTGGCGGAGACGTCTCAGAACACCTAACTTCATAGAAGCTGTTTTAGCTAGAGATGAGATGTGAAGTTTCCAGTTCAGATTATAAGTAAAGGACAGACCGAGGATGTTCAGTGTAGAAGAGGGGGACAGTTGAGTGTCATTGAAGAAGAGGGGATTGTTGTCTGGAAGATTGTGTCGAGTTGATATGTGGAGGAATTGAGTTTTTGAGGCATTAAACAATACCAAGTTTGCTCTGCCCCAATCAGAAATTTTAGAAAGATCAGAAGTCAGGCGTTCTGTGGCTTCCCTGCGTGATATGTTTACCTCCTGAAGGGTTGGACGTCTATGAAAAGACGTGGAAAAGTGCAGGGTGGTATCATCAGCATAGGAGTGGATAGGACAAGAAGTTTGGTTTAGAAGATCATTAATGAATAATAAGAAGAGAGTGGGTGACAGGACAGAACCCTGAGGAACACCACTGTTAATAGATTTAGGAGAAGAACAGTGACCGTCTACCACAGCAGCAATAGAACGGTTAGAAAGGAAACTTGAGATGAAGTTACAGAGAGAAGGATAGAAACCGTAGGAGGGTAGTTTGGAAATCAAAGCTTTGTGCCAGACTTTATCAAAGGCTTTTGATATGTCCAAGGCAACAGCAAAAGTTTCACCAAAGTCTCTAAAAGAGGATGACCAAGACTCAGTAAGGAAAGCCAGAAGATCACCAGTAGAGCGGCCTTGACGGAACCCATACTGGCGATCAGATAGAAGGTTGTAAAGTGATAGATGTTTAAGAATCTTCCTGTTGAGGATAGATTCAAAAACTTTAGATAAGCAGGAAATTAAAGCAATAGGACGGTAGTTTGAGGGATTAGAGCGGTCACCCTTTTTAGGAACAGGTTTAATGTAGGCAAACTTCCAGCAAGAAGGAAAGGTAGATGTTGACAAACAGAGCTGAAAGAGTTTGACTAGGCAAGGTGCAAGCACGGAGGCACAGTTTCGGAGAACAATAGGAGGGACCCCATCAGGTCCATAAGCCTTCCGAGGGTTTAGACCAGCGAGGGCATGGAAAACATCATTACGAAGAATTTTAATACGTGGCATGAAGTAGTCAGAGGGTGGAGGAGAGGGAGGAACAAACCCAGAATCGTCCAAGGTAGAGTTTTTAGCAAAGGTTTGAGCAAAGAGTTCAGCTTTAGAAATAGATGTGATAGCAGTGGTGCCATCTGGTTGAAGTAGAGGAGGGAAAGAAGAAGAAGCAAAGTTATTGGAGATATTTTTGGCTAGATGCCAGAAATCACGAGGGGAGTTAGATCTTGAAAGGTTTTGACATTTTCTGTTAATGAAGGAATTTTTGGCTAGTTGGAGAACAGACTTGGCATGGTTCCGGGCAGAAATATAAAGTGCATGAGATTCTGGTGATGGAAGGCTTAAGTACCTTTTGTGGGCCACCTCTCTATCATGTATAGCACGAGAACAAGCTGTGTTAAATCAAGGTTTAGAAGGTTTAGGACGAGAAAAAGAGTGAGGAATGTACGCCTCCATGCCAGACACTATCACCTCTGTTATGCGCTCAGCACACAAAGACGGGTCTCTGACACGGAAGCAGTAGTCATTCCAAGAAAAATCAGCAAAATACCTCCTCAGGTTCCCCCAACTAGCAGAGGCAAAACGCCAGAGGCACTTTCGCTTAGGGGGATCCTGAGGAGGGATTGGAGTGATAGGACAAGATAAAGATATGAGATTGTGATCGGAGGAGCCCAACGGAGAAGAAAGGGTGACAGCATAAGCAGAAGGATTAGAGGTCAGGAAAAGGTCAAGAATGTTGGGCGTATCTCCAAGACGGTCAGGAATACGAGTAGGGTGTTGCACCAATTGCTCTAGGTCATGGAGGATAGCAAAGCTGTAGGCTAGTTCACCAGGATGGTCAGTGAAGGGAGAGGAAAGCCAAAGCTGGTGGTGAACATTGAAGTCTCCAAGAATGGAGATCTCTGCAAAAGGGAAGAGGGTCAGAATGTGCTCCACTTTGGAAGTTAAGTAGTCAAAGAATTTCTTATAGTCAGAGGAGTTAGGAGAGAGGTATACAGCACAGATAAATTTAGTATGAGAATGACTCTGTAGTCGTAGCCAGATGGTGGAAAACTCGGAAGATTCAAGAGCGTGGGCACGAGAGCAGGTTAAGTCATTGCGCACATAAACGCAGCATCCAGCTTTGGATCGAAAATGAGGATAGAGAAAGTAGGAGGGAACAGAAAAGGGGCTACTGTCAGTTGCCTCAGACACCTGAGTTTCAGTGAGGAAAAGAAGATGAGGTTTAGAAGAGGAGAGGTGGTGTTCTACAGATTGAAAATTAGATCTTAGACCGCGAATGTTGCAGAAGTTAATGAAGAAAAAGTTGAGGGGGGTGTCAAGACACTTAGGGTCGTCGACGGAAAGGCAGTCCGACCTGGGGACATTTATGGTCCCCTCCCCAGATGGGGACTCCGAGGCTGGTGTAGGAGTCGCCATGATTTTAAAATTTTTGAGTGAAGGGTGTGTGTGTTATTAGGTGCTTGTAGTTTTGTGTGGAGGAAGAGAGTTGTCTTTAGAGGGCAGGCTGTGACTACCCCCTTGTGTTGTGAGACACAAAGGGAAACGTTCAGTGAGGTCACAGCTGGGTTTAATGATAAGTTCACAGCACCCCCTGAACAGTGCTTTAGACCTCACTGGGAGTAATTATCGTTTCGGCAGGTGTCTACTGCCTCCTCCTTACATTATTAGATTATAAGTAAAGGACAGACTGAGGATATTCAGTGTAGAACAAAACTATATGATACAAATAAAGTGAAACTGGCTGCATGTTGCACATCCACCTCCTAGACCTGGGTGGATGCAACTGGGGATGTCTGCTAGGGAGGAAAGGCAGAGACCAACTGGGGGATGTAGGGATGGTCGCTGGCTGGGTGAGGTCATGGCCAGGCCTGGCGTGCTTAGACAAAGAGTGTGAGGGTTTACCTCACACCAAGTGCTTGGTCCCAGGGGCCCGGGGAATGGAATGCAGAGGCGGGCGAAGCCACCCAAGTCCTCATAGCAAACAAAGCATATGGGGTGATGTAGGCACATTGAAGCAATAATTCACATAATAAAGACGTGCTCAACTGTGTAAGACACGTGATATGTGCACTATAGTCAACTGCAAGGCTCATAACAAAGACATCATAAAAGTGAAAACGCATTGGCGAATCACAAAAACTTATATAGTAACGATATCAGAAAAGAAAACACAGTGGCCAAACAAAACTCACACTAGCTGTGACTTCAGTACAGCGAATCACTGGCCAAGAAAAAGTAGGACAACGCTAGAGGTCATAAAACAAGAGAACAAGGCGTTTCTATGCCAAATAAATTGCGAAATAAAAACAATACGCTACAAAAATCATAACACTTTACTGATAATGCACATAATAGCAATAAAATCTTCAAGTGTGGTGGATGAGTGCCCGACATATGTGCAGAGATGGCCACAAGAAGACACCAGAGTTTGCAGCAGAAGACTGATGGCTGAGAAATCCAAAGCCTTGGAATGACGGGATCAGCAGCAAAGCAGGTGAGTTGCATTGGTGACGGCTTAAAAAGTCCAGACTTGAAACTGGGATGGTGTCAGTGTTGGCTTGAAGTCGTACAGGCACAGGCTGGTGGGGCAGGCTTGGCATAAAAATCTTGAGAGAGGCCCTGAAAGCACCATAGATGTGTAATAGCATGGCAGTTTGCGTAGGTGATGGTTTAGAAGAAATGCATTGGTTGACGGCTTAGTAAATTACCTGGAGGTGATGAAGGTAGCAGGAGTAGCTGCTGACGAGTGAGCAGGCAGAGCATGTGGGCATGGAGGACTGGTAGTGTCAACTTTATCCCACTGCTGCCACCATTTTTATGTACTAGTTAAATCTGGTGCTAGTACTAAGTATAGGTGAACAAAGAAATATGGCGATAATAATCAGCTGCAGTGTATTAATAAAACTAAATTATACAATATGAATAAAGTGAAGTTGGCCGCATGTCGCACGTCCACCTCCAAGGCCTGTATGGACATGACTGGGCATGTCCGCCAGTGAGGAAAGACAGACACCAAGTGAGGGATGTAGGGATGGTTGCTGGCCAAGTCAGGTCACGGCCAGGGCCGGCGTCCAGAGACAAGGTGTGTGAGGGTTGACCCCCACACCATGTGGTTGGCCGAGGTTGGTGTCAGGTCCCAGTTTACCAGAAAATGGGATGCAGAGGCGGCCAAAGCATCCCGCCACAAGAAGGGATAGTTGTTTAGAAGGTTGTGTTAAGTTAATAGATGGAGGAAATGGGTTTTTGAGGCAATGAACAATACTAAGTTTGTTCTGCCCCAATCAGAAATTTTAGAGAGATCAGAAGTCAGGCGTTCTGTGGCTTCCCTGCATGAACTGTTTTCTTCCTGAAGGGTTGGAGGTCTATGAAAAAACGTGGAAAAGTGTGTAGGGTGGTATCATCACCGTAGGAGTGCATAGGAAAAGAAGTTTGGTTTAAAAGATCATTGATGAATAATAAGAAGAGAGTGGGTGACAGGACAGAATCCTGAGGAATACCACTGTTAATAGATTTAGGAGAAGAACAGTGATCATCTACCACAGTAGCAATAGAACGGTCAGATAAGAAACTTAAGATGAAGTTACAGAGAGAAGGACAGAAGCTGTAGGAGAGTAGTTTGGAAACCAAAGCCTTGTGCCAGACTCTATCAAAAGCTTTTGATATGACTAAGGCAACAGCTAAAGTTTCACCAAAATCTCTAAAAGAGAATGACCAAGACTCAGTAAGGAAAGCCAGAAGATCACCAATAGAGCAGCCTTGATGGAACCCAAAATGGCGATCAGGTAGAAGGTTGTGAAGTGATGGATCTTTAAGAATCTTCCTGTTGAGGATATATAAAAAAAACTTTAGATAGACAGGAAATTAAAGCAATAGGATGGTAATTTGAGGGATTAGGACGGTCATCCTTTTTAGGAACAGGCCGAATGTAGGCAAACATCCAGCAAGAAGGAAAGGTAGATGTTGACAGACAAGAGTTAAAAGAGTTTGATTAGGCAAAGTGCAAGTACAGAGACACAGATTCGGAGAAGAGTGGGAGGGACCCCATCAGGTCCATAAGCCTTCCGAGGGCTTAGGCCAGCGAGAGCATGGAAAACATCATTGTGAAGAATTTTAATAAGTAGCATGAAGTAGTCATAGGGTGGAGGAGAGGGAGGAACAAGTCCTGAATCATCCAAGGTAGAGTTTTGAGCGAAGAGATCAGCTTTAGAGATAGATGAAATAGCAGGGGTGTCATCTGGTTCAAATAAATGAGGGAAAGAAGAAGATGCAAAGTTATTGGAGATATTTTTGGCTAGGTGCCAAAAGTCACGAAGGGAATTAGATCTTGAAATATTTTGATACTTTCTATTAATGAAGTTTTTGGCTAGTTGGAGAACAGACCTGGCATGATTCTGGGCAGAAATATAAAGCGCGTGAGATTCAGGTAATGGAAGACTCAAGTACCACCTCTCTCTCATGTATAGCACGAAAGAAGGCTGTGTTAAACCAACGTTTGGAAGGCTTAGGTAGAGAAAAAGAGTAAGGAATGTATGCCTCTTTGCCAGACACTATCAACTCTGTTATGCGTTTAGCACACAGAGATGGGTCTCTAACATGGAAGCAGTAGTTATTCCAAGGAAAATTAGCAAAATACATCCTCATGTCGTCCCAGTTAGCAGAGGCAAAACGCCAGAGGCACCTCTGTTTAGGGGAACCCTAAGGAGGGATTGGAGCGACAGAACAAGATACAACTATGAGATTGTGATCGGAGGAGCCCAACGAAGATCGGGTAACAGCATAAGTAGTAGGATTAGAGGTTAAGAAAACGGCAAGAATGTTGGGTGTATCTCCAAGACGCTCAGAAATACGGGTAGGGTGTTGAACCAATTGCTCTAGGTCGTGGAGAATAGAAAAAAAAGCTAGTTCATCAGGATGGTCAGTGAAGGGAGAGGAGAGCCAAAGCTGGTGGTGAACGTTGAAGTCTCCAAGAATGGAGATCTCCGCAAAAGGGAATGGAGTCAGAATGTGTTCCACTTTGGAAGTTAAGTACTCAAAGAATTTCTTATAGTCAGAGGAGTTAGGTGAGAGATATACAGTACAAATAAATTTTGTTTGAGAGTGACTCTGTAGTCGTAGCCAGATGATGGAAAACTCGAAAGATTCTAGAACGTGGGTACAAGAGCAGGTGAAGTCATTGCGCACATAGACGCAATATCCAGCCTTGGATTGAAAATGAGGATAGAGAAAGTAGGAGGGAACAGAAAAGGGGCTACTGTCAGTTGCCTCAGACACCTGTGTAACATCAGTGAGGAAAAGATGAAGTTTATTGCAAGAGAGGTGGTGTTCTACAGATTGAAAATTAGATCTAAGACCACGAATATTGCAGAAATTAATAAAGAAAAAAGTTGAGGGGGGGTGTCAAGACACTTAGCTCGATACTAGAAGAGCAGTCCGACCGGATGACTAGTGTAAATTTGATACTTGAAATATAGAAGAAACCTTAAAATTCGAATGAAAAATTATGTTACTTTTTACCAGTTCGCAGTGCTGACTACTCTATTTTTGTTAATTGATTAATTTATTATTATTATTATTATTATTATTATTATTATTTTTTATTTATTTATTTTTTTTATGAAAATACCTCGACCTGAGAGATGGAGGACACGGGTTTCTTGTTAGATCCTACTGTATGTGTGTGTGTGTGTGTGTGCGTTATATATATATATATATATATATATATATATATATATATATATATATATATATATATATATATATATATATATATATATATATATATATATATATATATATCATGAAGTCTGGCATAATGGGAATGTTCTATTATCTCTCACGTGATATTTCCGCCATAAATTGTGCCGCTCATCTGGTAGCAAGTTCGCACCACAAGGAGAGATATATTCTGACACTGCTTCGTTGCTTCAAGTCAAGGCATCCCTAGCAGGTGGATGGTGCTCCTAGAAGGCGTCCTTTTCACTTATTTATTTATTTATTCTATTTTATTTATCTATTTATTCAATTTGCTTTAACAATTTTTTTATTATTTTATTTATTTATTTATTTATTTATTTATTTATTTATTTATTTTTAAGCTACTGTTGTGTATACTTTATTGAATGCAGACCGCAGTTTGCCTGTTATTTGACGGCAAACCGGCATATCGCTGAGGACAGTTCAGAGCAAAGAAGCATTTAACACGAGAAAGCTTCCTTGGTTCAGAACAAGGTTCAGAGCGACTGAAACGTTTCTCGGACGAATATCCGACGAAGGTAGTCAGTTAATACTCACCATAAACACCGGTGTGGACTGCGGAAGGCCTAAAATAACAATTCCAAAGACTATGATGGTATTGGAGAGATAATTTGTTGTGCATCCGAACATAACAACATGGGGAAAAAAAAAAAAATCTTCGTGAGGGTTCCCGCAGGACTGTGATTTGTATGATGACAATGGTGTAAGAAAATAATGTAGTTGCTGTCAACCTTTTCTGAGTAAGAATATTAGCGACAGAATAAAACTCCGTAAGAAATGAATTACGTGAACCGTGGACAACTGAAAAAAAAAAAATAAATAAATAAAATGAATAAATAGATAAATGCCTTGGTCCTATGAATCCACTGTCACATGCACCTTTCATGATAGTGTGTATCGTAAACGTCCGTGAACATAGTGATCCTCAGTCAAGCATCCAGATTTATTAATGTAAGTGTTCGGAACTTCCATATGGTGTTTTTTGCCTACCGATGAATAAATTGAAAAATATAAATATTTGGAGCTCCTTGGTGACAATTTGCTCAAGTGTTTTGAATAAACAAGGCCGGAGGTGATTATACTGATCGTGCTCTATGCCATATGACCGAATATGTTAATGAATGGCGCGTATACCGATTGTGAGGTTAATTGTTTAAGACTGCTGTTAGTTGACTTGAGAGAATGTTAAGTGATTGTGAAGTGAATTGTTTAGTAGTTCATGTGATTTTAATCAATTTGTAGTCTCTGAAGATACGTTTGTGTGATTTGTCATCTTTGCCTGAGTGGGAGGCTGCAGTTAGTGATGTGGGCTACAGTCTCCCATGAGAATAATTACAAAACTGGCGTTTGGGCGAGTGTATGCTTGAAGTGAAAAAGAACAGCTAAAACGTAATTGGATGGTGAGTGTAATAATTTGAATTTTTTTGATATACAATTATGCTGCAATATATATATATATATATATATATATATATATATATATATATATATATATATATATATATATATATATATATATATATATATATATATATATATATATATATATATATATATATCATTTTCTTTTTTTAAGTACGACCTTAAATTAACTTCATGATGGAATGAATCTTGATCTAATAGTCTTAGAAGAGCATTTATTATATAAAGAGTATTTTGTCAGACGTTGAACGTGAAATGGATTGTTACAAAATTTGCAAAATTATCAAATAGAATTCATGATGTGTTATAATTTACAATGAGGTCAAAAATCATATCAGAGATGATCAAAATTTAATTAATTTCATCTCCAAGGTAGCAAATGGCAATGAATCATGTATTTTTTGTCATGTCTCCAGGACAAAGTAACAGGCATTGACCATGCAACGAGTCCCTCAATTCACAAAGGCTGAAAAGAAACGCATAAGGTGTCACATCAACATTGATAGTTTCCTTTGCCATCCTTCAGCTAGAGGGCCTGTCTACAAAGGATTTTTCAATTTTAATCAAACTCTCAATAGAATTATTTACTGTGGAATTTTAAAGTGGAATTTGCTTTAAATGTCCCCAATAGATGGTGAAACAGATTGGGTTGTTCTTCATGATATTACACCCACTTGTTCATCACTTGTCTGACAGTTCCTGGCTTCCTAAATCACATTGCATAGCTGTTTCCTGTCAACCTAAGTGGCTGATCTTGCCCCGTGTAAATTTTTCCTTTTCCTAGACTTGCATTCCAGTTAAAGGTGCATGATTTTGACATGATTGATCAAAGAATGTATTAAAGACCATCCACTTTGAAGACTAACAGTTATATATGGAATCATGGGAAAAAAACAGAAGTAATAAAAAAAAAATAGAATATAGTGCTGAGACAGTTGCATAAATATTCAAGGTGCCTTAACCTTATAGGCAAAAACCAATACCATAGTAAGTTATTTTGGTGGAGCTACAGCTACACTTGCAGTGGACATTGTTATTCCTGAAGTTAGGAAATCAGGCAGGTTGTGTTAGAGGCGATGGGTGAAAAAAAAAAGTCGAATAAAAGCCACTAGTAAACATGATCTTACCAAAGAATTTGGGATGGAGTGAATGAATGAAGTAGGCAGTTTTTTTTTCACACTTGTGATATGTAGAATAATATTTTCTCTCATTTGATGGCTCAGGCTGATAATATTTCCTTGTTCTGCAATATTTCTGATCTTTGGGGTAGATAATCTGTGGTGGCAATTCAGTTGAATGCAGATCTTGGCTTAATCCTCAGAACTAGAGTATGAAATGAAATCCTAGTAATCTGTAATTGTTCATAGATCTCTACCCCACATCCCTATATATATAATTGACAGTCAAGTAATTAATTCCTTAAAACTTTCAGATTACTTTAGATTCCAAATTTACTTTTAAAATACAGGACATATTAGGAGATTTGCTTCCCTAATTTCCAAGAAGGCTGGAATACTGAAGAAATGTGGACCTGTTTCTAAGGATGATAATATTATTTTTAAAGTTTATTTTACCTTTGATTTTACATTTCTTTGACTGTTGTACTCTAGTTTGGATGTCAGCTGCTGTCTCATTGGAGCATATAGATCTCTCTTTTTTTTTTTTTTATTACTTAACCCTCTAAGGGTGGAGACAGCTATAAATCACTTTTCCCTGTATGACATTTTTTTTTTAACATTTTCATGGAGATTGCTTCATTTCCATTATGAATTTCACTGCTCTGAGTTAATTACTTTAATTATATGAGAATCCGTTTTATCCATCCTTCTTTAATCTGTCACAAACCCAAAGCATCTAGGTAATATGGTGTTTCTGCAGTGATGTGATGAAGTAGATTGAAGACCCTGGCTATAGAAAGTCTGGCTTAAAATTCAGTACAGAAAAGGAACAAATTGCATATCTTGCCATCATGACAGTCATGAAAAGACTGAGTGAAAGTGTAGTAATTATGTGAAGGTACGGGAGTCATGCTGATCAAAAGTCATCATGAGAACTTCAAAATGTGAGCAGGAAAAGGCAAACTGAAAAAACCCATTACCTGTTCTTTACCATGTAGTACAAAAAACCCATCACCAGCCCTTTATTGTGCAGCTGGAAAAACCTGTCACCCGCCCTTTATCGTGTAGTTGTAAGAGCACATCACCAGGCCTTTTTCATGCAGCTGGAAAAACCTGTCACCAGCCCTTTATTGTGCAGCTGGAAAAATCCATCACCAGCCCTTTATTGTACAGCTGGAAAAACCCACCACCAGCCCTTTATAGTGTAGCTGGAAGACCCCATCACCAGCCCTTTTTGTTGTGCAACTGGAAAATACCTGCCACCCACCCTCTGTCATGCAGCTGGAAAAACATGCCACCACCCCTTTATGGGTTAAAAAAGTTCTTACTACCAAATCTTAGCTTGCAACTTCATCATCACTGAATCTTTGGTGCACTGACCAAGTTTTCAAGATTACCAATAGTAATGAATGCTTTCATAGAATATTATTGGTATAATTCTGGGCAAATTTTTGCCATATACTTATCCTAAATTTAACCAAAGTACATATGGAATGCACTTCTTGAAATTATATTTCTGAACTTAACAATGATAAATTTAAAGCAAAACATGAACACCTTACTGTTGACTTTATAAATAGTGTTCTAACTGTTGTTTTTATATATATATATATATATATATATATATATATATATATATATATATATATATATATATATATATATATATATATATATATATATATATATATATATTTAGTTTATTCATTTACTTATTTTTTACTTTTCTTTGTTAGTTTTCATATTCATAATTGCTCATTTGAGAACTCTGCTTGGATCTATATGAATTTCATGATTTCCCCTTGATGCCTTTTTGGGTTTTCATAATGAAAATAATAATCATAATAATATAACAACAACAATAAAGACTACGGCTACCATTCACCTATATACTAGACTAACGTTCCTTGTAAGAGACTGAACAGTAAGATTGAAGCATCTATCTGCTCACAACCTTTATGATTGTCAATAGGGATTATGTAAAGGGCAATCCTTACTGGATCCTGGTCATCTTTTGTTAGGTATTTCAGTGTAACCTTTGCTATTGTTTTGTACATATTGAAAACTTTTGATAGAGTCTAGCATAATTTGCTAATTTTTAAGCTTCCTTAGTTCAACTTCTATCTATCTTTCTGCATCTTTACCCCAAGTTTCTTTTCTGGCTAATCTGTTGCTGCAATGGTAGAGAGCTACCGTTTTCAGCTTAACAATTGTGGTGGTTGTCGTATCACCCATCCTATATTTATTAGCTATTCATAAATTATCTCTGCCAGACTTATTGCCCTATCCATTCTTATATTGGTGACTCCACTTTACATTTCTCACTGTCATTCATCAAACAACTAAGTGAAAAAAAAAAAATAATAACAGATAAATAAATAAACAGATTATGCAGAGAAGCCACACAATGCATAAATTCTGATCTTTCTACAATTCACAAATAGGGCAATATGTTGCTCAATGACTTAAACCTCAATTGCTTCATCTGTCTACTAAACACAGCCTTCCAGACAACTGTCCTGCTCTTCTTTAGTGCCACTCAACTATCCCCTTCCTCCACACAGAACATACTTGGCATGACCTTTATAAATCTCAAATGGAAATTTCACATCTCTTCACTTGCTAACAAATTTCCCAGGAAATTGAGTGCTCTGAGTTACCTCCACTAATAATTTTCCTCCTTTCTGTTGATGACCATACAGAGCATTAGTCCACACAGCCCTCCTTTACAAAGTTAAAAACTTTTCATCTCATGTACTCCTCTAGGAGATGGTCTTCAATTTCTCATTCTCTGATGTAATGTTGCATCTTTTATTGTCATTAACAATTATTTTCATTTTAACTAGCTACATGCATGCCTCACCATATTCACCATACAACTGAAGTCTCATTACACAAGACTTTCTACTTACTTTCATCCATATTCTGTCCATCTTACTAATGGAAGAGTTAACCAGTATATTCACTCTCTCATCTCTTTTGCTGATAAACTCTGGCATTCCTGTTTCCATTTTTCTCCTCCCAACAACCTGAATTACATGTTTGAAAAAAGGTGTATGAAGACACCTCAAAAACTGAATTGGCAAATTCTATTCTTCTCTTGTTGTTTCTTTTTGGGAGTGGCACTGTAAAGAGTTTTTCCTTCCCATTTTGGTTAGTCTCTGACATGAAAAAAGGGAAAAGAAAATCTATGTATATGGTACATAATTATGTACCAGGCTGCCAACCATGCACAGGGTGGCCCAGGCAGCACACCACACAATCACACATAGGTACATTATTCACACTTTTAGCTCCATTAGCCCCTGTGGAAAGTATTGTTGTCCACCCAGGAGCCTAGACATAGCACTGCTGGCCATATATCCACAGCAAGGCCTGACAGCACACACTGGTTTACTCCTGTCCCTTCATAATGAGACTGTTCTCTACCCCACACATACTCCAATCTCGAGACCACAGCAGATGCAGGGTACTTCCTACAGAGTGGCTTGCACCTTAAGGTTCATAAGCCCTGCCAAGTATATCCACACTGGGTAAGAAAAAAGCTCCCCACATCTTTGCCTCTAGTAGGTCCACACTGAACAAGAATTCACTTCCATAGCCCAGCTCATTCCATATCATGACATGACACGATAATATATTTTTCTTGCATCTGACCTGATCAGCTGATTAGATTAGATGCAGAGCCTCTCACTGTGTTATCATTTCTGCATTCCCAGCACATCCAGTTTCAACACTACTGAACCAGACTTCATACAACAAAATGACATCATACCCAATCCCACCAAAGTTATGTCAATGTGCATAAATTTGGATGTGTGATTATCCTTGGCCTCAACATCCTTCAGGTGGTCAAGAGTTCAACTTCTGGATGGAGTCACCTTTGATGCTAACTTTCCAAAGTCCCATATCAGTGGTCATTACTTTGGCTACAGAGTGCCTGTTTCTGTTGAAATGGCTTAAGCTGCTGGGCTCATGCTGAGCTGAAGTACATAAAGCCTTCATTTTACCAAAACTGATTTATGTCTCACCTGCCTGGTCCCTATCATTAATCAACACGAAGACTCTTAAAATTTAAGAGTTCAGGAAAGAGCTACCAAACTATGAACAATCCTTTTCTCTCCTGAGACACCTATCACAAAGCCATACAAGAATTGGGTCTCAGCCTTTCAAATCACCTGAGACATAAGGACCTCCTTTCTCTCTCTTACAGCCATCCTCTCACTTCCTACCAGACATATTTGTAAAGCTCCTCACCCCATTCAGATGCCAGGACAAGACACACAAATGCAGCCCAATATCTTCCAGATTACTTATTCTGTCCACCTCTAATGCAAGAGTTAACCAGCACTCTCAATCATTCGTCCCTTTCTCTGGTAAACTCTGGAATTCCCTGCCTGCTCCTATATTTCCTCTTTCCTATGACTTGAACTCTTTCAAGAGATGGGTTTCAAGATGCTTATCCTTTAATTTTTTATGATTCTCTTAACATCTCTTTTGGAATTGACACCTCAGTGAGATATTTTTCCCTCCTCTTTTGTTTCCCTTTGTCAGTGACCCTCTTAAAAAAAAAAAAAAAAAAAAAAAACTTAACCATCTCTCCTGACCAAAAAACACTCTGCTGCCATAAATCTTCCACCTCACTCAAGCACTAGCACATAATTGATGACTGCTGTACTACAGCCCCCCTCCCCCCAACCACTGCATGTACACACACACACACACATAAATACTGTTATGTACACTAGTATACAAGTTCATTTCCACAATATATATATCCACACAAACAAGCCCCCTCTTTACACAAATAAATAATAAATTCAGTTCAATTCACGCAGCATCTATGTAATGTTCTCTTAGCCTTACACATTTTACATCCAATATAGTCATCCATTTTTTGTACATTTTTCCTTTTTTTATTTATTTTTTTTTTACATATACCCAAACCACTGTAACACTCCTAGGTTTCTCTGTCAACTCTCTTCTTATATTAGTTTTCCTCCACACTTCCTTCTTACCATATTCATAATTAGATATGTATTTACCTAGTTGTGGTTTATGGGAGGGGAGTATTCTCATAGTATCCCATCTCTATATCTGTCCAGTTTGGTCTTAAAAACATGGACAGTTACGGCATTGACAACGTCTTCACTGAGTTCATTCCATTTGTTCACACTTCTGTGAAGAAAAACTATACTTTTTGATGTCTCTTCTAGTTAACTTTCTTCAACTTCTTACTGTGTCCCCTTGTATAATGTTATAAAACATTCTTTATCCACATTTTCCATACCATTTATCATTTTATAGATGTTTATTAAATCCCCTCTCTCTCTCCTATTTTTAAGGATAAGAATTTCCAACATTCTTAATCTCTTTTAATAGGTCAACTTACCCAACTCTGGAACCATCTTAGTGACTGCTCTTTGTACTCTTCCTAATTTTATAATATTCCTCTTTATATGAGGAGATCACACCACTCCCGCATATTCCAATCTTCGTCTTATCATGGAAATCAACAACTTTTTTATCGTTCCTTCATCTAAACATGAGAATGCTATTCTTATTATTCTTATTCTTTTTAACAAATTCATCGTCCCTCCAGTAATTTTATCAATGTGTCTGTCCGCCGTCAAATTTTCAGTAACTTTTACTCACAAATCCATTTCCTCTTTTGATTTCTATAACTTAACACCATCCATCTCATAATGATATTGTATTCTTTTCTTACTCTTACCAAGCTCCCTTACTTTACATTCACTTAAATTGAATTCTATTTGCCAAGATTTACTCCATCTATTTATCTAATATAAATAATCTTGCAGTACCTTACAGTCATTTACATTTTCTATCCCTCTCATCAGCTTAGTATCATCTGCAAATAAGTTCTTATAATTGTCTATTTCTTCATTTAAGTCATTCACATCTATTACAAACATTAGTGGTCCGAACACTGACCTCTGTGGGACACCACAGGTTACTTTCAGCCAAGATGAATTCTGGTCTTGTATTACTGTTCTCATCTCTCTATCATCCAGATAATCCTCCATCCACTCCAGCAGTCTTCCTCCAATTTTTCCGCAATTTTTTATCTTCCATAGAAATCTTCGGTGTGGTACTTTGTCAAATACTTTCTTCAAGTCTAAGTACACACCATCCATCCATCCATCTCTCTCCTGCACAATATTGATTACTCTTGAATAAAAGGACAATAAATTCATGGAGCATGATCTTCCCCTCCTAAATCCAAACTGACAATTTACCAAAACTTTCTCTTTCCAAGTGTTCCATCCATCTTTCCTTTATTGTTCTTTCGCATAGTTTTTCTATAACACTAGTCAAGGACATTGGCCTATAATTTAGTGGATTTTCCTTATTTCCTCCTTTGAATATTGGTGTAATATTTGCTTTCTTCCAATCTTTTGGTACTCTTCCCTGTGATAGTGATGTCACCACTAGACTATTAATTTTATTAGCCAGTTGTTCTCTACATTCCTTCTATATCCAGTTTGATACTCCATCTGGACCAGTTACTTTATTTACATCAAGTTCTTCCATCATCTTAAGTATTTCCCCATAACTGACTGGGACTGGACTTAGTATATTCCTCACCAACTTATCCCTTCCAGCATCAAACTCCCCTTCCACAGTAAATACCTGTCTGAAACTATTGTTCATAACCTTTGCCATGTCCTGTGCATCCTCATAGATTTTTCCTTCAACTTTCAGTCTTGATACACCTTCCTTCTTCACCTTCCCATTAATATGTCTAAAGAACAGTTTAGGTTCATTTATACACTTATCTATTATATCTCTTTCATAGTTTCTTCTCTTCATTCTTATTATCTCAGTGTACTTGTTTCTAGCATCAATATACTCCTCCCATCTGCTCTTAGTTTTCCTCTTCTTCCATCTTTTCCAAGCATTTAGCTTACAATTTTTAGCCTCTTTGCATTTTGTATTGAACCATTCTTTACCCTTTCTACATCTCGCTTCTCCTCTAGGTACAAATTTCTCCACAGCAGAATTATATATCCGTATAAATTCACCCCATTTTACCCAAACGTCTTCTGCATCTTCAAAGTCTTTCCACTCAACAGCAACAAAGTATTTTCTTAAGTTTTCAAAATCAGCTTTACTATATATAAATCTTTTCACCTTATAATTTTCATCAATGATTACATTTTCATTTTTCAATTTAAATTCCATCAACACATGATCACTTTTACCTAGAGGGTTATCATAGTGTATAGTTTCAATAATTTCCATGTCCTTGGTAAACACTAAATCAATGATCACTTTACTACCTGACTGTCTTCACCTGTTGCTTTCTTCAGTAACTTATTCAACATTTTCTTTTCCTTTTCCTCTCTTTGAATTCTGCTTACTATTTTCTCTTCCCTTAAACCAAATACAATTACTTGTTTATATTTTTCTGCAGTATCTCACTAATTTTTTCTCTTCTTTAATAACATTTACCACACTCTGTCAGGTTTTGTTTCTCATTTTCTTGTTATTCTATTATTTTCTTTAGTGATTCTTCTTCAAATTTACTTTCATTTAACCACTTATTTTGTCTCATTTCCACATCCTTTACATTTGCCTTCATTTCCTCATTTCCTTTCTGAACAGTTTCTACTTTTCCTTTATTTTTTTCTTTAACCCCTTCCCGGCTGATCTATATATAGACGTTTCGAAATTGGGACTTTTTGTCAGCGCGTCTATATATAGACGTTTGCTTTCATTTGACCACACTAGATTGTAGCATGGTCTATACATAGACGATTTCTTACTACTACCAAAATTAATAAAATAAATCGGTATTTGGCATCTCAAATCCCCTGACACTTGCCAACATTGCCTCTCAAGGACAGTCACTGCTTGTGCTTTGTCGGTGGCGGATGTGCAACTCACATCAGCTAACATTGAGAGTTTTTGCCTTTTTCTATTTTCCTTTATTATTAGTCTATCATGTCAAGGAGAAAGAGACCTCTTAAGCCGGAAGATATTACGGCTTTGATAGCTGAGGATATAGATGCTGATTTCTTGGATGATTTTGATTCATCTACTATCAGTACTTACACTGATACAGAATCAGAGTCTGAGGTTGAGCCAGATGACCAGTCTGATGCTGAAGAAGAAACAGACGCTGATGATGATATTCAATATAACTGGCAAAGTCAATCAGCTGTTGACAGAGAGCCTTTTCCCTTTACGGGAGATAGTGGTGTAAAACTTGTCCTGGAAGATGACCAGTCACCTTTAGAAATATTTCATGCTTTTTTTGATGATGAATTGCTGGATCACATTGTATCAGAGACCAATAAGTATGCAGCAAAAGTCTCTGATGAAAAAAGGAGAAAGGGTAAAATGAAGAGAAAAAGCAGACTTGTTATGGAGAGATACTAACAAAGGAGAAATGTATGTATTCCTTGGATTGCTGCTTTTACAAGGAATTGTGAAAAAGCTATCTATCTATTTATATCACTCTATCAATCAGCTTATTGCTACTCCTTTTTTTGGAAAATGCATTTCGAGACAGATTTGCTCTTCTCCTAAAGTACCTGCATTTCACTGACAATGTGGATAACAGTGACCCTACATACAAGTTCAAGGAGGTCCTGGATATTCCCATACAAAGATTCAAGTCATCCCATGTTCCAAAGCAAAATGTAAGCATTGATGAGTCTCTCCTGCTCTGGAAAGGTAGGCTAAAGTGGAAGCGATACATTCCACTAAAACAAGCTAGATTCGGTATAGAAAGTTATATCTTAGCTGAGTCTGATACTGGCTATGTTTGGGAACTTTTAGTCTACACAGGAAAGAAAACAAAATATGACTTTGAAATAGAAACCTTGTCAGATGAAAAAGTGGAAGCACTTACAAAGACTGCTAAGATAGTTTTGAGACTAATGCAGTCCCTACTGAATCAGGGCTACATTCTGGGAGTTGATAACTTCTACACCTCACCAGAATTGTTTGAAATTCTTCTTGACAACAAAACAGATGGAGTAGGCACTGTGAGATCCAACAGAAAACTGTTATCCCCGGAAGTTAAATAAAAAAATTCTGAAGAAAGGTGAAACTGTAGTACAGTACAAGCATAAAATGATGCACATGAAATGAAGGGATAAGAAATATGTGAACATGCTAAGCACAGTATATGAGGGAACTTTTGGAAGAGGTAACAGTGGCAGGGAAGCAAGTAAGTAAGCCAGATGTGTGCATCAAATACAGGAAACATCACATGGCTGGAATAGATAAAATGAACCAAATAATCTCCGTACAAACATCAGCTCGGAAGGGTGTGAAGAAATATCATAAGAAAACATTTCTCAGATTGCTGGACATTGCATCACTTAACTGCCATGTTATTTACAAAGCAAATGGTGGACAAAAATGTTTCCTTGACTTCAAGTTACAGTTGATTGAGGAGATAATCTCAAAATATGCTGGTGACATCTACCACCTAAGGAAGCCTAGTGGTGATCTCTCTTTTGGGCCATGTCCAGCACGACTCAGTGGAAGACATTTCATTGTAGAGACAGGATCCCATGATGAAAATAGTGAAAAAAAAGTCCAAAGACAGTGTGCCTATTGTGCTCTACTCAAAAAGAAGAAAAGCATATACAGCTGTGATGTGTGTCAGCTAACACTGTGTGTTGTGCCATGCTTCAAACTATACCACACGATAGCAGCTTTGCCTAAAACTGAATAAGTACAAAAAGAATACGTAAAACAAATGAAAAAAAGTGGAGGGAGGGAGGGTAAACCACATCCATGTTACAAGTCATGAACATTGCCTTTGCAATGAGTGTGAGTGACTCTAAATCTTCATATAAATGTATCAATATACATATAACCAACCAAACTTAAATAAGATCTATATATAGATTCAAATGTTTGTTCAGTTTTGCAGCAGGGTCTATATATAGATGTCAGTCTGGAATGCCCACTTGCAGGGAAACTATATATAGGTTTATGAATGAGTCAACAGCGTCTATATATAGACGATTTTCTTTTTGGTAGTACATACATCTGCCCTGCCGCCGGGAAGGGGTTAAAGAGTCATTTTCCACCTTTAACTTCTCATTTTTATCTTCCATCTCAATCAACTTTGCTGTAATAGTTACCAACTCCTTACCAATCTCTTTCTGGTGTGCCTCCAATATCTTTATTCTCTCCAATAACTTATCCATCATTTCTTCCATATGCAAAATTTTTCTACACTGCAGTCTATAATTTAGTTAACTTTCTTCTCCAGTAAAACCTTCAAATGAACCTCTTGGGGTGCCGTCTTCCGCCATCTTTACTCCAGTCATGTTCCTCAGATACTTCTTGATTTTCAATGCACTCATTCTCTGTTGCAATTGTTACACCTTCCAAACTACCATACTAGCTATTTCAACTACGTCCTCCTCCCCATCGCATCTCAAAGTACCGTCAATCTACATTATACTTAGGACCTGTTTACTGGAACGATATCCCTCCTAACATTAGAAATTCACCATCTGTAGCTACCTTCAAAAACAAACTAAAACAACACATAATAAGTAACTACTAATAAATACTAATTAATGTTGACTCCCATCACTGTACCCAACTCCTTGTATGTGGCCATGTCTATAAATTATAACTTATTATATTTATCATTATTGTATACGCACTATGCATCATGTATTAAATTCATAATAATTATCTAAATTATTTTTTCATTATATTAAATTGTGTACTCTATTACTTGTTCCATTCTTTATGCCAATAGATCAATATCTATATGCAGACCCCAATGTATGTATTACTTTTTTTTATATATATATATATATATATATATGTTACTTTTCTTTAATTTCTTTTATTATTGTTTACATACACAGGTGTATGATCGTTTATGCAGATGTATGTATCACTAAATTTACTCACTGCTGTATAAGAAAATGTATGTTGATATCTATTTAATCTTATAAATACCCTTAGAATCCTATGCAACATTTAAAATTATTCTGTACAACATTTAAGTACTTACTGTGTATTGTACCTTATATTAAGTCCAGTTTTGTTAGCTTATTAGGTTTAGTTATATTATAGTTTTAGTTTTGCCTGAAAAGCTTACGCTTAAAAAAAGGCTAGCCATAATAAAAAATTTATGGAATATAAATATACAATGTATGAAATGGCTATAAATAAATATTCAAATGTTCAAATGTTCAAATTCCTCTTCCTCTTACCACTACTACTATTACTGCTACCTCTTGCTGCTGCTGCTGCTGCTGCTGCTGCTGCTGCTGCTGCTGCTGCTGCTGCTGCTGCTGCTGCTGCTGCTGCTCCTCCTCCTCCTCCTCCTACTACTACTACATCTACTGGTATTTTTTTTATCAACTCCTCTATAATTTTTTTGTTACTAGATATTTAGCTTTATTAGGATGTCCCTTCATTAGATGTAGAAAAAGCTACTAAAAATATGACAAATATATAAAGATATGGAAAATAAAGGAAAAATTCAACTCCCAGATTGAAATGAATTTCCTTCAAGGAATGCTGTATTCAAAACTTTGAATAAACTAACTTTTACAAGGTTTGGCAGACAAAATAGGTGTGAAAAAGATGACTTTACTTCAAAAAAAGGTTACCAACAATATCAAACATATGTCTTCAGAGGGACTCAACATTGGTTATCAACACTGTTCCTAAAAAATATCACTTTCATGTAAATCACCTATACAGAGTGTTGTCACTGTCCAGTAAGTTTTCTTCAGCATCCTGCATAGTGGCAACCTCTTAATCATGACTCATTTCTCACTGAAATATGACTATTGGTGTGATTGTCATTGCAGGCAGACATTATTTTATTTTAAGACAAATTTATCTTTCATGCATGTTGGTAATGCTTTAAAAAGATACATTTTTTGGTATGCCAAAACTTTTTGATGCGGAATTCCTTTCATTCAATTTCAGTGAAGGATAATCCAGACTTTTTTTTAGCAATATTACAAGTTAACAAATATGCAGTGATTATTTGGAAAAATATTTTTATAACAAAATCCTTAGCTTTATTAGAGAGAGAGAGAGAGAGAGAGAGAGAGAGAGAGAGAGAGAGAGAGAGAGAGAGAGAGAGAGAGAGAGAGAGAGAGAGAGAGAGAGAGAGAGAGAGAGAGAGAGAGAGAGAGAGAGAGGGGGGGGGCAGGCGGTAGGTCTGGCTTGTTGAAGACGACAAATTTTTTTTACTCGCATTCTTATCATTTTGTCATCAATGTTTTGTTGATTCATCAACTTTTACTGAACTTATATAAATAAGGGTGGAGAAATGTCTGTTTGACATCTCCTCTTAGGGCACTTGAATGATGGTCAGTCAAGTTTCAGTTAGACATTCATATTCATATTTCTGAAATTAATCTGCATGATTATATGCATATTATAATATACTGTCCTATGTTATACAATATAATCTCATAACAAAACAGTTAAAAGAATGCACACATTGAAATCCATGACTACAGCTACCAGTGAATGCCTCTGTTGACATGGGATGAAACTTTCTGGTACAACACTCTGTATAGGCAACTGTACTGTGGGATGTACATCCCACTAGAGTCTTGGCGTGACCCAGGTTGCTACTATCGGTTCTTCCGCCTGGCCTGTGTTTGTTGAATGCCCTGGTAGTAGCCAGTATGGTAGCCAGTCATGTACCAGCTCATGAGCATAGTATGTAGTGCCTCTGATGTCTGGGGATCCCCACTGGTATCCAGGGCGAGGGCTGGGGGTGGTGGCAGCAAAGGAAGATGTGGCTGGAAGGAATATATGTAAGAATATAACTGGACATAATGAGAATAGTTGAAATGAAGTTACAGTAAGTGATAAATTAATGTCCCTGGATATTGGCAGTGGAAAATATAATGTATGGAGGAAGGACAGGAAACAAAAACAAGAAGGGGGAGTGATGATTTTAGTAAGGAAAGACTTGGTAAGAGTTGAAAAAATTACCTATGGGAAAGGAATTGCTGAAATTATACAAGTGAGGATGAAATGAGAAAGGAAAAGGAGGAGAGATTTTGTTGTGGTGTATGTTCCACCTAATCCAAGATCCTGGAGCAATGAAGATTATGAGTCTATGATGATTGCCAAGCACTACAGCAAGTTTTGAACAGAATATGGGAATGGAGTCACATATTGGAAATGGAATTCAACATCAGAAAATGGAGTCTGATGGAATTTGGGAAGAGTAAAAAGAGAATATTAGGCAACTATAAAATGCGAAGTTAAAAGATTAAGAAAACGACAATGGAAAAGGACTTGGGAGTAACTGTATCTGACAATCTGTCACCAGAGAAACACATAAATTGGACTGTGGGTGAAACTTACGACCTTGTGAGGAACATAAAAGTAGCATTCAGATATCTGGATGAAGAAATGATGAAGAAACTAATTGTAACTATGATATACTCGAGGTTAGAATATGCAGCAATAGTGTGGTCACCAAATACAAAAATTAATATAAAGAAATTGGAGAGGATTCAGAGGTCAGCAAACAAAGTTGGTTTCAAGTCTTCAAGACGTATCATATGAAGTGACAGTGAGAAGGTTGAATTTACAGATGTTAGAACAATGGAGAGAGAAAGGAGAGCTGATTGTGGTGTATAGGCTGATGAATGGATTAGAAAAAGTGAATCAGCATGATTTGATAACATGGAATGTAAAAAATTCAAGAGGGCATGGAAATAAGTTGAAAAAGGCCATCTGTAGAAGGGATATTAAAAGAACAGCTTTCTTCAAAGAACAACAGAGACGTGGAATAGCTTGGAAAAAGACGTGGTTCATACAAGGATGATTTATGATTTCAAGGCCAATTTGGACGATAGTAGATATTAAGATGGGACAAGAATGAAACTCTCCTTCCCATATACCACAACTAGGTACACACACACACACACACACACACACAAAAAAAAAAAAAAAAAAAAAAAAAAAAAAAAAAAAAAAAAAAAAAAAAAAACTGATGCCTGTTCCTAAAAAGCTTAATCTTAATTATCTATGATGCCTGTTCCTAAACACACACACACACACACACACACACACACACACTCACACACATATATATATATATATATATATATATATATATATATATATATATATATATATATATATATATATATATATATATATATTCCTCTAGTCATCATTCTCTTCCCTTGGGCGAACTGCCCAAACTGATCTACATTTCATTCGTTCATCTTGCACACATGTTCATTATTTTTACCATCCAATGCTCACAAACCACAGGCTCATATCAATTGCTTGCTTGGATTCCTCAGCTCTGTCTTTCATTCTATATCCAAGTCATACACAAATGATCTGTTGGTTTAATTATTCAGTCAAACTGTTCTTTTTATATTTCCATTATCAAATTCTAGATTTCTCAGTTTCCACTCTAGTCCTTGGTCACTGGCCCTGGTCACTCCAGTCTCCCACCCTGGTGACTTTATCCCCTCATCCTGGTCAGTCCAACTTCCCGGTACATAGATACTGTTATGGGAATCCTTGGTGCTATAATCTGAATTAAAGCTCATTAAATTGTTACAGATCTATTCAAACCTTGGCTCATTTTGCAGTGACTTCTTCAGAGGACTTATTGGGTTATTAAGCACCTGAATAACTTAGTAATTTCTTTGCTTCTCTACATATGGTAGCTACTGTACATTCTACTTACCTCAGTTAAAATTTTTTATCTACTTATTTCTTAATAAGTTTGCATTTATTACCTCTTTTTAATATTATAATATTTTTTTCCTACAAATTTGAATATGTGTTTACTATCTCTGTAAACTACTCTAATTATCAATCATTTATCTGTTTGATGTATGATATATCTTGATCCTGTCAAATTTTTTCTTTTAATTAAAGTCAAAATGTATTCAAGTTTGGTCTGTGGGTGGACTGACTATCCTCACTACAAGTGAACTGCTTGTCTAGCTCACTTGTTTGACTTCTATAGTCTTCACTGAAAACTGAACCAAGCAAGTTATGAGCTTACATGCATCTGTAAGCCAAAACCACTAATTGACTGCTGCAATATATTCATGAATCCTTGATTTTTCAGTCAGAATTTTGATAAGTCAGCAAAGACTGACCCCCTATTATGCTTATTTATAGAGGTTTTACTGTGTGCAAAATATGTGAGACTGACATAACTGTTAAATGTGTGGGAATTAGGTAACACTACCACCAAACTTCTACCACATCAGTAGTACATACAACTCATTTGAGGTTATCTTTAGTTTAGCTGTATACCTAATTACAATTTCTAGGAGAATAATGATAATGCCACTAAACTGTGAGGAGGTAATGTGTAACGACATGGTAGATGCACGACACCAGTGGTGATTATCTCTCATGTATTTGATAGGAATATGAGCTTTGCATTCAGTGATATATTTTCAGGATTGGCTAGAATGTGGTGATTTCCGTTTCCTTTAAATATTTATGACATAGATGAAATCCTCTAATTGCAAAAGTAATAAAAATATCAAAAAAATAATTTAACTCAGAGTTGTGAGCACATGACAGTAGCTGATGAACACTTACAAACTCCTGCAAGCTCATGCAACCTGCACAGTTTAATTTACAATGAATACATTACAGTTACAAGTACTTCATGGGCATACTCCATCTATGCTTCTCATCCCATAGGCTTCAACATCATGTGCTAGGATTGGGAGGGTAGTAATTTGTTTCCTTTACCTCTGAACTCACTGCATGACACAATCCTTATGACTAATAAATCATACATACTGCAGCTCTGGATTGTTGATCTATCTAACCTTAGCACACTACTGTTGGCTTTCAAGGTTATGCTTGAGTCCCAACACAGTGTGGATTGTGGCACTCACCGGAGGAGTGCTGAGTCCACCTGATGGGTAGTTTGGGGGAGGCATCTGAGGAAGAAAGACCACAGGTTGTGTCAGGTGGGGAGTCGCATATGTATACAGGGAGGTCCCATTATACAAGCATCTGTTATATGAGATGATGATACGAGATGTGTAAATTAGGAATTATTTTCTTTATGTGAGCACAAAATTCCGATGATATGAGTTTCAGTGTGAGGCGAATAAAGTTACAAAGTTTAAAATGCACCCTCCTGCTAACACAGACATGCTATATGGTGATGTAAAATGATTGAGATGCGCAGGGATGAGTTTGTGAGTGCTGGAAGTGAACTGCACACCTGTTCTTTGTTTTATGCTGAAATTGGTGTCTCTCAGACTCCCCCCTCTTACAGCCTTACTGCTCATTATTATGCTCGTACTCTATCATCATTTTGCTGGCAAGCATATTTACAATACAGTACAGTATAGTGTACAGTGCTGTATGTGACTGATTGGTGCTTGGATGTGTTACAGTGTTTCTCCTGGGGTATTCTTTCATTTGCTGTCTTTGGTGTGGTGTTGTGTCTGACTGACCGTGTGGTGTATAGACTGTGCCTTATTCTGTCTCTTACTGTGCCTCCCAAGCAGCCAGTGAGTTCTGGTACAAGTCCTAGCAGTAAGGTTAAGTGAGTTACAGTACCAATAACACTTACAAAGAAGGAAGAAATTGTTAAGAGACACAAGAGTGGTGAACGAGTTACCCTTCCTGATGCATTAGCTACACATTAATGAGTGTTATGCATGTTTTACATGTTTAATTAATATGAAATCATGTTTTGTTTGTTTGTTAATTTCTTTTTCAGGTTGCTTTATCAACAGTTCTGTAATAAAAACATGTTTGTTAAGTTTGGTAATGTACACTAGCTTGAAAATTTACTTTTGACAAGGGTCACAAACTTTTTTTTTTTTTGCCATTATGTGTTTCATTATACAAGAAACCCCTATATGAGCAACTCAAATGAAACCTAACTGCTTGTATCATCAGAACCTCCTGTATAGTCATCTATAGTACTCAACCCCTTCACTGAGTTGAATGGAAGCTGCCAAGTGTGCATCACCTAGAGAACAACTCATATGGTGCAGTCATGAGCATACTATTCACATCTCTGGCATTTATTAGTCTTGCAAGTATCTTTCATCATAATTAGTATTATCAATAACTTTGTTTTCCAAACATTAATGGTCCACAGCTGAACTACAACTGTGTACAAAATATTAAATAAAGAATAAACCATTGAGTTACACAGCCTATTGCACATTGTTTAGACCATGCATCTAAATCTACTTTTTTTTTTTGACAAACATAATGAAATAAGTTGAAAAAAAAAAAAAAAAAAAATAGAGACCAAAACAATGTTGAGTCTCACCATGTTGTGTGGAGTGTACTGATCAGAGGGCAGCCGCTGTCTCTTGCTGTTCTTTTCACAGTCTGTGTCAGATTGTTGATCACTCTCTGCCACTGAGCTACACTGATCCATCTGAATATCAAGAGCAAAACAAAGCATTAACATTACATGTACTTCATAATGATTTTTCTTTTCTCTACATTTTTTACAACTAATGCTTGTTGATGGAAAATCCCACTGGTATTATACTTGTCAAGCAGTACAACCCTTGGTACAGTGGTTCATAACCAACCACACTATTGTGCTACCAAAGCTCTCACATTGTGCTGCAATACATCCCCCTCCCACTCTATGATAATAATGATAATTATATGTGAAATAAATTATTTATGAAAATACTAATTTACCATATTAATAAATCCAAAACCTATTGAACACACTAAAAATTTTGACATTTATAATGACATCAGCAAGGTCTGTCTTATTTTATCATCA
This sequence comes from Scylla paramamosain, assembly GCF_035594125.1. Taxonomy (NCBI): domain Eukaryota; kingdom Metazoa; phylum Arthropoda; class Malacostraca; order Decapoda; family Portunidae; genus Scylla; species Scylla paramamosain. The sequence continues at coordinate 5,818,443 of NC_087180.1, forward strand.
GTGAAATATTTAGAAGTGTATGCATGCCATGAACTGTGATGCATTTTTTGAGCCAGTCTTGTGACTATAGGGGCACCAATTGCCAATGTGTTCTAGAGGTGTACTCTGTTCCATCATTCCCTCAGAGTCCGTCCTAGCAAGTCATCTTTCTCTTTCATCTCCAAATGGCTGACAGAGATTTGGGTTATATGTGAGGTTCATTGCTTAATTGGGTTATATGTGAGGTTCATTGCTTAATTAATACATAGTATATTAAATGTTTGTTTTTAATAAATGTGAACTCTCCATTCACCTTCACTATAAGTGCAACCACTAAAGGCTGGTTCACATGAACGATGTTTTTCTTTGTTGTGGCAATTTCTGTTCCTGCAATAAGTTTATTCCCATTCATGTGTTCCTGTGTGGCTGCCAGGGTAGTGAATTTGTTGTGTTTCAGGAAACCCTCGGGCCCTTCTCACATCAAAATCACATTTAAACATGGTTTGGTAGGTTACTGTGGCTGAAAAATGTGGTAGTATCCCTGTGAGATAGTAGTCCTGCAAAGCCAGTGGGACTCCAAAGATACTGACTACCCCATACAAAAGCTTTGGGTTAAGCTGTTTTTGGATGTGGCACAAGAAATGACTCAGTATTTAATAAAAAGCAGTTTGATAGGTGATAAGGCTACTTTCCCAATTTTTCTCTAATATATAAGATAAAAAGAGACATGTAGTTTGCATAAGTGGGCATTATCAAAATTATTATTATTATTGTGATAATTTATCATGATAACAATATTGGGTTATTGGTTGCCTGATAATTATTTTTCCCGCATTATCAATTCATCGGTATCACCGATACTTTTGGTTCCAAACTAGCGATAATCGATATTTTTTGTTTTTTGGAACATGAGCATGTTGAAGTTTTAGACTTTCTAAATCAAATGTAGTTATTTTACTTAAATTAGTATTTTACACTGGTGAAACTAAAGACAAGAGAAACATTGAAATTTGACATTTTTCTAAGATTGTTCTAAGTTTTCTAAGATTAAGATAAAAATAAAGATTTGGATTTATCATTTTTTAAATTTAAGATATCTATTATTATCACTAGTATTGGAATTTTGGATTTACTGATTTATCGGTCATCAGTTATCAGGCTATAAATTTATTGCCAGTTACCGAATATTGGTTATTGCCAATAAGGTTATCATTATTGATTTATTGGTCACTGTGATAAATTTTTCGTTACTGAGCCCAGCTATGGTAGTTTGACATGTACAGTCAATGAATGCCAGTCTTGTGTCGCAGTTCAGGGAATGTGTTTTACTTAAGGGCTTCCGGCAAGCATAAAAGACAAAGTGACTTATTGGCATCTCAAATGTATCTTTCTTTCTCTCTCACGATCATAGCAATGATGACCAGTATTAATTACCAGTGCCACTATTCATTGTGTCTTTGGTGATGTGTAAATGGCTTTTTTTTCTTGGGTTGAAACACTATTTTGTTCTGTTCATGTTGTGATATTTGTGGTGATGAATACAAGGCAAACAAGTCACGGTGACATCGTTCACTCATAGATCTTCATGTTGGGCTTGATTGTGTCGTTATAGCTAAACATGTGAATTAGAAGACACAAAACTTTCAGAACCTTATATGAAAATTTGTCAAGCAAGGCAGTGAAGAATTATCTTTTCACAGCCTCAGTGGTGGCATCCCCACTGCTTTCCTTCAGCTGTCTTGCCGTAAGAGTCAGATTAGAGTCCAACTGTCTTCGTAGAGAAACTAGAAGCCATGGGATAAAGGGATGCCACCACCATGGTTGTGAAAAGACAGTTCTTCACTACCTCTTGAAGAATTTTCATATGATGTTCTGGAAGTTTGGCATTTTTAATTTCATGTTTTATTATACTGCCACCATTCAAGCCTGACACGTTAAGCTCTATGACTGAATGATATCACCGTGACTTGCCTGCCTCGCATTCATCATTACAAACACCACAGAATGAACAGAACATGATGTGTTTCACTCCAAGAACAGAACTGATTGCACATCACCAAAGACACACTGGCAACCTGCTTAATACTGATCATTGTTACTATGGGTGTGAGAAGGAAAGATGCATTTGAGATGCCAATAAGTCAATTTGTCCCAGCCTAATTTTTATGGTTACTGGGAGGCCTTAAGTAAAATGCGCTCCCCAAGCAGCACGTGCTACTGTAAGGCAAGAGCAGCATGTGCTACTGCAAGGCAAGAGCAGCATTTGCTGACTGTATAAGGAGAGGTACAAAACAGTAAAGTGCATAATTTTTTGCATACAAAGCTACTGTTTTGATGTGTATTTCCCTCATTTCGTATTTCAGAATAAGCCTAACCCTTTTTAAAAAGCTAATTATACCAAACTATTCTAACTTAACTGAGAATTTTTGGGTAGAGTGCATCCTGATTTCCAAGGAAATCAGACAAGGGATACTCTTCACCGAAAAAAATTTACCATCTAGTCTAACCCTAATATTTATCAAAAAAACAAAAAAACCTTGGTGATTTGCATCCTGCTTCACCTTCTAATTTTGTAACTTTCCCTAGAATACAATAATAATAATCTACTCTAACATAACTTATACTTACCTTACCTAAACTAAATGAAATCTAGCCTAAACAGGAATACAAAAAATGTTAGTTTTGTTTCTAAGAGGAACATAAGAACATAAGAAATAAGGGAAGCTGCAAGAAGCGACCAGGCTTACACGTGGCAGTCCCTGTATGAAACACACCTACCTATTTCCATCTGTTATCCCCATCCATAGAGAATGGAATAGAGAAGGAATGTGCTCATGCATAAAAAAAATGTTTTACATTCAAGAAGGATGTGGCCTTATGTGTATCTGGTATTTTCTACTTCTCTTAACAGTAGTTTCTCATTATCAATTTCTTCCACTTTATTCCACAATTCATAAATCAGTATTAAATCTTCCCGTTCTCTTCTTTGTTCCAATGTTGGCAGATTAATTTCCTTTGACCTGTCTTCATATATTAATTCTTCCAGTTCTGGAACCATCTTCATTGCCATCCTTTGTATCCTTTCTAGTTTTTTACATGTTTCTTCTTGTGGGGAGACAACACTGATTCAGCATATTCCAGCTTTGGTTGAATCATAGTCGTAATCATCTTTCTCATTATATTTTTATTCATG
>NC_087180.1:5826614-5866614 GCF_035594125.1 Scylla paramamosain
AGTGTAGAAGAGGGGGACAGCTGAGTGTAACTGAAGAGGAGGGAAAAGTTATCTGGAGGGTTGTGTCAAGTTGAAAGATGGAGGAATTGAGTTTTTGAGGCATTAAAGAATACTAAGTTTGCTCTGCCCCAATCAGAAATTTTAGAGAGATCAGAAGTCAGGTGTTCTGTGGCTTTCCTGCATGAACTGTTTACTTCCTGAAGGATTGGATGTCTTAGAAAAGACGTGGAAAAGTGCAGGGTGGTATCATCAGCGTACGAGTCGATAGGACAAGAAGTTTGGTTTAGAAGGTCATTGATGAATAATTAGGAGTGGGTTGACAGGAGAAAACCCTGAGGAACACCACTGTTAACAAATTTAGGAGAAGAACAGTGACTGTCTACCACAGCAGCAATAAAATAGTGAGAAAGGACACTTGAGAAGAAGTTACAGAGAGAAGGATAGAAGCTGTAAGAGGGTAGTTTGGAAATTAAAGCTTTGTGCCAGACTCTATCAAAAGCTCTTGATATGTCTAAGGCAACAGCAAAAGTTTCACCAAAATGCCTAACTCAATAAGGAAAGCCAGATCACCAGCAGAATGGCCTTGATGGAACCTGTACTGGCGATCAGACAGAAGGTTGTGAAGTGATAGATGTTTAAGAATCTTCCTGTTGAGAATAGATTAAAAATGTTAGAGAGACAGTAAATTAAACAATAGGATGGAAGTTTGAGGGATTAGAAGCTTCACCTTTTTTAGGAACAGATTGAATGTAAGCAAACTTCCAGCATGAAAGAAAGGTAGATGTTGATAGACAGAGTTTGTCTAGGCAAGGTGCAAGCACAGAGGCACAGTTTTGGAGAATAATGTGAGGGACCCAATCAGGTCCATAAGCCTTCTGAGGGTTAAGCCCAGTGAGGGCATGGAAAACATCACTGTGAAGGAGTGCATGGGTAGCATGAAGTAGTCAGAGGGTGGAAAAGGAGAGGAACAAGCTCTGAATTATCTAAGGTGGAGTTTTCAGCACAGGTTTGAGCGAAGAGTTCAGCTTTAGAAATAGATGAGACAGTAGTGGTGCCATCAGGTTGAAATAAAGGAGGGAAAGAAGAAGCGAAGTTACTGAAGATGTTTTTTGGCTAGTTGCCAGAAATCACGTGGAGAGTTAGAGCTTGAAAGATTTTGACACTTTCTATTAATGAAGGAGTTTTTGGCTAGCTGGAGAACAGACTTGGCATGATTGTGGGCAGAAATATAAAGCGCATGATATTATGGTGATGGAAGGCTCAAGTACCTTTTGTGGGCCACCTCTCTATCATGTATAGCATGAGAAAAGCCTGTGTTAACCAAGGTTTGGAAGGTTTAGGTTGAAAGAAAGAGTGGGGAATGTATGCCTCCATGCAAGACACTATCACCTCCATTATGCACTCAGCACACATGTCACTGACATGGAAGTGGTAGTCATTCCAAGGAAAATCAGAATAGTATCTCCTAGACAGAGAGAGAGAGAGAGAGAGAGAGAGAGAGAGAGAGAGAGAGAGAGAGAGAGAGAGAGAGAGAGAGAGAGAGAGAGAGAGAGAGAGAGAGAGAGAGAGAGAGAGAGAGAGAGAGAGAGAGAGAGAGAGAGAGAGAACTGAAAATTTACCTGCCTTCTAGGGTCTATCTCTACAAGAAAGGTGGGCTGTCACTAGCTAGATTACAGTAATAAAACTGTCTCTCACTGATGGAAATTGGTGGAAACATGTACATAATACCCCTTGCATTCTTGACCAACTATGTGTAGTGACAGAACAGTCAAAGCTGACTGAAATTCACTCAGGCCTTGGTGATTATCTTGGCTTGATTAGTAAAGAGATCAGTATTTACTTTTGTTTGCTACTCCTTTTTATATGATTCCAATTGACTTCATTTTGTTTGTTTTAGTAATTTTGCATGATAAACCCTGCCATAAATTGGTCTTTATCATTTTCAGCCATTAACCATTATAACAATGTTAAATAATGTGGTAGTGGGCAGTGCTATGAAAAAGAGGAAAGTGATAGGTTTCACCATACAATACATTAATAAACTAGATAAATGGACTGGTAGGGATGAAGGTTGGTTAATTACATCAAATTCTGATGCAGCTGTCTTGCAGATAATCTTAGATAAGATGAGCAAATGGACAGATAGACAGCAAATACAATCTAATATTAGCAAATGCAAAGTACTTATTGTGGGTAGGGGGAAATCCACAAAATAGGTAAGAATAAAGAATGTGGGTCTGATAAATTCTGAGGAGGAAGGTATTTAGGAGCCATATTTAGCTCTCTCCATCTGTGAAAATAATCCATAAAGGCCAGAAATAAAGCACACTGTACTAGAATTAATCTTTACAGAGTGTTAAAAGTAGAAATCGTGGGGTAATATTAAAGTCATATTCGGCACCAGCCAGACATCTTCTAAATTGTGCTGTGTAGTTCTGGTCCCCATATTACAGAATGGATATATGTCCATTATAGTCAGTACAAAGGAGGATGACTTAAGAGATAAAAGGGATGAGAGGTGTATATTTCTTATGAAAGGAGACTGAGGTGTATGTAGATTAAGAGGGGATCTGATAGAGATTTTTAAGTAATAGATGGGATATAATGTGGATGAAAAAATTCTCTAGATCAGTAATCAGAACAAGATATGAAATAAAGGGTTTAAAGTTAGATTTAACAAAGAGATGGGGAGAAACTGGTTCTCAAAATAGTGACAAATGAATGGAATAGACTCAGTAATCAGGTTATTAGTGTCAAATCACATCATAATTTTAAATGATGATCAGACAAATTTATGGATGTGAATGATTGGTGGAAATCACTGTTTTATATAGGGACTGCCATGTGTAGGCTTGATAGCTTCTTGCTGCTTTCCTTACTTTTTTTATGTTCTTACGTTCTTACACACACACACACACACACACACACACACACACACACACACACACACACACACACAGAAAAAAAAAAAAAAGCGAAGGGGTTACAAACTACATACCTGCCTTATTGTGAAGCAGTGATGCTGAACTGCATCACACAAAACATTAAAATATTTTTTTCTTCCTCTAAAAAAGAAGGCACTTCCACAATGTAGGCAGTGTGGAACATGAAGAATAGTGCTTAGCAAACACCAATACAGCTGCCTGATCTTCCTCATACTGGAATATGATCATATCATTAAATAGCTCTTTGCATGACTAAGGGCAGTACAACTGGTGGAGCTGTGTGGAGCAAACTGCTACATTATTATGAAAAAAGTATTTTTTATTTATTTATTTATTTTTATGTAAGAGGGGCATTGGCCAAGGGCAACAAAATTCCCCTCCCCCCCAAAATAAAAAAGGCCCACTGAGATGCCAGTCCTTGAATAGGGTCCAAAGCGGTAGTAAAAAATTGAAGGATAAGTGTCTTGAAACCTCCTCCTTGATGGAATTCAAGGCAAGACCAAGAGGGTGGAAATGCAGAAGCAGGCAGGGAGTTCCAGGGTTTACCAGAGAAAGGGATGAATGATTGAGAATACTGGTTAACTCTTGCATTAGAGAGGTGGACAGAATAGGGATGAGAGAAAGAAGAGTCTTGTGCAGTTAGGCTGCGGGAGGAGGGAAGGCATGCAGTTAGCAAGATCAGAAGAGCAGATAGCATGAAAATAGCAGTAGAAGATAGGAAGAGATGCAACATTACAGTGATGAGAAAGAGGCTGAAGCCAGTCAATTAGAGGAGTTGATGAGATGAAAAGCTTTTGATTCCACCCTGTCTAGAAGAGTGGTATGAGTGGAACCCTCCCAGACATGTAAAGCATACTCCATACATGGATGGATAAGGCCCTTGTACAGATTTAGCAGCTGGAAGGGTGAGAAAAACTGGTGGAGACATCTCAGAATGCCTAACTTCATAGAAGCTGTTTTAGCTAGAGATGAGATGTGAAGCTTCCAGTTTAGAGTATAAGTAAAGGACAGACTGGGGATGTTCAGTGTAGAAGAGGGGGACAGTTGAGTGTCACTGAAGAAGAGGGGATAGTTGTCTGGAAGGTTGTGTCAAGTTGATGGATGGAGGAATTGAACAATACTAAGTTTGCTCTGCCCCAATCAGAAATTTCACAGAGATCAGAAGTCAGGCGTTCTGTGGCTTCTTTTTGTGAAGTGTTTACTTCCTGAAGTGTTGGATGTCTATGAAAAAACACGGATAACTGCAGGGTGGTATCATCAGCATAGGAGTGGATAGGGAAAGAAGTTTGGTTTAGAAGATCATTGATGAACAATAGGAAGAGAGTGGGTGACAGGATAGAACCCTGAGGAACACCACTGTTAATAGATTTAGGAGAACAGTGACCGTCTACCACAGCAGCAACAGAACGGTCAGAAAGGAAACTCAAGATGAAGTTACAGAGAGAAGGATAGAAGCTGTAGGAGGGCAGTTTGGAAATCAAAGCTTTGTGCCAGACTCTATGAAAAGCTTTTGATATGTCTAAGGCAGGGGTTCTCAAACTTTTTAACTTGCTGACCCCCAATGAAGCTTCAAATTTTCTCTCAACCCCTTGCTATTAATTCAAGGAAAAAAACACTGATGACAAAATCAATGATAATAGTAGTAGTAGTAGTAGTGTAGCAGTAGTAGTAGTAGTAGTAGTAGTAGTAGTAGTAGTAGTAGTAGTAGTAGTAGTAGTAGTAGTAGTAGTAGTAGTAGTAGACATGCTGTATGAAGAAAAGGTAACACACATTAAGATAATATGATGTGTATGGGCATATGTAACTTAGTTCTCAGTGCAACATACCTTTTCGTCTTTCACAGCTGACATCATTAATGTGAAGAATGTGCCTGATGGGCCTCAACAAGGATGCTGATTTTAGGTTACAGGTTAGTGAGCTTCTGCCATAGGTTGCCTCATTCTTCCAAGTTCAGTCTGCTCCTTTCTTTTATTAAGACTGTGTTTGCATGACTGAAAAGCTAGTAAAAAAGGCTGAACCACTGTACAAAGCTGAGGAAATTTAGCAATGTTGTTCTCGTTGATTCAAAATTCATGGAGGCCTTTTCTTTTGAACAAGGCACTTACTTCCAGGTCCACAGTCATGTCAATGAATTCTTCCTGCAGATGTAATGTAATGTCTACATTCCTTATTTCAACAGTGAACGGTGTTAGGATCCATTCAGGCACTTTCATATTTGCCAAGTCTTCAAAGAGAACTTTAAAGTCTTCAATTAAATTCTCCAGATGAGTCCTGTATGTTTCTAGGTCACCATCAGAAATGTTTTCTCTTCATATCCGTTGTAAGTTTGAAAAATACTAAAAATCTCTACATGCCAGTGAAGTTCTAAGCAAGCTTAGCTTGCCTTGGAATCCTAGTGGAACTGTCCTGGCCTGAATAATGGTAACATCTTTACCCTGCAGATGTTTTTGTGTCTCATTAAATTTAGAATAGAGGTCTGCCAAATAGAACAGGCAACTTTTGCATTTTTCAACTCTTCAAATAGAGATGAGTCCATGTCTGCCAGGAACTGAACAGTTAAATTGCACAAGTCAAGTCTTTGCAGGCTGTGACCCCTACACAGCCACCTTACATCAGCATGCAGGAGTAATTGGTTAAACATGTCATTATTCTCTTTGCAAAGCAATGCAAACAATCATGAGTTAAGTGGATGTGCCTTGATTTTGTGAACTGGCCTGAGGCACACTGTCAAGGCATCATGCAGTTCACCGCTGAGTTTCCTGGCTACAAGATGTTGCCTGTACAGTACACAGTGTATGGTACATGCATCAGGCACTTTTTCTTTGAGTAAGCTTGCAAATTGTTGGTACTGGCCAACGATTGCTGGTGCACCATCAGTAGCCACTGTAGTAATATTACTGAGAGGTATGCTGTGCTTTTCAAAATATTGCTGCAGACATTGTAAAATTGTCTCACCTTTTGTATCAGCTGTGAAACAAAAATTCATCAATAATGTCCTTTTGACTTTGACTGTAGTACCTCACATAGTCCATGAGAAGATTAGACCTGCCAAAAGTTGATTCAAGTTGTAGAGATTGCTATACTGAAGTTCAGATATGAAAGTTTTTTTTCACATCATCTGCCATTTCATCAATTCTTCTTTGCACTGTACTGTTACTTAATGGCAAATTTTTCAGAACAGAGTGAGAATCTTCATAGCAGTTTCTATAACTTTTAATGGCTGGGATTATGATATCCTCACCAATAATGTGTGCCTTTCTTTTCTTTGCTATCATGAAGGAGATGTTATATGAGCCTTTTAAACCTCCTTCAGTATCAGCACTGGCAGGTGCTTTGAAAAGTCTTGATATTTGATCGACTTTTGAGTTTTTCTTTCAGTATCTTGAAATAGTCAAGGTCTTTGTTTTTCTTATCAGAGTGAACCCTTTCAAGGTGGTCCTTCATCTTTGCAGGCTTCATGGCATTGTTAATGAAAGTCTTTTCACACAAGATACACAATGGCATAGTGTCATTACTTAATGAAGTAATGAATCCATATTTCAAATATTCCTGAGAATACTGATGGCATTTCTTGTCAGCAGCAACAGCAGCCATTATGCCTGCTACACACAATTTTCAATGCATCACAATAATCAGTTCACGGACCACACTTGCGGGAGCTGAGCGTTCCGTGAACTACTGTATGCAAGACGAGGGAGTTGTAGGTGGGGTGGGGGATACGTTCACTTGCTCAGTACAGGGCAGAGACAGGAATGCATCCTGTACAGACCCTAGTACAGGCAGCAGAGCTGTGAGAAACAATGAGGGGGAGGGGTTGGTTGAAGGTAGTGTTGCCAGCACTGCTGAAATTTCTATAGATTTACAGACATAATTTGACCTATTGTTTGCATAAAAAAAAATTATTATAATTAAAAAAAAATCTAACAATGGTGTCTGATATTCTTCAGATTTTTGCAAATTACTGTCAAGAACTTCTAACTGGAGGCTTCAACGGTTCCTTAGACCCCAGCAGTAACCATTCATTGACCCCCTGCTTATTCACTGACTCCCTTTTGATCCCCTGGTTATTCACTGAACCTCTTTCAACCCCCTGGTTATTCATTGATCCCTTGGATGGTCCCATTGACCCCAAGGGGCTGATATTGACCACTATGAGAACCCCTGTTTTAAGGCAACAGTTAGTTTCACCAATATCTCCAAAAGAGGATGACCAAGACTCAGTAAGGAGAGCCAGATCACCAGGAGACCTTGACAGAATCCATACTGGTGATCAGATAGAAGGTTGTGAGGTGACAGATGTTTAAGAATCTTCCTGTTGAGGATAGATTCAAAAACTTTAGATAGGCAGGAAATTAAATAGGACAGTAGTTTGGGGGATTAGAACAGTCACCTTTTTTTAAGAACAGGCTGAATGTAGGCAAACTTACAGCAAGAAGGAAAGGTAAAGGTGGAGTTATGTTCCTCTCCTAAAATAATTCCAAAAACTGATTTTGTCATTTTAGAACCATTACCCCAACTAGACATCCTTTTTTAATCTTGGACTGTGGCCAAGACTCAAACCCATGTGCTTGAAAATCCATCAGCCCTCAAATGTGCATGGTACACACCACTGTACCACATTGGCCCCAAATAACAATTGGAGAATACACAGGCCTAAAATATAAGATAAAAAAAAAAAAATAAATGAAATAAATAAATAAAATAAAAAAGTAGGTAGTAATACTTGTATAGCCTTCAAACATGAGGTCAATAATATTCACTCTTTATTCTTAAAACAGCATATGAATGGAAAATCTATTCTTTCAACCACAGATCCCAGTACTAGTTTTATGAGCCAAGCTGCTAAGCCTGGCATATGCAGAGTGTGTAGGAAGTCTATCTCACCTGCTTGGCCACCCTTTCATAATTTATAGTACGTCTCTCAAGCAATTACACAGTAAAACATTTAGGCCCATTGATATCTCCTGACACATCTGCTGTCTTGCATATATGACTCAATAATCAAAACAGACAATATATAAAATGAGGCAAGTTTGCTATATGCAGACCAGATACTACTCCATAAAAAAAAAAAAAAAAAAAAAAAATAATAATATATATATATATATATATATATATATATATATATATATATATATATATATATATATATATATATATATATATGATTAAGGAAATGAATCAGTCTCTTGAAATGGAAGGTGGTTCTCGAGTATGTACAATGTGAATGCAATAATTTGGTATTATATATATTCACCCATCTCACGGTATAAAAAAAAAAAAAAAAAAGCTCTCTGAAGTGCTTGGGTCACATATAACACAGTGGTGTGTATTTTTACCCGCAAATTGTTCGTTCCTGAGATATTCTTATGAAATTTACCATTAAGGTAAGTAAGGTTAGGTCTAGTTAGGTTAGTTTTAATTAGATCTGGTTATTTAATGTTATTTTGATGAATTTCTGCTGGTTTACGTGTGTGGGGTGGTATATAATAATAAGGTTTTATTATAGTTTAAGCCATTACACACTACGTGGTAATAACCTACCTTTTTTTTATCTTCTCACTATTCACGTCATTTCTAATGATTACACTACTTGTCGGAAATTAATAATAATGCCACAATAGGCCTGGGAATGCACAGCGCTCTCAACTTTTTCTGAGTCCACAGGTAAACATAAATGGTGTATTGTTGCCTGAACTTCTGTTGTTTAATGCTTTGAATTGTGGGTAGCTGCTGGATAGGATCACTGTGTCTATAATTCCTCGGGCCAATCACGTGCTACCACTTAACACCACAAGTTGCACCAATAGGAAGTCTCTATAAGTACCCATAAGCTGCGCGAGCAGGTTAGGTTAGGTTAGGTTCCCCACAGGCCCCCAAGCTTGCTTGTGGGATTGGGGGGCCGTGGGTAGAGATTGGGGACATTGGCTTAAACTATAAATTTACCAATAATAATAATAATAATAATAATAATAATAATAATAATAATAATAATAATAATAATAATAATTGCGACGAAAACGGTTTAGATTCGTTCAAAACAAAAAATCTACCAGAAAAATGTAGTCTCGCCCGAAATTGTTAGACGGGTGAAAAAAAAAGAAAAGAAAAAAAATACTGGTAATTTTAGCACAGAAGGAAAGAGCGTCAAAGGGATGAGTTAATTAGCAACAAGGAAGGGGTAAATGCAGGGACAGGAATACGTTGAGTTTCTTGTGCCAGAGCCATTCCTTTGGGCGAAGTTCGAGGAATGGCGTCAGAATTAGACAGACAGACAGATAACAGCACTACACAGGGAATAAACTCACCTTCCCCGCCTGAAACACCACCAAGTCTTCCCGCTCCGCCATGCTGGATGTTGACACTCGCAGTCTCGCACCTAGCCCCACACACACACACACACACACATAAATATACGCAAGCAATTCCTACATGGATTCGGCCTCGGCTATTTCCCAAAGGTAAAGTCTATAATTTATAATCTCTTGTATAATCTTTGGCTGTTTTCTTTTCTCAGTTGTATTTTTTTTTTTCACCCTTTAGCTAAAGTGCTGCTGCTATTATGCATGTAATCCCTCTAGTAATGATAACGACTTGTTGATATATTGCTTTGAACAATCAACGCATAAACGTATCTGGGGTGTCATCATATCATCAGAGAAAGAGAGAGAAAGATGATGAAACAAATAGCTGATGCGTAGTATAACTTATTAAATAGTAATAGCAAATAATATTAATAGTTTTTGTGATATATATATATATATATATATATATATATATATATATATATATATATATATATATATATATATATATATATATATATATATATATATATATATATATATATATATATATATATATATATATATATATATATATATATATATATATATATATATATATATATATTAATAGTTTTTGTGATATATATATATATATATATATATATATATATATATATATATATATATATATATATATATATATATATATATATATATATATATATATATTCTTTTTTTTTTCTTGGGGGATATTAATGCCAACTCTAGTTATTGTGGAGACTGGAATCGTATTGCTATCGTAGAAAATGGAATCGCATCGTGTGATATAATATATATATATATATATATATATATATATATATATATATATATATATATATATATATATATATATATATATATATATATATATATATATATATATATTTTTTTTTTATTTTTTTTTTTAATTAATTAATTTATTTATTTATTTATTGTCATGTTATTGGGAGAGTTTACCCTGAAAAGAAACATGTTTTCTTAGTGTCCCCGCGTTCCGTTTTCATTCTGAACATGTCTTTATTCTCAGTTATAAGTTAGTACAGGGCTTATTTACTCATTTTATATCGTGTATAAGTTCTTCATATGTATGTATATGCAAGGGAAGAGGTGTATTTGAGGTGGAATGTGTGTGGAGGCAAGAGGGAACACCGGTCTGTTTGCCTCTTGCACCTGAGTCAGCGGAATTTCAGAGCGCCAGAGGACCTGAGGGATAAATTCGGGTGTGGTGTGGTGATGGACAGCGTTTTACGAAAGCGCGAATTGGCATATCAAAAGTGCGGCAAACGTTGCTGATATATTGCTATCAAAAGCGCGGCAGAATATTAAGTCAAAAGCGCGTTTTATCACTCACCTCCAAGTCCGATTGTTCATATGTTCATTAACGATCGCTCACCTCTTCCGTTAGCCAGATGATATCATCTCTTGTCACCTGCTTACCACGGGGAGGTGGAAGTAGAATTTTTAAGCAGGAAAAATAGACCACGGGGAGGTGGAAGTAGGGTTTTTAAGCAGGAAAAATATATTGTATTTGCTCTGAATTTGTTACCCAAACTTTTCATATAATTGTGTCTGTCTATTTCTCCTGAAATATATTTGTTGTACTGGGAAGTAGCATACTCGTTTCTGTTTTGTTCAGGTTTCCTCATTGTTGCAAGCTTACTGATCTTACTTACTTACGTCGTCTTTATGTAGGAGTATCTGGAGCTTCACTAGAACGTCAAGAATACATATATAGATGGATGGGATGTATGAAAATGCTCATTAAAATGAACATGAAAGGATTCCGCAGCATTGTTTGTACGCTTGGTATGTGAGGAGATTTCAACCCAAAGCACTGGAGGATATCTTGAGTTTAGTGATGTATAATTGTCAACAAGATAGTCCTCAAAACGTGTACATCTATCATCCTGAGGTGCATCTGCCATAAGCTCATCCAGAAACCAATCTTCAGCTTCCCTAGGGTCAATGAAATGCAACCCAAATTATAATTTTAACCACTGGCCAATGTCACTGTTGTTGTGCTTGTACTCATTACCTAGTCCAAGATTCTGAATTTTTCGCCACCATGCCTGTTCCCAAATGGAATCTGCAACATTTGATGACTGCCGTTGGATATATGTCTCTTAGGACAGTGAGCATGGCAACTTCAAAATCTGCATGTATCACTGAGGGCTTTAGGAGCAGATTCCTGGCTGAACAAATATTAATCAAACACGTCCACATATTTCTATAAATCTCCTCAGATTGACCTGGTAATAAGGCATACATTAACGGAATATAATGTTCATTACATAATCCATGTATGGTGTACAGCTTATAAAAGAACTTAGGACAACATTTAAAAGTCCCATCTACGAAGATCTCCTTAGCAGTTTTTGTCAAAAAATTTAGATTTGTTGTACATGAAAGAATAACCAAACCTGTTTCAGGATTATTTTCCAGGATAAAATCTTTCCCTTTGGTTGTAGAAGTAGTCATAGAATTAAGAGCCTGGTGTAGTTCCTGACGAGTTTTAGGTGATACTGGATACACTTTTCGCCTTTCTCTGTATAATGATTGTGCAATTGATCATATATCAGTAGAATCAAGTTCATTGTCCGAGAATTTTTGTAGTTCAATTCTAATTAGCTTTGAAAGCCTTGTCGTCAAGTCGTCAGTTGCCTTCCTTTTCACTGTTGCACGTATTTGCTGTCTTTCTAGTTTTTTTTTTTTTTTTCATCCTTCTCATGATTGTATTGGAGTAATTACTTCAGTTATTGTGCTGTCTGTTTTAAGTCGACATTTACATTTTTGTTCGTACATCGCCACGATATGGATCCATCAGTCAGTGTGCTATCATTATCTATCTATCTATATATATATATATATATATATATATATATATATATATATATATATATATATATATATATATATATATATATATATATCCTACATTAAACACTTCTTGCCTTTGTTAGCCTTAGAAATGGTGGACTCCACACTGGACTGCACAGCACAGCACAGCACAGCACAGCACAGGATGAAAACAACGGACTGACTGACCATCAAGGTGTAATCAACCGGCTACAACAACAGTGAACACTTTGTGAATCATTGACACACTAAACGAAACTTATTGAAATAGCGAGCCAAAAGGGGATAATCTTGGCGTGCTTTTGTAACTACATTAAGGATGAATTTCGAACTCGTTAATCGTTTCGAATCCGCGCTTTTGTAGTGCGCCCGTGATGGAGTGTGTGTGTGTGTGTGTGTGGAGGTATTAGTAATGTGGCGGTATAACCTTGATATACATATTTCAGGTTGGTGAGTCTTTTGTGGTACCAAGAGCTCTTGTCCGCTGAAATTTGATTGGTGCGCGGTATTGGTTATGTAACGCTGAGGGGAAACGTCGGGGTGAGAGGCAGCCAATTTGTTGTTATAACTGCAGTGGTGTTGTGGCGTCATTGGTGTCTTTGGGGGTGGTGTTGTGGTGTTACTAGTGTCTTTGGGGATGGTGTTATAGGTGATCTATGGTGAAGGTAGTGATGTCTTTTGAGGTTAGAGGAGGTAAAATACGGGAATTGTTATTTGGTGACGCGGTGACAGCGTCTAGGGAAATTCCTGCAGCTGGGGAAAATATTTCAGTGGCCTATGAAGGAGTAAAAGGGTTTTAGTGCTTTGTGAAGTGACGGGAATGTCATGTATTGATGTATATAACCTCTGAGCAATAAGGGGGGTGATATAAGAGCCTGAGTAAGCCTTGATTGAGCGTGTGGGAATCATCCTGTGTTGGTCTAGACTCTAAGGTATAAATTTGTTCCCTATGTGTACTACGTCAATTTATTTGAGTTAACATTATTATTAATATACCCTGTTATTATATAGAATAATTATGTTTTCTACCCCAACATTGATCTGGTATTAAGGTGATTTCTGGTGTGCTGTACTAAGGTAAAGGTTGTGATAGGGTTAATAGCTGACGATTTTGGATAGATCGGGTAGCTGTTTAAATTTACATTCTTTAGAGAGACGTAGGTTGAGAGGGGACCTGATAGAAGTCTTTAAGTGGTATAAGGGTTATAACAAGGGGGATGTAAGCAAAATTCTTAGGATCAGCAACCAGGGTAGAACAAGAAATAACGGGTTCAAGCTTGAAAAATTTAGGTTTAGGAAGGAGATAGGAAAAAATTGGTTCTCAAATAGAGTGGTAGATGAGTGGAACGGACTCAGTAATCATGTTGTTAGTGCTAGGACATTAGAGAGCTTTAAGAGAAGATTAGAGAGGTTTATGGATGGGGATAATAGATGGAAATAGGTAGGTATTTCATATAGGGACTGCCACGTGTAAACCTGGTCGTTTCTTGCAGCTTTCCTTATTTCTTATGTTCTTATGTTCGAGGCCTTTAAAAATGCAGACCTTTAAATCTTCCCGGGATCAGTGTAACGTCCTCTTTCTTGGAAAGATAACCGAGATCGTGACAGAAATGGGGGCCTGTCCGGGATTGTGAATACTTGTTGGGTGTAATGAGTGTTACACAGTAATTATCACTGAAAGGGATTTACCTGTGTGAAATATTTCTTTAAACTGTGTATATATAACTTGTGTATATTATTTTATGGTCGGGATTGTGAATACTTGTTGGGTGTAATAATGAGTGTTACACAGTAATTATCACTGAAAGGGATTTACCTGTGTGAAATATTTCTTTAAACTGTGTATATATAACTTGTGTATATTATTTTATGGTGCCGGTATTGAAGTGTGAAGGTGTATTTTGTTTGGGTATTTTTACATATACAATGGTGTAATATTTGGAAGAATATTTTGTGAAGTGTGGTAATTGTGATCATGGCGGCTAAACGTGTTGAGGTAATCCTTCTGTCAAGGAGCGTGCATGCTTTGTACCCACTAACCAAGGAGGAAGTGTGTTCAGTGGCTGAGAAGTTCGAAGTGAAGTTGAAATCCAAGAAAAAGGAAGAAATGTAGGTGAAGTAAAAAAAAAAAAAATGCTCTCGTGGAGAGGAGCTGGTTTAAAAATGATGGTAATGATGGAGTGAGTGTAGTGGGAGGTGCTGGGGTGAGTGAGATAAATCTGGGTGCACTTGGCAGAACTGATGGCCTTTCTAGTAGTGAAAAGTTTGAATTAGTGAAACTTCAATTGCAAATACAGAAAGAAATACAGAAGGAGCAATTGCAGATACAGAGGGAGCAGATGCAGTTGCAAATGCAGAAATGTGCCTAAATTTGTGGAAGAGGAAGAAGGTTTCCTCCTTCAATTTGAAAAAAAAAAAAAAAAAAAAATGTGAGGTTAAGGAGATGGGGTGAAGATGATTTGGCATTACTGGTCCAGTCTAAATTTGAAAGAAAGGCCAGGGAGGCATATGCGAGTTTGAGTGAGCAAGAAGTGAATGATTATAAAGTGATAAAGGAAGCGGTGGTGGGATCAACCCGTGTACCAGGAAAGGTTCTGCAGGATCAGAAAACGCTCAGGTACCACTCATCTTGAGATGGCTCAAGAGTGCTGTCTTAAACTGGAACAGTGGATGAAGGCCAAGGAAGTCACTACGGTCGAGGAGATGAAAGGAGTTCTGCTGGTGGAACAATTTATGGACCAAGTGCCCCCAGTTTAAAATATGAGCTCATATCACATAATGTGAAAGATGTGATGGAAGCTGGACACAGGGCTGACAGTTATTGTGAGGTCCATGGGTTGAGTAGAAGTGAATACCATGGAGTGAAAAAGTAATTCTCCAACAAAAGTGATGGTCATCAGAGATATAGGAATGACCACCAGATGACCTCAAGATCATTCCAAGGCCAAACCAGCCCCACCCTAACAAATATAATTTTTCTCACAATTTTTTATTTATTTATTTTTTTCATGTAGAAGGGACACTGGCCAAGGGCAACAAATATCCAATAAAAAAAAAAAAAAAGCCCATTGAGATGCCAGTCCCAGAAAAGGGTCCAAAGTGTTAGTCAAAAATTGCAGGATAAGTGTCTTGAAACTTCCCTCTTGAAGCAATTCAAGTCATAGGAAGGTGGAAATACAGAAGCAAGCAGGAAGTTCCAGAGTTTACCAGAGAAAGGGATGAATGACTGAGATACTGTTTAACTCTATCAAAAGCTTTTGATAGAGTCTGGCACAAATCTTTGATTTCCAAACCACCCTCCTATGGCTTCTATCCTTCTCTTTACAACTTCATCTCAAGTTTCTTTTCTGACCGTTCTATTACTGCTGTGGTAGACGGTCACTGTTCTTCTCCTAAATCTATTAACAGTGGTGTTCCTCAGGGTTCTGTCCTGTCACCCACTCTCATATAATTCATCAATGACCTTCTAAACCAAACTTCTTGTCTTATCCACTCCTATGCTGATGATACCACCTTGCACTTTTCAACATCTTTTCATAAACGTCCAGCCCTTCAGGAAGTAAACATTTCACACAGGGAAGCCACAGAATGCCTGACTTCTGATCTTTCTAAAATTTCTGATTGGGCCTCCCCTCCTCCTGCGTCCTTGCTGCACAAGACTTTCTTCTTTCTCTCACCCCTATTCTGTCCACCTCTCTAATGCAAGAGTTAACCAATATTCTCAATCATTCATTCCTTTCTCTGGTAAACTCTGGAACTCCCTGCCTGCTTCTGTATTTCCACCTTCCTATGACTTGAATTCCTTCAAGAGGGAGGTTTCAAGACACTTGTCCTTCAATTTTTGACTACTGCTTTGGGTCCTTTTCTGGGACTGGCATCTCAGTAGGCTTTTTTTTTTTTTATTGGATTTTTGTTGCCCTTGGCCAGTGTCCCTCCTACATAAAAAAAGAAAAAAAAATAGAGAGGTGGACAGAATAGGGGTGAAAGAAAGCAGAAAGTCTTGTGCAGTGAGGCCATGGGAGGTATGCAGTTAGCAAGCTCAGAAGAGCTGTTAGCATCACTGTGGTGATGAGGAAGATGCTGAAAACAGTCAGTTAGAAGAGAGGAGATGATAAGACGAAAAGCTTTTGATTCCATCCTGTCTAAAATAGCGGTATAAAAACATAAGAACATAGGAAATAAGGGAAGCTGCAAGAAGCGACCAGGCTTACACGTGGCAGTCCCTGCATGAAACACACCTACCTATTTCCATCTGTTATCCCCATCCATAAACTTGTCTAGTCTTCTCTTAAAGCTCTCTAGTGTCCTAGCACTAACTACATGATTACTGAGTCCGTTCCACTCATCTACCACTCTATTTGAGAACCAATTTTTTCCTATCTCCTTCCTAAACCTAATTTTTTTAAGCTTGAACCTGTCATTTCTTTTTCTACCCTGGTTGCTGATCCTAAGAATTTTGCTTACATCTCCCTTGTTATAACCCTTATACCACTTAAAGACTTCTATCAGGTCCCCTCTTAACCTACGTCTCTCTAGAGAATGTAAATTTAACAGCTTCAACCTTGCCTCGTAAGGAATACTCCTCATCCCCTGTATCCTTTTAGTCATTCTCCTCTGTACTGATTCTAATAGACCTATATCTTTCCTGTAATGTGGGGACCAGAACTGCACAGCGTAGTTTAGATGAGGTCTGACCAGTGCCAAGTATAACTTTAATATTACTTCTGGCCTTCTACTTTTAACACTCCTAAAAATGAATCCTAGTACCCTATTTGCCTTGTTTCTGGCTTCTATGCATTGTTTCCCTAGATGGAGTTCAGAGCTAACTATAACTCCTAAATCTTTCTCGTACCCTGTACCTACCAGAGTTTGATTGTTTAATGTGTACCTATTGTGGGTTTCCTCTACCTACGCTAAGCACTTTGCATTTATTGATATTAAATTGTATTTGCCATCTATCCGTCCATTCATTCATTCATTCTATCTAAGTCTGCCTGCAAGGCGATGGCATCTGATTCTGACCTAATTAATCTACCTATCTTTGTGTCATCTGCAAATTTACTAACATCACTACTAATTCCACTATCCAAGTTATTGATATATGTTAGAAATAACAATGGCCCTAATACTGATCCCTGTGGCACCCCACTAATTACATGACCCCACTCGGATTTCGAGCCGTTTATTACCACTCTCTGTCGCCTGTTACCAAACCATGACCCTATCCAGCCTAACACCTTCCCATCTATCCCGTGTGCCCTAACCTTTCTCAGGAGCCTTTGATGGGGTACCTTGTCAAATGCTTTACTAAAGTCCAGATATAAGATATCATAACTATCACCATTATTTACTGCCTCGTACACCTTACTGTAAAACCTTAACAAGTTTGTCAGGCAAGACTTCCACTTCATGAAGCCATGCTGTGACTGATTTATCAAGTTATGTTTGTCTAAATGTTCCCTAATGTTGACTCTAACATTTTACCTACAACTGAAGTTAAGCTGACAGGTTTATAATTAGACGCTAAAGTTTTATCTCCTTTCTTAAAGATGGGTACTACATTAGCCTGCCTCCACATTACTGGTACCTCACCCGATTCCAGTGATTTCCTAAAGACAGAAACTAACGGCTCACTAATAATCTCTTTACATTCCTTAAGTACTCTGGGATATATTTCATCAGGCCCTGGTGACTTGAACTTTTTTAGCCTATCTATCTCCTGTTCCACTATCTCCCTAGTTATGGAAATATCTGTCAGCTTCTCATTCTCATCTGCTCTAAACACCTGTTCACTATCTGGCATATCCTGCATGTTTTCCTGGGTGAAGACAGTTAAAAAATAATCATTCAGAAGTTTACTTATCTCCTCCCCAGAACTAACCAGCTTCCCATCTGCTGACTTTAATGGACGTGAGTGGAAGCTCCCCCATACATGTGAAGCATATTCCATACATGGTTGGATAAGGCCCCTGTATAAAGCTGGGAGGGTGAGAAAAACTGGCGGAGACGACTCAGAATGTCCAACCTCATAGAAGCTGTTTTAGCTAGAGATGTGAAGTTTTCAGTTCAGATTATAAGTTAAGGACAGACCGAGTATGTTGAGTGTGGAAGAGGAGGACAGTTGAGTGTCACTAAAGAAGAGGGGATAGTTGTCTGGTAGGTTGTGTCAAGTTGATAGATAGAGGAATTGAGTTTTTGAGGAATTGAACAATACCAAGTTTGCTCTGCTCCAATCAGAAATTTTAGAAAGATCAGAAGTCAGGCATTCTGTGGCATCCCTGCATGAAATGTTTACTTCCTGAAGGGTTGGACATCTATGAAAAGACATGGAAAAAGTGTAGGGTGGTATCATCAGCATAGGAGTGGATAGGACAAGAAGTTTGGTTTAGAAGGTCATTGATGAATAATAAGAAGAGAGTGGGTGACAGGACAAAACCCTGTTAATAAATTTAGGAGAAGAACTGCGACCATCTACCACAGCAGCAATAGTACGGTCAGAAAGAAAACAAATATCCATACAAGGGTAGTCTGGAAATCAAAGATTTGTGCCAGACTATCAAAAGCTTTTAATATATCCAAGGCAACAGCAAAAGTTTCACCAAAATCTCTAAAAGAGGATAACCAAGACTCAGTAAGGAAAGCCAGATCACCAGTATAGCAGCCTTGACAGAACCCATGCTGGCAATCCGATAAAAAGTTGTGAAGTGATAGACGTTTAAGAATCTCTCTGTTGAGGATAGATTAAAAACTTTAGATAGGCAGGAAATTAAAGCAATAGGATGGTAGTTTGAGGGATTAGAACGGTCCCCCTATTTAGGATCAGGCTGAATGTAGACAAACTTCCAGCAAGAAGGAAAGGTAGATGTTGACAGACAGAGCTGAAAGAGTTTGACTAGGCAAGGTGGAAGCATGGAGGCACAGTTTTGGAGAACAATAGGAGGTACCCCATTAGGTCTGTAAGCCTTCCGAGGGTTTAGGCCAGAGATGGCATGGAAAACATCATTGCGAAGAATTTTAATAGGTAACATGAAATAGTCAGAGGGTGGAGGAGAGGGAGGAACAAGCCCAGAATCGTCCAAGGTAGAGTTTTTGCAGAGGTTTGAGCGAAGAGTTCAGCTTTAGAAATAGATGTGATAGCAGTGGTGCCATCTGGTTGAAATAAAAGAGGGAAAAAAGAGCAAAGTTATTGGAGATATTTTTGGCTAGATGCCAGAAGTCATGAGGGGAGTTAGATCTTGAAAGATTTTGACACTTTCTGTTAATGAAGAAGTTTTTGGCTAGTTAGAGCAGTGGTTCTCAAACTTTTTCATGAGCGACCCTATTTGGAACATTTCATTCCTTCGCGACCCATGATTGGTTCATATGTGATGAAGTTGTAGAATAAACCAATAAGAACGAAAGATTATTATTATTATTATTATTAGTTAGTAAATATAGTAAGTAGTATATGAAGCAAGATATTATATAATTACACACACACACACACACACACACACACACACACACACACACACACACACACACACACACACACACACACACACACACACACACAAATGACTGCAAACGGCACAACCTCCCTCGCCTGCGATCGGTGGAAAATAGACACTGCGCACGAGCCTGCATGGGCCCACTGCCATTCCAACATACGCATTTGATACAGGAGTCATTCCTGTCAGAGACACCATTACGTGGGGCCCAGGAGGAGGGAGGTGGGGGGAAGATGAACATACATAACAAAAGTAATTTGTGGTTAAAGAAGAATAATTCAATTAAGTAATTGAAATACACTGAAACACTGAAAGCATGATAATGTTCCTGTGTCCCTGCGACCCATCAAAATTGATCTCGCGACCCAACTTTATGTCGCAACCCATAGTTTGAGAACCACTGAGTTAGAGAACAGACTTGGCATGGTTCTAGTCAGAAATATAAAGTGCATGAGATTCTGCTGGTGGAAGGCTTAAGTATCTTTTGTGGGCCTCCTCGCTGTCATATATAACATGAGAACAAGCTGTGTTAAACCAAGGTTTGGAAGGTTTAGGTCGAGAGAAAGTGAAGAATGTACACCTCCATGCCAGACACTATCACCTCTGTTATGCGCTTGGCACAGAAAGATGAGTCTCTGACACGGAAGCAGTAGTCATTCCAAGGAAACTCAGCAAAATACCTACTCAGGTTCCCCAACTGGCAGAGGCAAAATGCCAGAGACACCTTCGCTTAGAGGGATCCTGAGGAGGGATTGGAGAGATAAGACAAGATATAGATATGAGATTGTGATTAGAAGAGCCCAACGGAGAAGAGAGGGTGACATCACAAGCAGAAGGATTAGAGTTCAGGAAAAGGTTAAGAATGTTAGGCGTATCTCCAAGACGGTCAGGAATACGAGTAGGGTGTTGAACCAATTGCTCTAGGTCGTGGAGGATAGCAAAGTTGAAGGCTAGTTCACCAGGATGGTCAGTGAATGGAGAGGAAAGCCAAAGCTGGTGGTGAACATTGAAGTCTCCAAGAATGGAGATCTCTGCAAAAGGGAAGAGAGTCAGAATGTGCTCCACTTTGGAAGTTAACTAGTCAAAGAATTATTTATAGTCAGAGGAGTTAGGTGAGAGGTGTACAGCACAGATAGATTTAGTTTGAGAGTGACTCTTTAGTCATAGTCAGATGGTGGAAAACTCAGAAGATTCAAGAGCATGAGCATGAGAGCAGGTTAAGTCGTTGTGCACATAAATGCAACATCCAGCTTTGGGTTGAAAATAAGGATAGAGAAAGTAGGAGGGAACAGAAAATTACAACATGCCCCTGCCACCCAACCACAACTTGAAGCCGATGTTACACAGGATTGGGCCAGGAAGCACTACCTACCATAAGAAGGGTAGTTTTTTTTTTTTTTTTTTTTTTTTTATGTAGGAAGGATACTGGCCAAGGGCAACAAAAATCTAATAAAAAAAAATGCCCACTGAAATGCCAGTCCCTAAAAGGGTCAAAGCAGTGGTCAAAAATTGGTGGATAAGTGTCTTGAAACCTCCCTCTTGAAGGAATTCAAGTCATAGGAAGGTGGAAATACAGAAGCAGGCAAGGAATTCCAGAGTTTACCAGAGAAAGGGATGAATGATTGAGAATACTGGTTAACTCTTGCGTTAGAGAGGTGGACAGAATAGGAGTGAGAGAAAGATGAAAGTCTTGTGCAGCGAGGCCGCGGAAGGAGGGGAGGCATGCAGTTAGCAAGATCAGAAGAGCAGTTAGCATGAAAATAGCGGTAGAAGACAGCTAGAGATGCAACATTGCGGCGGTGAGAGAGAGGCTGAAGACAGTCAGTTAGAGGAGAGGAGTTGATGAGACGAAAAGCTTTTGATTCCACCCTGTCTAGAACAGCAGTATGAGTGGAACCCCCCCAGACATGTGAAGCATACTCCATACATGGACGGATAAGGCCCTTGTACAGAGTTAGCAGCTTGGGGGGTGAGAAAAACTGGCGGAGACGTCTCAGAACACCTAACTTCATAGAAGCTGTTTTAGCTAGAGATGAGATGTGAAGTTTCCAGTTCAGATTATAAGTAAAGGACAGACCAAGGATGTTCAGTGTAGAAGAGGGGGATAGTTGAGTGTCATTGAAGAAGAGGGGATAGTTGTCTGGAAGATTGTGTCGAGTTGATAGATGGAGGAATTGAGTTTTTGAGGCATTGAACAATACCAAGTTTGCTCTGCCCCAATCAGAAATTTTAGAAAGATCAGAAGTCAGGCGTTCTGTGGCTTCCCTGCGTGATATGTTTACCTCCTGAAGGGTTGGACGTCTATGAAAAGACGTGGAAAAGTGCAGGGTGGTATCATCAGCATAGGAGTGGATAGGACAAGAAGTTTGGTTTAGAAGATCATTAATGAATAATAAGAAGAGAGTGGGTGACAGGACAGAACCCTGAGGAACACCACTGTTAATAGATTTAGGAGAAGAACAGTGACCGTCTACCACAGCAGCAATAGAACGGTCAGAAAGGAAACTTGAGATGAAGTTACAGAGAGAAGGATAGAAACCGTAGGAGGGTAGTTTGGAAATCAAAGCTTTGTGCCAGACTCTATCAAAGGCTTTTGATATGTCCAAGGCAACAGCAAAAGTTTCACCAAAGTCTCTAAAAGAGGATGACCAAGACTCAGTAAGGAAAGCCAGAAGATCACCAGTAGAGCGGCCTTGACGGAACCCATACTGGCGATCAGATAGAAGGTTGTGAAGTGATAGATGTTTAAGAATCTTCCTGTTGAGGATAGATTCAAAAACTTTAGATAAGCAGGAAATTAAAGCAATAGGACGGTAGTTTGAGGGATTAGAGCGGTCACCCTTTTTAGGAACAGGTTGAATGTAGGCAAACTTCCAGCAAGAAGGAAAGGTAGATGTTGACAGACAGAGCTGAAAGAGTTTGACTAGGCAAGGTGCAAGCACGGAGGCACAGTTTCGGAGAACAATAGGAGGGACCCCATCAGGTCCATAAGCCTTCTGAGGGTTTAGGCCAGCGAGGGCATGGAAAACATCATTACGAAGAATTTTAATACGAGGCATGAAGTAGTCAGAGGGTGGAGGAGAGGGAGGAACAAGCCCAGAATCGTCCAAGGTAGAGTTTTTAGCAAAGGTTTGAGCAAAGAGTTCAGCTTTAGAAATAGATGTGATAGCAGTGGTGCCATCTGGTTGAAGTAGAGGAGGGAAAGAAGAAGAAGCAAAGTTATTGGAGATATTTTTGGCTAGATGCCAGAAATCACGAGGGGAGTTAGATCTTGAAAGGTTTTGACATTTTCTGTTAATGAAGGAGTTTTTGGCTAGTTGGAGAACAGACTTGGCATGGTTCCGGGCAGAAATATAAAGTGCATGAGATTCTGGTGAAGGAAGGCTTAAGTACCTTTTGTGGGCCACCTCTCTATCATGTATAGCACGAGAACAAGCTGTGTTAAACCAAGGTTTAGAAGGTTTAGGACGAGAAAAAGAGTGAGGAATGTACGCCTCCATGCCAGACACTATCACCTCTGTTATGCGCTCAGCACACAAAGACGGGTCTCTGACACGGAAGCAGTAGTCATTCCAAGGAAAATCAGAAAAATACCGCCTCAGGTCCCCCCAACTAGCAGAGGCAAAACGCAAAACCATGAGTGGTGATGAAGGTGCTGTTAAGTGCCTAGGATGTGGGAGAAGTGGGCATAGGAAGTACCAATGTCTGAAGGGAAGGCCAAAGTTAGTGGAAGCAGTTGCTGCCCAAAGGGACCTGGTGAAGTACTTGGAGAATATGAATGCACAGATATAAGAGGAGTCACAGAAGGATGAGGGCTTTAAGCATTTCACCAGTGAAGGCTCAGTGAAAGTGGAGGGAAGTCCTGAGAAGGTGATCATAATCCTTTGGGATACAGGAGCTGATCAGAGCCTGATCTTAAGTAGTGTACTCCCATGGAATGAGGAGACCAGCACTGGCAGAGAGGTCTTGTGCAAGAGCGCAGAAGGCAAATTCAGTTTTTCCCTGCACAAAGTTTGGCTGGACTGTGGATACATCACTGGAGAGGTGACAGTTGGAGTGAAGGAGACACTGCCTGTAGATGGAGTGGATATGTTGGTCGGGAATGACCTGGCTGGAGGTATAGTCATCCCTGAACTTCAGATGGTAAACAGTCCTCTGGTAGGGATGACAGAGGCCATCACTCCAGCAGCAATCCCCTCATTCAACAAATGGGGAGGTGGAGGTGCTTGAATTGTTCCCAGTCTGCGTGGTGACCTGAGCGATGGCCCGGAGGGGACTCGTGGACACCGAGGGAGCAACACAGGAGGACGAAAACCTGGGTGCCCTGTTTGAGGAACCCAATGGAAAAGGAAATAGCCCGAAGCATGCGAGTGATGAAATGGTTGTAGGCCAGGTGGAGCCCAACCTTGATTTTGTGGTAGATAAAAGTGAGTTGATAAAAGGTCAGGAAAGTGATGAAAGCCTGAGGCCTGTTTGGAATGAGGCTAAAAGGCTGGGTGAGCTTGGTGATGAATATGTGGGTTACTGTGTGAGTAATGGTGTACTAATTAGAAGTTGGAGGCTTCTGACAGCCCCAACCTCTGATCACTGGATGGTGAAAAAGCAGATTGTGGTGCCACAGGTATATAGGAAGAAAATTTTGGAAATGGCACATGAGGGAAACCTGGCAGGACACCTGGGGTCAGAAAAACCCTTAGAAAAATTCTGTGTCAATTTTGCTGGCCCAAAGTGAGAGGTAATGTGAATGAGTTTCATAAAATTTCTGGTTTATGTCAGAAGGTGGGCAAGTCAAACCAGGTGATTCACCCTGCCCCCCCTTCACCCTATCTCTGTGGTTGAGGAGCCTTTCAGTAAAGTTGTGACAGGCTATGTAGGTCCTTTACTAAGGACCAGGAGGTGAAACCAGTATTTGCTAACTATTATGTGTATGTCATCCAGGTTCCCTGAGGCCATTCCTCTCAGGATTATAAACTCTAAAAATTTTGTGAGGGAGTTGGTGAAATTTTTCTCATGGGTGGGAATTCCTGGTGTTGCAGTCAGACCAGGGAAGTAATTTCACTTCTCACATGTTCAAGGAAATTCTAAGGTGCCTGAAAATTGAACAGAAGCTATCGAGTGCTTATCATTCCAGTCCCAGGGTTGTGTAGAAAGATTTCACCAGACTGAAAAACACTGTCAGGATGTATTATGAGGAGATGAGTGTTGAATGGGATGAGGCATTGCCACTTACTTTGTTCGTGTTGAGAGACAGTGTGCAAGAGTCAACAGGTTTCAGCCCATTTGAGTTAGTATATGGGCATGAGGTGAATGGTCTGTTGAGGACTGTGAAAGAAAAGTGGTTAGGAGCAGAGGAGCCTCCTAATGTGGTGAAGTATGTATCAGATTTCAAGGACAGGTTAATGAGAGCTAGGGAAATTGCACAAGAAAATCTGAAAGGTAGTCAGAGTAAGATGAAAGGTTGGAATGACAGGAAGCCAGGGGCCAGATCCTTCCAGCCTGGGGACAAGGTCTTAGTCCTTTATCCATTGCAGGGTCACCCTTTCAAAACCAGGTTCAGTGGGCCTTGGGAGATTGAGAGAAAAGTGAATGATGTGAATTATATTGTAAAAACTCAAGGGAGGAAGAAAATGAACCAGTTGTTTCATATAAATATGTTGAGGCCTTTTTCATGAAAGGGAAGGAGAAGGAAAATGAAGTAGAAAAAGGAGTAAAAACCGTGAATGTTGTGAATGTAATCACTGAGGTGGAGGAGGAAAGGTCTGAAATGAAACTGAGTAGGTGTGAGGGAATGGTACTAGAGAGCTCAATTGTGTTAGAGAATTTGAATGATAAACTTGCACACATGGAGTTAGAAAAGAAGGAAAAGATTAGGGAGATTATAGAAAAAATTAGTTCTTTGTTCCCTAATGGACCTAGAAAAACAAATATGGTGGTACACAATGTAGATGTTTGGGAAGCTGAACCCGTCAAACAACACCCTTACACAGTTAACCCATGGGAAAGGGAAATCATGAGAAAGGAAGTGGACTATATGTTGGAGCATGACTTGATTGAGCCCAGTGAAAGTCCATGAAGCTCACCATGTGTATTAGTGCCCAGACCTTTCCAAGAATGTTTCCGTTTTTGTACGGATTGTAGGAAGGTTAGCATAGTGACAAAACCTGATGCTTACCCTATCCCTAGAGTTGATTGTATAGATCATGTGGGTAATGCAAACTTCATAACAAAAATTGACTTGTTAAAAGGGTACTGGCAAGTAGGACTTACTGAGAGGGAAAAACCCATATCAACTTTTGTCACCATGGATGGATTGTATCAGTACAAAGTTCTTCCATTTGGGATGAAGAACAGTGGTAGTTCTTTTCAGAGATTGAAGAACAGAGTGCTGAAAGGATTGAAGGGATGTTCTGTGTATATAGATGACATTCTGTTATACACTTTTGGAGGAACATGTGTAGTTACTGGAGGAAGTATTCAGGAGGCTGGATGATGCCAATCTCACTGTAAACATGATGAAAAATCATTTTGTGCAAACTGATGTGGAGTACCTAGGTTTTAAGATAGAGAAAGGTGAAGTGAGAACTGTGGAAGCCAAGGTTAAAGACATTCTAGATCTCACTCCACCCACCAACAGGAAGGAGATACTGAGATTCTTAGGGGCTAGTGGGTATTACAGACGTTTTTGTAAAAATTTCTCAGATGTTGAATAAAAAGTAAAAAAAATATGTTGGGATAAACATTGTGAGGAAGCTTTTGTGGAAATTAAGAAAATGTTAATCAGGGCCCCAGTGCTGCGCATGCCTGATTATGAAAATCCATTTGTGTTATATGTGGATGCCAGTCAGGATGGTGTGGGTGGTGTGTTATTGCAGGATCATGAGGGAGTTGAGCATCCCATATGCTATTATTCTAAGAAGCTGCTATCATATCAGAGGGCTTATAGCACTATTGAGAAAGAGGCTTTGGGACTTGTGTTGAGTTTGAGTCATTTTGAAGTGTACGTCTAAGGGATGGGGCAGCTTGTGCAAGTCTTTACTGACCATAACCCCCTGATTTTCCTGCATATAATGAAAAACACCAATCAGAGGCTGATGAGGTGGTGTCTGGTCTTACAGGATTATGACCTAGAAATTCACTATGTAAAAGGAGGTGAGAATGCAATTGCTAATGCCTTGTCTTACACCTCATCTAGTCATGAGGCATCCTAATCAGATGCCTCACGCCTCTTTTGAGAAGGGTATGTCATGTTATTGGCCGAATTTACCCTGAAAAGGAACACGTTTTCTTAGTGTCCCCCGTGTTCCATTTTTCTTCTGAACATGTCTTTATTCTTAGTTATAAGTTAGTATAGCGCTTATTTACTCATTTTATATCGTGTAGTATTATTCTCTTCATAATTTAAGTTCTTTTTATGTATGTATATGTAAGGGAAGAGGTATATTTGAGGTGGAATGTGTGGAGGCAAGAAGCAACACTGGTCTGTTTGCCTCTTGCACCTGAGTCAGCAGAATTTCAGAGCACCAGAGGCCTCGAGGGAGAATAGAGTGTGTGGCGTTTCTCACAGGATAAATTTGGGTGTGGTGTGGTGATGGAGTATGTGTATGGAGGTATTAGTAATGTGGCAGTATAACTTGATATCCAGGATCAGGTTGGTAAATCTTTTGTGGTACCAAGAGCTCTTCTCCGCTGAAATTTGCTTGGTAAGTAGTGTTGGTTCTGTAATGCTGAGGGGAAGCGTCAGGATGAGAGAGGCATCCATTTTGTGGCTGCGGTGGTGTTGCAGCGTCATTGGTGTCTTTAGGGGGTGGTGTTGTGGTGTTACTAGTGTCTTTGGGGGATGGTGTTATGATGTTATAAGAGATCTATGGTGAAGATAGTGGTGTCTTGTGAGGTTGGAGGAGGTAAAATACGGGAATTGTTATTTGGTGATGCAGTGACAGCATCTAGGGAAATTTCTGCAACAAGGGAAAATATTTCAGCGGCCTATGAAGGAGTAAAAGGGTTTTATTGATTTGTGAAGTGATGGGAATGTCATATATTGGCATGTATAACCTCCGAGTAATAAGGGAGGTGATGTAAGAGCCTGAGTAAAAGGGAGAATCTATTGTGATTGAGTGTGGGAATCATCCTGTGTTGGCCTAGGGTAGAAATTTGTTCCCAAACTAAGTGTACTACTTCAATTTATTTGTGAGTTAACATTATTATTAATATATTCTGTTATTATATAGAATAATTGTGTTTTTTATCCCAAAATTGGTTTGTGATATTAAAATTATTGATATTAAAGTGATTTCTGTCATGCTGTGCCAAGGTAAAGGTTGTGAGAGGGATAATAGCTGTCGATTTTGGATAGGTCGAGTAGGTATTCGAGGCCTTTAAAAATGCAAATCTTTAAAACTTTCTGGGATCAGTGTAAAGTTCACTTTCTTGGAGAGAGAACCAGGATCGTGACAATATATATAATATATATATATATATATATATATATATATATATATATATATATATATATATATATATATATATATATATATATATATATATATATATATTGTCATGATCCTGGTTCTCTCTCTCTCTCTCTCTCTCTCTCTCTCTCTCTCTCTCTCTCTCTCTCTCTCTCTCTCTCTCTCTCTCTCTCTCTCTCTCTCTCTCTCTCTCTATATATATATATATATATACACAGTAAAATCCCTCTTATCCGGCATCAACAGGACCGCCGACATGCCGGATACTTGAAGTTGCCGGATACTTGAATAGAAGTGAAATTATGTCCACAATCACCACCCTACACTCACGCATCTTACCACAACAAAGATCAGCTGATCGACGTGCCGCGCGTCGCCACCCGCGCTGCCACCTCACACTCATCAACACACATTGTGATTGTAATTGTGACTCCTTCTGATCTTTTCAAGCTGAACCACTCGTATAACACTTTGTCCATCATTTCACCACGATGATACTGCAGTGTGTGACGATTTTCCTCTGCCTTTCGGATGTCGGTGGCTTTCATGTAATCCCGCAACTTTTTCGTTTGGGATTTAATGTCATAAATAGTTGATGAGCCCACACCATATTCCGCCATTAGTTGCTGTCTGCTTTCATCTCTTTCTAATCGTCAACAAATGTCTATCTTCTGCTTAAGTGCAAGCACAACACGCTTCCTCTTTTCTACAACTTTAGGCATGATGAAGGCGTCAGGCGATAAACAGTGCACACGCGGGACTGAGTCACTGAGTAAACACAGTGCAGTGGGCCACGGGTGACGCGAAGCAGTGCGCTCTGGTGGCAAGGGGACAAAGTATGCCTTGCGCGGGAATTTTAATCGATTTTATGAGTACACATTGATTTTTTATTGATTTTAAGGCTCGGGGAAAAATGTGCCGGATACTTGAAGCTGCCGGATACTCGAATGCCGGATGAGAGGGATTTTACTGTATATATATATATATATATATATATATATATATATATATATATATATATATATATATATATATATATATATATATATATATATATATATATATATATATATATATGCAGGGTGATATCATCAGCATAGAAGTGGATAGGACAAGAAGTTTGGATTAGATCATTGATGAATAATAGGAAGAGAGTGGGTGACAGGACAGAACCCTGAAGAACACCACTGTTAATAGATTTAGCAAAAGAACAATGATTATCTACCCTATCAGCAATAGAACGAATATGAATACAGAAATAAATTTTGATATGTAAAATATGGGAAAAAAAACAAAGGCTGTTTTTTTAATCTTTTATTTATTTTTATTTTTATTTTATCTTTTGTGGGGGTTTATCGGGTGAGTTTCCACTAATATATATATATATATATATATATATATATATATATATATATATATATATATATATATATATATGTATTAGTGGAAACATGCAACATTATCATAGAAACGAATTGCAGCATTATCATGGAAAATAAAATCGTATCATTATCTGAGAAACTGGAATCACATCGTGATACGTATATATATATATATATATATATATATATATATATATATATATATATATATATATATATATATATATATATATATATATATATATATATATATATATATATATATATATATATATATATATATATATATATATATATATATAATCACGATGTGATTCCAGTTTCAATGATAATAATATGATTCTAGTTTCCATGGTAACGATGTGATTCCAGTTACCATGATAATGATGTGAGTTTCCACTATTATATATATATATATATATATATATATATATATATATATATATATATATATATATATATATATATTAGTGGAAACACCCGATAAACCCCCACAAAAAATAAAATAAAAATAAAAATAAATAAAAGATTAAAAAACAGCCTGTTTTTTTTTTCACATTTTACATATCAAAATTTATTTCTGTATTCATATTCGTTTTATTGCTGATAGGGTAGATAATCATTGTTCTTTTGCTAAATCTATTAACAGTGGTGTTCTTCAGGGTTCTGTCCTGTCACCCACTCTTTTCCTATTATTCATCAATGATCTAATCCAGACTTCTTGTCCTATCCACTTCTATGCTGATGATATCACCCTGCATTTTCCCAAATCTTTTTGTAGATGTCTAACCCTTCAGGAAAGAAACAGGGAAGCTAAAGAACACCTGACTTCTGATCTCTCTAAAATTTCTGACTGGGGCAGAGCAAACTTGATATTGTTCAATGCCTGAAAAACTCATGTCCTTCTTTCTATATACTCGACATAGCCTTCCAGACAACTATCCCCTCTTCTTCAATGACACTCAACATTCTCGGTCTGTCCTTTTCTTATAATCTAAACTGGAAACCTCACATCTCATATCTAGCTAAAACAGCTTCTATGAAGTTAGGTGTTTTGAGACATCTCTGCCAGTTTTTTCACCCCCTCCCCCCCAAGGAACTAATTCTGTACAGTGGCCTTATCCGTCTACGTATGGAGTATGCTTCAGATGTCTGGGGGGGGGGGGGGGCTCCACTCATACAGGGTAAAATCAAAAGCTTTTCATCTCATCAACTCCTCTCCTCTAACTGACTGTTTCCAGTCTCTTTCTCATTGCCGCAATGTTGTATCTCTAGCTATCTTCTGCCACTATTTCCATGCTAACTGCTCTTCTGATCTTGCTAACAGCATGCCTCTGCCTCCTCTTGTGGCCACACTGCACAAGACTTTTTTCTCTCACCCCTATTCTTTCCACCTCTCTAATGCAAGAGTTAACCAGTATTCTCAATCATTCATCCCTTTCTCTGGTAAACTCTGGAACTCCTTGCCTGCTTCTGTATTTCCACTTTCCTATGACTCGAATTCCTTCAAGAGGAAGGTTTCATGACACTTATCCTTCAATTTTTGACTACCTCTTCAGATCCTATTCAGGGACCGGCATCTCAGTGGGTTTTTTTTTATTGGATCTTTGTTGCCCTTAGCTGGTGTCTCTCCTACATAAAAAAAAAAAAGATATTGATAAATAATGTGTATGATGTACATAAAAAAAAAAAAAAAAATGTATAAGTAGTCAAGCCTGACCCGTTCATTTTCTGCATAGTAAAAGTTAACACAGGCTATGTTCAACCGGATCAACCTGTATCAGCATGACCTAAACAAGTGTCTGTTCTTCATTAATAGAAAGTATCAAAATCTTTCAAAATCTAACTCCCCTTGCAACATCTGGCACCTTGCCAAAAACATCTCCAATAACTTTGCTTCTTCATTTCAACCTGATGGCACCACTGCCATCTCATGTATTTCTAAAGCTGAACTTTTTACTGAAACCTTTGCTAAAAACTCTACTTTGGATAATTAAGGGCTTGTTTCTCCTTCTCCTCCACCCTCTGACTACTTCATGCTCCCAATTAAAATTCTTCGCAATGATGTTTTCCATGCCCTCACTGGCTTAAACCCTAGGAAGGCTTATGGACCTGATGGGATCCCTCCTATTATTTTCCGAAACTGTGCCTCCGTGGTTGCACCTTGCCTACTCATACTCTTTCAACTGTCTATCAACATCTATCTTTCCATCTTGTTGGGAGTTTTTCTAAATTCAGCCTGTTCCTAGAAAGGGTGACCATTCTAGTCCCTCAAACTATCATCCTGTTGCTTTAATTTCCTGCCTCTCTAAAATTTTGAATCTGTCCTGAATAGGAAGATTTTCAAACATCTATCACTTCACAACCCTCTATATGATTGCCAGTATGGTTTCTTTCAAGGCAGCTCTACTGGTGATTTTCTGGACCCATATACATAAAAACCCCCGAAAGACTTCTAAATTTACTCCCAGCTAAAAGTAAATTTTGGGAGGAGGCAGTAGACACTTGCCGAAACGATAATTACTCCCAGTGAGGTCTAAAGCACTGTTCAGGGGGTGCTGTGAACTTATCATTAAACCCAGCTGTGACCTCACTGAACATTTCCCTTTGTGTCTCACAACACAAGGGGGCAGTCACAGCCTGCCCTCTAAAGACAACTCTCTTCCTCCACACAAAACTACAAGCACCTAATAACACACACCCTTCACTCAAAGATTTTAAAATCATCATGGCGACTCGTACACCAGCCTCGGAGTCCCCATCTGGGGAGGGGACCATAAATGTCCCCAGGTCTGACTGCCTTTCTGTCGACTACCCTAAGTGAAGTGTCTTGACACCCCCCTCAACTTTTTCTTCATTAACTTTTGCAACATTTGCGGTCTAAGATCTAATTTTCAATCTGCAGAACACCACCTCTCCTCTTCTAAACCTCATCTTCTTTTCCTCACTGAAACTCAGGTGTCTGAGGCAACTGACAGTAGCCCCTTTTCTGTTCCCTCCTACTTTCTCTATCCTCATTTTCGATCCAAAGCTGGATGCTGCATTTATGTGCGCAATGACTTAACCTGCTCTCGTGCTCACGCTCTTGAATCTTCCGAGTTTTCCACCATCTGGCTACGACTACATAGTCACTCTCATACTAAATTTTTCTGTGCTGTATACCTCTCACCTAACTCCTCTGATTATAAGAAATTCTTTGACTACTTAACTTCCAAAGTGGAGCACATTCTGACCCTCTTCCCTTTTGCAGAGATCTCCACTCTTGGAGACTTCAATGTTCACCACCAGCTTTGGCTTTCCTCTCCCTTCACTGACCATCCTGGTGAACTAGCCTACAACTTTGCTATCCTCCATGACCTAGAGCAATTGGTGCAACACCCTACTTGTATTCCTGACCGTCTTGGAGATACGCCCAACATTCTTGACCTTTTCCTGACCTCTCATCCTTCTGCTTATGCTGTCACCCTTTCTTCTTCGTTGGGCTCCTCCGATCACAATCTCATATCTTTATCTTGTCCTATCACTCCAATCCCTCCTCAGAATCCCCCAAAGCGAAGGTGCCTCTGGCGTTTTGCCTCTGCTAGTTGGGGGGACCAGAGGAGGTATTTTGCTGATTTTCATTGGAATGACTACTGCTTCCGTGTCAGAGACCCGTCTTTGTGTGCTGAGTGCATAACAGAGGTGATAGTGTCTGGCACGGAGGCGTACATTCCTCACTCTTTTTCTCGTCCTAAACCTTCTAAACCTTGGTTTAACACAGCTTGTTCTCGTGCTTTACATGATAGAGAGGTGGCCCACAAAAGGTACTTAGGCCTTCTATTGCCAGAATCTCATGCACTTTATATTTCTGCCCGGAACCATGCCAAGTCTGTTCTCCGACTAGCCAAAAACTCCTTCATTAACAGAAAATGTCAAAACCTTTCAAGATCTAACTCCCCTCGTGATTTCTGGCATCTAGCCAAAAATATCTCCAATAACTTTGCTTCTTCTTCTTTCCCTCCTCAATTTCAACCAGATGGCACCACTGCTATCACATCTATTTCTAAAGCTGAACTCTTCGCTCAAACCTTTGCTAAAAACTCTACCTTGGACGATTCTTGGCTTGTTCCTCCCTCTCCTCCAACCTCTGACTACTTCATGCTACATATTAAAATTCTTCGCAATGATGTTTTCCATGCCCTCGCTGGCCTAAATCCTCGGAAGGCTTATGGACCTGATGGGGTCCCTCCTATTGTTCTCCGAAAGTGTGCCTCCGTGCTTGCACCTTGCCTAGTCAAACTCTTTCAGCTTTGTCTGTCAACATCTACCTTTCCTTCTTGCTGGAAGTTTGCCTACGTTCAACCTGTTCCTAAAAAGGGTGACCGTTCTAATCCCTCAAACTACCGTCCTATTGCTTTAATTTCCTGCCTATCTAAAGTTTTTGAATCTATCCTCAACAGGAAAATTCTTAAACATCTATCACTTCACAACCTTCTATCTGATCGCCAGTATGGGTTCCGTCAAGGCTGCTCTACTGGTGATCTTCTGGCTTTCCTTACTGAGTCTTGGTCATCCTCTTTTAGAGATTTTGGTGAAACTTTTGCTGTTGCCTTGGACATATCAAAAGCTTTTGATAGAGTCTGGCACAAGGCTTTGATTTCCAAACTACCCTCCTACGGTTTCTATGCTTCTCTCTGTAACTTCATCTCAAGTTTCCTTTCTGACCGTTCTATTGCTGCTGTGGTAGACGGTCACTGTTCTTCTCCTAAATCTATTAACAGTGGTGTTCCTCAGGGTTCTGTCCTGTCACCCACTCTCTTCTTATTATTCATTAATGATCTTCTAAACCAAACTTCTTGTCCTATGCACTCCTACGCTGATGATACCACCCTGCACTTTTCCACGTCTTTTCATAGATGTCCAACCCTTCAGGAGGTAAACATATCACGCAGGGAAGCCACAGAACGCTTGACTTCTGATCTTTCTAAAATTTCTGATTGGGGCAGAGCAAACTTGGTATTGTTCAATGCCCCAAAAACTCAATTCCTCCATCTATCAACTCGACACAACCTTCCAGACAACTATCCCCTCTTCTTCAATGACACTCAACTGTCCCCGTCTTCTACACTGAACATCCTCGGTCTGTCCTTTACTTATAATCTGAACTGGAAACTTCACATCTCATCTCTAGCTAAAACAGCTTCTATGAAGTTAGGCATTCTGAGACGTCTCCACCAGTTTTTCTCAGCCCCCCAGCTGC
This sequence comes from Scylla paramamosain, assembly GCF_035594125.1. Taxonomy (NCBI): domain Eukaryota; kingdom Metazoa; phylum Arthropoda; class Malacostraca; order Decapoda; family Portunidae; genus Scylla; species Scylla paramamosain. The sequence continues at coordinate 5,861,324 of NC_087180.1, forward strand.
TAACTCTGTACAAGGGCCTTATCCGTCCATGTATGGAGTATGCTTCACATGTCTGGGGGGGGGGTTCAACTCATACTGCTCTTCTAGACAGGGTGGAATCAAAAGCTTTTCGTCTCATCAACTCCTCTCCTCTAACTGACTGTCTTCAGCCTCTCTCTCACCACCGCAATGTTGCATATCTAGCTGTCTTCTACCACTATTTTCATGCTAACTGCTCTTCTGATCTTGCTAACTGCATGCCTCCCCTCCTTCCGCGGCCTCGCTGCACAAGACTTTCTTCTTTCTCTCACCCCTATTCTGTCCACCTCTCTAACGCAAGAGTTAACCAGTATTCTCAATCATTCATCCCTTTCTCTGGTAAACTCTGGAACTCCCTGCCTGCTTCTGTATTTCCACCTTCCTATGACTTGAATTCCTTCAAGAGGGAGGTTTCAAGACACCTATTCATCAATTTTTGACCACTGCTTTGACCCTTTTTTGGAACTGGCATTTCAGTGGGCATTTTATTTTTTATTGAATTTTTGTTGCCCTTGGCCAGTGTCCTTCCTACATAAAAAAAAAAAAAATGCTAAAAGTGTATACAAGAAACTATAGAAGTTTCCTTTGCCAATATTAGCTAGGAGTAAAAGTAAAATCTAAACTCGCTATATGTGCTATGTTTTAGCTAGGAGTAAAAGTAAAATCTAAATTCGCTATATGTGCTATGTTTTAGATGGAAGTAAAAGTAAAATCTAAACTCGCTATAAGTGCTTTGTTTAAGAAAGACCCCCACCCTTAACCATTATTTAATGTTGATTTATATTTAACTTTTCTTAAAAAAAAAAGAACCAGAATATTGACATATTTTATGACTTTAATTATGTACATGAGACGAGTTCAGACACAAACCTGCGTCATGGATGTCAACACAACAATGGTGAGGGCAGCTTGGCCAAGCCAAGGAAAGAGAGAGACACCTGTCTGGCTAATTGGATGACATTAGTTTCTGCTTAGTGCAAAAAGATTTTTAAAATTCTGCTTATCCCTGCAAGCAGCTGTTGGGATGGTTGAGTAAGGCTGAATGTAATTAGCTTTATTAAATACCACTATCTCATAAGAACATAAGAAATAAGGGAAGCAGCAAGAAGCCATCAGGCCTATACGTGGCAGTCCCTATATGAATCATACCTACCTATTTCCACCTATCATCCCCATCCATAGATCTGTCTAATCTTCTCTTAAAGCCCTCTAATGACTTAGGACTAACAACTTGATTACTGAATCTGTTCCATTCATCTACCACTCTATTTGAGAACTAATTTCTTCCTATATCTTTTTTAAACCAAATTTTTTCAAGCTTGAACCCGTTATTTCTTGTTCTATCCTAATTACTGATGCTAAGAACTTTGCTTATGTTCCCCTTGTTACAAGCCTTATACCACAGAACAGTGACCGCTTACTAAAGCATAACCGAATGATCAGAAAGGAAACTTGAGATGAAGTTAGAGAAAGAAGGATAGAAAACTGAAGGAGGATATTTTAGAAATTAAGGGTTTATGCCAGACTCTTTCAAACTCTTTTGATATATCTAAGAGAACAGTGCAACTTTCATCAAAATTCCTAAAGGAAGAGGATCAAGATTCAGTGATAGCTTGACTTGCAAATTTCCTTGTTGGCCGCTGCAAGGGTGTCATGTTCTTCCTGTCGCTCTCATACAGCGTGTTCTCCTTAATAACGCTCTGCACGACACCCATCACAGGTGGAAATACATCAGCGATTCCACATTCGCTGCATCCAGCCCTACTATTAGCCACTCCAAAACATCTTCGACAGCTTCCTTGCCTGGACCACCCACCACCAACCACGTTAACAGGCAGATGACCATTGCCATGCACTTTGACCTAGCCACCACACCCACCCCATCCCCTCACTCACCTTGGGCTGGACGTGGTGTCTACTACCAGGCTGCTTGGGATCACCATCGACAGCAGGCTCTTATGGGCCCATCATGTCACCATAGTGAAATCAGCATCATACAGACTTTACATGCTCCGCCTCTTAAAAATAGCTTGGTCTGCTCCATTGGAACTGTGTAATATTTTGAAATTGTTCATACTCCTCACGCGTACATACACATCACATCTAATTTGTTCCCTCCCCTCTTCTTTTCCATTTGTACTTTTCTGCTACATATCTGCCTTTATAAATAAACCGGCTGTTGTTATTATTATTATTATTTTTTTTTGTTATTATTATTATTATTATTATTATTATTATTATTATTATTATTATTATTATTATTATTATTATTATTATTATTATTATTATTATTATTATTATTATTATTATTATTATTGTTACGCCCCAAACATTCACACACACGCCCCTACACTTAAGCACTCATATATACCCACATGCATCCACACACAAGTACCCACGCGCCTGTGGGCGCGCACATGAGCTGTGAGAGGGTAGTAGATGCAGGCGAGAGACCTGTGATTACATGAAAAACTACTGCTGACCCAGCACAGTGAGCCTGGCGCTTGAAATAACAGCAACAACCATCGTGTTTGTTGTTTTTAATTCCTCTCTTCCCTCTGACCTTTCCCAGACATTTTTTCTTCCTTGTAAGCTTATTTGTCCTCTTCCTTCCCCTTACCTTTCCTAAAAAAATTATTATTATCTTACACACTCACACACCATTTCCTCTCTTTTTCTTCCTTGTCAGCTTCCCTTCCCCCTCTCCTCCTCCTCGTATTACTTCTACTACTACAACGACTTCTCTCAACGTGAAAAGACGGCAAAACATTCGAGAAAAGGTGCAGCATTACATAATATATACGTACATTCACAAACATACCTAGTACATACATACATACATACAGTATATGCATCCTTACATACGTATGCTTTAATCACTTTCTATGTTACATAGATTTCCCAGTGTAGATAATGATAATGGTGGAGGGAGTGACAGAGGTCGAGGTGGAGGTGATCCACTCTGTTATGATTTAAGAGATATTCATAAAATTCCTTGTTTTGTTTTCTGTTTGTCCTTGCGATAACTCATACATAACCTAAAATGCAGATGTAGCATCTCACAATCTTATTTTCATGTGTTCCTTATGTATGTATTCCAATATGTATGTTGCTGAAAAGCAGAAATAATTTTCATATATTCAAATCAAATATATACCAAAAAAAAAATTGGTGAAGTTTTTATTTTCTTTTCCAAACTATGTTAGCTTGTTCCAGTAACACATAGCGACATACCATCACAAGAATTTTTAATCACACACACACACACACACACACACACACACACACACACCAATAAGTCAGATTTTTACGTGGAATGTGGCTGAAAAGAACAAAAATAGGACAGTTTCACACAAGTGATGCTAACAAAGTGTAACCAAATGTACTGCACATCTTGTATTATTGAACTAATTCTTCAAAAGAAAAAAAGAAAAATAAATAAAGCCAGGAAAAGAACTAGTAACGGAGATTAATTTAGTTAATATTCCTGAGTATTTCAAGGATAAATGATGTGGACCTCCAAACTTACAACAGGCACCATGTGACACCCTTTTGATATTTTGTCATGGACTATCCTGGGACCGGCAAATAAGCATGACATTTTCGTTGAGTTACAGTAGGTATATTAATTAATTTTAGAAATGCGATTATGAATATCTGACTGAAGCCTAACCGAGCGTCACGAAATGCTTATAAAGGAAGTACCAAAGAGACATTTGTCTTTCCTTAATTATATGGCTATTTAAAAATTTGGTGAATTATTAATAGACCCATGATTATTATACGTAAAATAATACAAATATTATGAGAGTAAGAACTGTAGTAAAAAGGAATAATATGGTGTGATTCCTCAACAACTGAACATCACAGCTGATGAAGTCATCATGAATTGTTTGTGTCATTTTCGTTTTTTGTGTTTGAAGAAGTATTTGTTTTCAACATGCATCTTACTTCATTTTTTTTTTTTTCGGAATAATCACAGTGTATTTCTCTATGTTAAGTAGTGCTGTGAAACTCAGTGTTATTTTTTACTATAGCTGAACGAAGAGATGAATTCCGTGTCAAAAAGTTTCGACAGTCCAGGAATAAATCCTTAAAAGCTTTATTGACATACACAAGTAACACATTTCTGTCTTGTAATGCTCATCACACTAATAGTTCCGTTTTGATAAGATGTAAGTCATGGTGAAGGAGTTCCTGTGACGTAGGATGCTGAACGAAACTTACCGGGCACTGAGCCAACACTTCCTATAGGCCACCTGTGCGTAGTATTTCCGTGCTCCCACCATGCCTGGGCAAATCCTCCGACTCTGTTAATCAACATTCACCTTTATTACATGCTGGAAATTTGTTAACATTAAATTTATTTCATAGAACGGTGACCACTCCAGGAAATATAACAAGGATGACGTAAGAAAAAAATTTCAGTATCAGTAATCAGGATAGGGCAATAAATAATGAGTTCAAGCTTGAAAAAAGTTAAATTTAAGAAGAGAAATAGGAAGAAATTGGTCCTCAAATAGAGTGGCATATAAATAGAATGGACTCAGTAATCAGGCTGTTAGTGCTGAGTCATTAAGGAACCTAAGAAGATGAGACTAATTTGTGGATGAGGATGATAGGTGGAAAAGGGTTGGTATGTTTCATACAAGGATTGTCAGGTGTAGGTCTGATGGCTTCTTGCAACTTCCCTTTTTTCTTATGTTCTTATATTCTTACGAAATGAGGTGAAGGGTGATTGAATGATGATGAGAATAATATGGAGGAGATAAGAGTCTAAGGACTGAGGAAAAAGAGAAGAGAGTGGTAAAAAAGAGATGTAAGATGTGAGAGAGAGAGAGAGAGAGAGAGAGAGAGAGAGAGAGAGAGAGAGAGAGAGAGAGAGAGAGAGAGAGAGAGAGAGAGAGAGAGAGATGGAAGGAGGGATAGATATATGGTAAGACTCAAAAGCAACGACCCAAAACAGACATGGGAAAAGATTATTATTATTATTATTATTATTATTATTATTATTATTATTATTATTTATTTTTTATCACACCACTCCTCAAAGATGTAAACTTTGTATAGGAGCTTTATCCGTTCATGTATGGGGTACGTTTCACATATATGCTTTCTTAAACTACGTGAAATCAAAAGCATTTCGTCTCATCAGCTCCTCTCCTCTAACTGACTGTCTTCAACGTGTCTCTCATCTCATCTTACGAGTATATCGCTGTTTTCACGCTAATTGCTCTTCTGATCTTGTTAACTGCATGCCTCCCTCCTCCCAC
>NC_087180.1:5871614-5879114 GCF_035594125.1 Scylla paramamosain
GTGGAATATACATATGTTTAGGAGTTTAGAGCAAAGATATTTGTATATTTCACAGGCTATCTTCCCTTCTGTTTCTTCTTGCCAATCTACAATAGATATTCCTTGCTTGATAACTTTCCAGTTTATGCCGTCACAAAAGAAATTCAATGAATGTAGGTTATCTGTGTTCGTTATGGTTAGGTGAGGTTGATGGATTATTTGGAGAGTTGTTTCAATCACCGTAAGACGGTGATCTGTAATTTCTTCTTCCTCGAGCTTTACGTCGTTTATGGTTTGTTCGTCGTTAGTAAGAAATATATCCAAGGTGTTGTTCCCTCTTGTTGGTGAGCTAATGATCTGTGACATCATTAAATTTTCCATCAATGTAAACAGTGCAGTCGCTTGTGATCTGTCTTCTAATGTTCCTCTGTGTATTTTTAACTCTTGCCACTGTATATTTGGTAAGTTGAAGTCGCCACTAATTATTATCGTTGGTTCAGGATTTCCAGGTTTCTCTACTTCAGACTCAATAGCAGTCAGTACTCCAAACATGTTTTCTATGGATCATCTTGGTGGTCTATATACGGTGGCTAATAGGATCTTGCTTTTTTTTATGTATACTATAGCATATTCTGTTGCTCCATTCGAACCAATGGTTAGCAGTCTCGTATCCTTTGATATGTCCTGTCGTACATATATCACCACTCCCCCTTTTTTCTGTCCCTTGCCCTGTCCGCTCTGAAGGTTTCATAGCTCTCAATTTTCGCTTCGGCATCTCTTATTTCGCTTTGAAGATGTAATTCTGTGATATAAATTAAGGGGCTGTTATATTTTGGATCCCATTTCCTCTAACATTTTGGTCTTGTGTCGTTTTCTTCAGGGGATTAAGCCTTCGATACTGCAGCAAATTATTGTTTGTATCTTGTCTCCCATATTTATCTTCTCCTTTCCTAGTGTTTTTGTTCTGCTTTGCTTATTATCCGAAGGTTTAGCGGAGCTATCAGATAAATCTAGTTTTTTTGGGTTTGTGTCAGTTTCTTCATCTAACCAGCGCATTGTACGACGCATTACGCGGTGCTTAGCTGTTATGAAAGTTGGGCATTCTGTACTTAACACAGAGTGTCCAGTTTCTTGTCTTTCATTAACTGTACAGTGGTGACATTTCAGCTGTTGTTTGTTTGTGCTGGTGTTGACCGTATGTTTCAATGCACAGTGGCCACAAATTGCTTCTTTTGCATCGCAATGAGTCGTTTTGTGGCCATACCCATGCATTTACCATATCGTCGCACCCAGTAGTGATCGTACACTCTATACCGTGATAGATGTAGGTATACACGGTTATTATTGTTTTCAATTTATTTTCTGATGTGTGGCAATACTACCACAACGGCGGTTTTAAATCCGGGTGTGCTGGGTTTCGTAAATACTGATTTCATATGCTCCTCTTTATCCATCATTCAGGTAATTGTTCACTTTTATCTTGAATGGCCTGGATAATCTCAGAGTCCTCAATAGACTCTGGTACAGATGCAATAGTTATTTTTTGGTTTCAGTTTACTTTCACTGTCTGATGTTTATCGACTATTTGATTATTTGCCTCCAGTGCTTCGATAGCTCGATCTTTACCTGATTGTGTGGGGAACACTAGTTTCAGTCTTTTTGTTGAGTAATTTTCGCTGTTACAGTTGCTACATTTTAAAGGGTAGATACTATTTATTTTTTTTATTTATCGGGATGGTGCCATCCTTTGGTCTTGTAAAAAAAAACGCATGTTGGTTGTGGTTTACCTTGGCAATAACGTCGACATGCAATGGTCGTGTGGGTTTCTCCTGTTTGGTGTTCACTACAGATTTACTTGCTTTGGGTTTCTCCACCTTTCCTGTGCGTACAACATTTGAGCCATGCTTTTGTTCTTCTTCACAATTTTCTAAAATCTTTGCATTCAGCAGGAAGACTTTTTCTTTAGTTTAGCGATTGCTGTCATTATCCTGGTTAGCTGGTGGTCTTTGTAGGGCGGCGCTCCGGCTTGGTTCTTTGCTTCATTACTTGTACTGTCGCTGGTCTGCCTTCGTGATTCGCTTGTTGTTGTTTATCCACTGCACTAGTTGCTGGTAATTGTCGATGCCTGACTCCAAGCAAATTTCACAGAAGTTTGTCACCCTTGATGTGAAATATCGTATCGCAATGTAATTAGCCATACCAGTACATTCGGGGTGAAATGAATCATTACAGTGGTCACACTTCGCTGCCACCACTAGTAAGCTTTCCGAACATTTTCCACACACTTTTTCGACTGGAGTCTCGACTTTAGAAGGTATTAACCTATTCATTATGCTTGGTGTTTTCGCAGTTTCGTAGCGAGCTGCAGTGGCGCTGACCATCACAATAACACCATGGATGATGAATGTTTGTTGGTTAGACAATACACCTTGGTGTTTCACGGTAAACTCCAGGCACCTCCGCATTCGATCGCGGTCAGAACGAGACACACACACACACACACACACACACACACACACACACACACAACCTTAGGGAATCCATCAATGATATTCCCTGAAGACCACTTACATCACACAGAAATCACGTTAGAGGATAATCCTCATAGATTCTACACTTAGCAAAACAAAATATAAGTATAAATAGGATTTATATTCTGCCTACAGTACAATCTTGCGACACCAGATTGATTGATACAGCCTTAATTACTTTTACGTGAGTCACCTGTACGCTGACGAGGCAACAGGTGGGCTCGGTTACACTCTCCTAAACTATATGGACTAACATTTAATAATGGTATCATGGAGTTCTTATGTTAGGTTACGTCCGGTTAGATGAGGGCAGGCGAGGTGAGGTAAGCTTAAGTTAGGTCAGGTTAGGTTAGGTTAGGTCAGATCAAGTTTATGCTAAATCCGGATTGTATTTATTTCCGTGACTCTAAAAGGGAAACAGAAGTTAGGTTACAGATATACACTTGTATATGTGTGTCTCTGTAAAGAGAGGGAGATTATGGTATGCAGGAAAGGTGTTACCGAAGGGACACTTGTAAGTGAGACATGAGGTGTGTTAAGGGCTTGTTAGGTGAGGAGTCTGGAGGTGAAGTGAGGAAAGGTCTTTATATCTTAGTGTGTATCCCCTTCGATAGCTTCCTTTTATTTTACCATTTCCATCCTTAAATATGAAGACAAAATAAGAACGGAAGTGAAAGGGAGATGAGGCATGCCAACTGAGGAGAGGAGCCTTGCCCTTCTGTACGGTGTCTTACTGAGGGGAGAGGCTGAGGGCGTGACGGCAGGAAAATACAAAATTTCCTATCCGTTCATGGCAGATTTTCTTCATGTTCACTTATGTACCCACAGTGCAGGAATCTCTCTCTCTCTCTCTCTCTCTCTCTCTCTCTCTCTCTCTCTCTCTCTCTCTCTCTCTCTCTCTCTGTCGATTACACACACACACACACACACACACACATGATCTAGTGACGTAGTGGTCAGCGCGCTCGATTCACAATCGATTAACAATCGCGTTTGATTCCCAGGCCAGATCAGAAGTCTTTGGGCGGACTTCTTTGCAGTGTGGGCCCCCGTTCACCTAAAAGGAAAAGTATACGGGGTGGCCTGATCATCTCAGGCCTGGTCCTCTAGATTGGTCGGCGCCAAATAGCAGCCATCGTATCTCAGTGTAAGATACTACCTTAGGGTTAACGTATGTATACTTTAGATGTAATGTGTATGTTAACATGTAAGTTAATATGTAACGTGTGGATTTTCAGCCACACCGAGTTATTGTTATTATTAATACTATTATTATTATTATTATTATTATTATTATTATTATTATTATTATTATTATTATTATTATTACACACACCCACACAGCAATGATAATAATGAATACAACAAAAATAATAATGATAATAATTGTTATAATAATAATAATAATAATAATAATAATAATAATAATAATAATAATAATAATGATAATAGATAAAGAATGATATCATTGTTTCGTGAACATTGAGGAAAGAATCTTCTATTACAGACATGCTCGCGCACGATCACACACACACACACACACACACACACACACACACGTAGTCTCATACCGATAATTAATCAGTATTTCCTTGACGAATTGCATAATAGCAACGTAAAATGAACTTGATATTTTTCCACTCTGATTCGTGTAACTTCAAATACCTGATTAATCGGTGGCTTGGACTTGGCTACGGTTAAGGTCATGGTGTGCAAAGTTTGTGAAGCTTACAATCAAGAACTTGTTGGTTCCTCGCAGGCCTGTTCTGTGCTTGGGGGTTTATATTTTAGGAGGTGTTACTTTGGAGTTTCAGTTAGAGGTGATGGTGGTGGTGGTCGTGGTAGTGGTATTAATTATGGTGGTTTTTGGTGGTGCTGGAGTAGAGTAACAATTGATTTCTCGTCAGAAAATCAAACTAATGTTTTCATTTTTCTTCTACACTTGAAACACTACACACGATCTCTCAGCACACTGCTCTCAACACATTGCTGTCAACAAACTTTTGTCTGCCCATTGTTCTTAACACACTGCTCTCAACACATTGCTGTCAACAAACTGCTGTCAACACACTGCTGTCAACACACTGCTGTCAACACACTGCTGTCAACACATTGCTGTCAACACATTGCTGTCAACACACTGCTGTCAACACACTGCTGTCAACGCACTGCTGTCAACACATTGCTGTCAACGCACTGCTGTCAACACACTGCTGTCAACACATTGCTGTCAATGCATTGCTGTCAACACACTGCTGTCAACACACTGCTGTCAACACACTGCTGTCAACACATTGCTGTCAACACATTACTGTCAACACACTGCTGTCAACACACTGCTGTCAACGCACTGCTGTCAACACATTGCTGTCAACGCACTGCTGTCAACGCACTGCTGTCAACACATTGCTGTCAACACACTGCTGTCAACACACTTCTGTCAACACACTGCTGTCAGCGCACTGCTGTCAACACATTGCTGTCGACACATTGCTGTCAACGCACTGCTGTCGACACATTGCTGTCAACGCACTGCTGTCAACACACTGCTGTCAACACATTGCTGTCAATGCATTGCTGTCAACACATTGCTGTCAACACACTGCTGTCAACACACTGCTGTCAACACACTGCTGTCAACACACTGCTGTCAGCGCACTGCTGTCAACACATTGCTGTCAGCGCACTGCTGTCAACACATTGCTGTCAACACATTGCTGTCAACGCACTGCTGTCGACACATTGCTGTCAACACACTGCTGCCAACACACTGCTGTCAACACACTGCTGTCAACAGACTGCTGTCAACACATTCCTGTCAAAACACTGCTTTGAACCTACTGCTTTCAACACACTATTCTCTGTATACTGCTGTCAACATTGCTCGTAACACTGCAACATTCAACACTGAACTTTGAGAGCACTGCTCTCGGTGCATGCACTGCTGTCAACGTACTACACGACACTCAAAGCATTACACTCATGGCGCTACATTCGACAATGCACACAAAATACATTACACTCGGTACACTTCAGTCAACACCCTTTATATCCAATACTTTGCAGTTAACATACTGCAATCATAACTCTGCTCGATACACTCGATGCACACGATACACACACCACAACATGACACATCTTTGTCAGCACCACACAGAGAGCAGCATGCTTCTCACCACTCCCCAGGGCAAGTGTGCAGTGGTACGGGAACGGCGGAGGCTCACTTGTAGCTCACCAGTGAACGTTGTTTAAACCACCCCACAAAAAAAAAAAAAGCAAACAATGAAAATGAATGTTTATCTTAGTCAGTATACCACCACCACCATCACTACCACCCTCATTAGCACTACATTTATCATTATTATAATGACTGTCATTGCCAGCTTTTCTCAATGTTCTCTATTCCATTTCTTTTTGTATTTATGTATGTATGTATGCATGTATGTATATATGTATTATGTATGTATGTATTATGTCCTACACCAAATAAACATCCAATACTACAAGATGTAACTCCTTCACCTCAAATCCCTATCCTGTAGGAGGCACGATTGGAGGATGCTATACCATTCCCTTTACAAGTGGTGTACCCAGCTGGTACAGCAGCTGTAGGTCACCATCTATAGCAGGTCATCATTCGCTGCAGATCATCATTTGCAGGTCATCCAATGTTGATTGCAAGTCACCATTTATTGCAGGCCATTATCCATAGCAGGTCACCATTCATAAGTCACAATCATTGCAGATCACCATCATAGCAGGTCACCATTCATAGGAGGATACCACTAGTCGCAGGTCACCATTTATTGCAAGTCATGGAATATACTGTACTACTGTGTCTTTTTTGGTGTCAAACTTAATTTTTTGTCCCTCTATTGTTTCTTCATCTGGTCACAAAGCCGTCACTCCATCGGCACCACCATCGCCATGCACGGGTTCTTCCCTGAGGCATCTGCAAGACGCTCCTATAACTTCCCTAGTTTCACTGTCACCAACCTGCAGGTCACCAAGACTCAGTCAGGTCTATGCCACTAAGAGTTGGACAGGATGTCTGTTTGGCATCTCTGTCGTCAAAGTTCTTAAAGGGAAGTGGGACTGGCATGCTTGTCCCGCACATCATGTTTGGAAGCTAACGCTGTAGTGCTGTGTTGCATAAGGAAAGTACAAGCTTGGGTATGTTTGAAAATACGCTTTGATTTTAATTTGCGAAGTGTGTATGTTCTGAGGATGTAACTTTCCAGGTCATGAGATGAGTCTGTGCAGGTTTTGCATACACTTCATCAGTTTGTGGAAGGTGCTGGCTTCGCGGCTGTAACTTCCTGAGATCGTAAGGAAAGTGTAAGTCCGCGTAGGAATGCATTTTTTTTTCTGTTTTAACGTAATAAAAAAAAGTTGTAAAAATGTAGGGGATATAATTTCTTTAGGTATGTGGTGGGAGTAGTCTTGACGAGGGCAAATGAAAGCCGGGACCCTTAGGCTCTCTTCGAATAATTTCGTCTCCTCCGACGCTGTGCTCTAGCAGAGGCGATTATCTAGCGGTAATCGCCTTCATCTAAAGGAGACTGTGCGAGGAGTCTGGGTGTGCGAGATTGTTTCCCCTCTAGCAGGCCTTGCCGCTACTTGTGCCGCGATCTATGATAAGTGATTTTACTACATATATATATATATATATATATATATATATATATATATATATATATATATATATATATATATATATATATATATATATATATATATATATATATATATATATACTTGTCTTACAAGACAAGTAAATTATAGATATATATCAACCAGTTCTTGGAAACAACAAAATTTATGCTATTCAAACCTTCTTTACGTAAGTAGTGGTGACAACGCTCCCGTCTCACGGAGGAATATTTGGCATATCAGGGACTGCCACACTGCCACATGTAGGTCTGATAGCTTCTTGCAGTTTGCTTTATTTTCTTGTGTTCTTGTTATCTTAGATTAAATTCCTTGTCAA
>NC_087180.1:5884114-5896614 GCF_035594125.1 Scylla paramamosain
GGAAAGCTCAAGTACCTTTTATGGGCCACCTCTGTATCATGGATAGCACGATATAGAGGTGGCCCACAAAAGGTACTTGAGCATTCCATCACCTGAATCTCATGCACTTTGTATTTCTATCTGGAATCATATCAAGACTGTTCTCCAACTACTACTACTACTACTACTACTACTACTACTACTACTACTACTACTACTACTACTACTACTACTACTACTACTACTACTACTACTACCACCACTACTACCACTACTACTACTACTACTACTACTACTACTACTACTACTACTACTACTACTATACTCAACTACTACTACTGCTACAACACCACCACCACCACCACCGTCACAGCACCACCTGGTACCACCGCTACTAACGACCACCAAATTATTCTGCAAAACCATCAAATTTCCTCGCTTTATATCTTGAAGATTTTGCAAGGCTTCGTTCGGTATCAGTGACGTGGTATCTTTTTGTGATAATACTAAGCCTTCTTTATATCATTAGGAAGGGAGTATTGGCAGGACAAGTGAGGCTCAACAAGACTCGCTCTGCGCTGCTGCCGCCGCCACGCCGCCTAAGAGGATCACGTCACACAGCAGCAGGGGAATGAGAACATATTTGTGTCCTAATTTGTCCTGACAGAGAAGTTCTTGTGCGAGGTTCACTTGTAATGGCAGGTGACGGGACACACACACACACACACACACACACACACACACACACACACACACACACACACACACACACACACACACACACACACACACATTTAGGAAACTAAAGATTTTCTTGCTTAGGTTGGCAAAGTTTTTTTCTTTTATTGTTTTCATACTGAGCAGACCATCTTTATATTAAAAATAGGAAAAAAGAAAAGAAATCATATATATATATATATATATATATATATATATATATATATATATATATATATATATATATATATATATATATATATATATATATATATATATATATATATATATATATATATATATATATATATATATATAATATGAGGTAAGCAGGGATACACCAGACTTCCTTCTTTATTTATTGCAACATTTCACCTTCACAGAAGGCGTCATCAGGCAAAAAAAAAAAAAAAAAGATAAAAATAAAAACAAAGACAAAAATCATAAAATATCACATCACAATAGGGACAAGATGAAAAAAAAAGTGACAAAATAATCTTTCAGCTGTAGCTTATAAAAAATTATATATATATATATATATATATATATATATATATATATATATATATATATATATATATATATATATATATATATATATATATATATATATATATATATATATATATATATCCACGTCAGGAAACATTGTTAGCAACCAGAATTTTCAGTGTTTCTCGGGTGTTTCCCAAATGTCTGCAAACCACAAACAAAGCTTACAAACATTTGGGAAACATTTGAATGGATGAATGAGTGGAAAGGTAATTTGATGGACGAATAAGTGGATAGATAATTGGATGGATGGATGGATAAGTGGATGGATAGATGGATTATTGGGTAGATGGATGGATGAGAAGATAGATGAATGGATGGATTGATGAGTGTATAGATGGATGGATGCATGGATAGACTGATGGATGGATGTATAGACAGATGAGTGGATGAATGGATGAATGGATGGATGGATGAGTGGATAAGTGATCTTGACAGGAAATAGTTTCCAAACTGTTCCCCAAATATTTATCAGATATTTCCCAAACGTCTCTCAAATATTTCCCAAATGTTTGCAAACATTGTGTCCAAACAATGTTTGCTGGTGGGGGCGTGGCTTAAGAACCAAAACAACAACGAAATGTTGAACGGTTGAAGCTGGAGGATTTTTTATTTATTTATTTATTTTTGTTAATTTATTGCACCTCAGTGGCGTCATTCCAATATGACGAGTCAAGTAGGTGTGGCTGAAAAATAAACATACACTCACACACATTTTTTCAGCTGCCTGCCGCCATGCGTGTGACGCAACATTGGTCATTACAAGGACCGATGTGTGCAAAAGTTGAGAGCGGCACCCAAGGTAGTCGTGTTACCTTGGGTTTGGGTGAAACATGCACCAGACAGGCGGCGCGGCGGTCCTGCTTGCCACTTGTCACTGTGCTAGAAGTGATGCACCAGCTGCACATGCAATAGCCACGCTACATAACAAATACATACGCCGGCAGCTACCCACCCACACACATACTCACTCTAGCCCCCCACAAACACAACATAGGTACACACATACACACCCACCCACACACATTCATCAGCACAGGTATCCCCTCCACTCCCAACCCACACAATATTATCCCTCGTCCGCCCATAATGTTAAAATACTTCACGCATGAAACATATGTATGATTGTCATTACCACGCATACATATGCTCACTCGTACATAGCAACGCAACAGCTTCACGGAAAACACTCCAAAGCAAGCAAGTAGGCAATAATTAATTACACACAGGGCAGCGTGTTGCTTTTATATCCTTTGTTCGTAGGGAGTCCTTTCTTTCTGTCTCACTTTGTACACCCGTCGCCAGCCGGAAATTGAATTGACCGAAATTCTGGGAAGAGGAAATTGAATTGAAATTATTAGAAAATATCTTTTTGATGGAGAATCTGGTGATTCTGTGTCTTTATCTGTCAGTCTGCCAGCCTGTCTGTCAGCCCCTCTCCCCTCTCTCTCTCTCTCTCTCTCTCTCTCTCTCTCTCTCTCTCTCTCTCTCTCTCTCTCTCTCTCTCTCTCTCTCTCTCTCTCTCTTCTCTCTCTCTCTCTCTCTCTCTCTCTCTCTCTCTCTCTCTCTCTCTCTCTCTCTCTCTCTCTCTCTCTCTCTCTCTCTCTCTCTCTCTCTCTCTCTCTCTCTCTCTCTCTCTCTCTCTCTCTCTCTCTCTCTCTCTCTCTCTCTCTCTCTCTCTCTCTCTCTCTCTCTCTCTCTCTCTCTCTCTCTCTCTCTCTCTCTCTCTCTCTCTCTCTCTCTCTCTCTCTCTCTCTCTCTCTCTCTCTCTCTCTCTCTCTCTCTCTCTCTCTCTCTCTCTCTCTCTCTCTCTCTCTCTCTCTCTCTCTCTTTTAGCCGGCTCATAATCACAACTGAATCATTTAAAATGAACGGTAATAAACAGCACAGTGTATAGCACGGGCAAATCAGTGAGGTTACAGTTCACAGGTATCTCTTAACAAAGGACACTAAGGAGACGGCAGCACAACCTGAACTTGTCCAGAGGGCACAGCTGTAATGAAGTACTGCATGCGCCTTCCTCGACACACTTGCCAGGTATTCACTGTACCTTGGCGACACGTGACGAGAAGGCAGGTGAAATATGCACTAAACTGATGTGGAATTTTTAAGTATTTATTTATTTATTTTTTATGTAGGAAGGCTACAGACCAAGAGCAATTAAAAAAAAAAAGAGCCCACTTGTGTACCAGTTTTCATGGTAAAGTCAAATGGGATAATGAAATATTAGAGGATAAGTGATTTGAAACCTCCCTCTTGAAAGAGTTCAAGTTATAGAAAGTGGAAATACAAAAGCAGGCAGGAAGTTCCAGAATTTACCAGAAAATGAATGACTGAGAATACTGGCGAACTCTTGCATTAGAAAGGTGGACAGAATAGGGGTGAGAGAAAGTAGAAAGTTTTGTGCAGCGAGGCCGCAGGAAGAGGGGAGGCATGCAGTTAGCGAGATCAGAAGAGCAATTAGCGCGAAAATAGCGGTAGAAGAGCAAGAGATACAACATTGCAGCTGAAGAGTCAGTCGAAAGGAGAGGAGTTGTTAAGATGAAATGCTTTTGACTCCTCGTCTAAAAGAGCGGTATGAGTGGAACTTCCCCCGTCCCCATACATATGAAGCATACTCCATACATGGATGGATAAAGCCCCTGTATAGAATTAGTAGGTGGGGAGGGAGTGAGAAAATCTGGCGGAGCTGGATCAGAACACCTAACTTCATAGAAGCTGTTTTAGCGAGAGATATGAGAAGTTTCCATTTTAGATCATAAATAAAGGACATACCGATGATGTTCAGTATAGAAGGGGGGGGGGGACAGTTGTGTGTCATTGAAGGAGAGGGGATGGTTATCCGGAAGGCTGTGTCGAGTTGACAGGTGAAGAAATTGAGCTTTTTGAGGCACTGAACAATACTAAATTTGCTCTGACCCAATCAGAAATTATAGAGAGATCGGAAGTAGGCGTTCTGTGGTTTCCCTGCGTGAACTGTTTACTTCCTAAAGGGATGGACATCTATGAAATGACTTGGAAAAGTGCAGGGTGGTATCCTCAGCGTAGTAGTGGTTACGAAAGAAGTCTAGCTTAGAAGATCATTGATAAAATAAGAGGAAAAGAGTGGGTGGCATAACACAACGCTGAGAAACACCATTGTTAACAGAGTTAGAAGAACAGTGACACCAATAGAACAGTCAGAAAGGAAACTTGAGATGAAGTTGCAGAGAGAGGGATAGAAGCCGTAGGAGAGTATTTTGGAAATCAAAGCTTTTTGCCAGACTCTATCAAATGCTTTTGATATGTGTAAGGCAACAGCGAGTTTCACCGAAATCCCTAAAAGTAAGAAAGAGGCTAATTAAGGCCTACATGAATAAATAAATGAATTAATAAAAGGCGAATACATAAACAATAAATAAATAAATGGAAAATAAATGAATAAATAAATAAATAAGTAAATAAATAAAAAAGAGAGAAAGAGGGAAGGAAAGGAAGAAAATAAGTAGAAAACTTGCTTAATGGTTGCTTTACTAAAAGATGACAAAGAAACTATTCCATTCAAGTTGCCTAATTAGTTCCAGAGGTGTTTTGACACTCTTCTTTTGGAATCACCTAATTCATAGAAAGGTGGAGAAAACAGAATCAGCTGAAATGGTGGCGTGATTTTAATAATTAATGAATATGTTATTGACACGTATAGCTGGTGAACGTAGCAATGGTATTTTTGCGTATAAAGTCGTAGAATATTAAGTGTAAAATCATTGGAAAAACAGTACATGTCACATTCATGACGTGCACACAACGTATTGCCCTCGCCTGAGATGTGTGACAGCAAAACTTGGCACCACACCTTCCTTGGTTCGTTCATTCATAGGGATCGACATCTAAAACTACAACTGAATTTACATTTCTATCTAGACCTTCAATTAGATATTGTCAGCTTCTAAACACTACATTGCAAACTTACAATTCTGTTCGTTCTACCCATAATTTTCTCTCTCTCTTAATCATAAACATTATTGGTACATTTATTCCTCCACCCACCACCCACAGCAACAACCTTAGCTACGTGAAACAGTGTAGTCCCATAAGTAAAAACACATAATTCAGAAGTACCTTAATTCTCTTACTATCCTCATATATGTACTTTATTACTTTACTCTTGGGGTCATGTCATTAAATTCCATAAAGAATCTTGTGGTGCAAAATTTCATCACTTATTGAGGAGCTCTTAGGGACGATTGTTACTTGCAGATTGTTGGTGGAAGATAAAAAGGCTATTTGATAATCTGATCTTGTTCACTAAAGATGGCAACTGTGTAGGTATTGTAAGTAACAAGTCCCTCAATCACTACTGCGAAACGGTGATGTTTGGCGTGTCACTCGTAACTGTTACCTCAGCACTGGATATTACTGCAGATTTGCACGCGTTGCACTGCGAAAGACAGATGTATGATGGCAGAGTTGCCTTTCCACCGTAGAAGAAACTGTTGCCTGCCACTGACGTGGTTCTGTAAACTTACCTGTAAGTTTGGTCAGGTCAGGTCAGGTCAGGTCAGGCTGGGTTATATCAGATTAAATCAGGTTAGACTGGGTAATTTTAAGTGTGGTTTATTTTATTTATTATTTTACAGGAACAGGTTTTCAGGTGAGTACTGATTTTTTTTTTTCCATTAATCTGCTCTCATTTTCTCGCGCAGAACCTTAGCCATGCGGCGAAGGCTTGGAGGATGGGAATCAGAAAAATATTTTGATTTCTTACAGAAATGGTTAGAAGAAAAATAGTTTCGTCTGCCAGAGAGAACCTTACCAATAATAGTGAAATAGCGTATGTACCTTTATCTTGGAGCTCACAGAGGCAGTACTGGAGGACGTGCTGCACAGCTGTACTCATCATTTCGCTAGAACTGTTGTTGAAAAAAAAAAAAAAAACGATCACGGGGAAAGTAGTAGTGGAAATCGTATGTTCCACTGAGTTCACCTGCCTTTATGAAACTAGAAGTGAACCGTTTAAATCGTACAGATATTATACTATTGCTGAAGTAATATCTGATAATTTTTATAATTTCTGATTCATGAAAAAAAAAAAAAAAGAATTGTATGTACTGATGATATTACGACAGTAGATGGAGCAGATTCCTGGCCATGATGCCGCGAATACTCGTGCAGTGTATGCATGGCAGTGGGCGAGATATGTAAAGTTGTGTAATATATATATATATATATATATATATATATATATATATATATATATATATATATATATATATATATATATATATATATATATATATATATGAGAGAGAGAGAGAGAGAGAGAGAGAGAGAGAGAGAGAGAGAGAGATGGCATCGTGTGTAACGCAGGTGGAGGAAGTAAATCAGTGATAGATATTGAATAATTCCGGGAAAAGCAAAAAGAAAAAAAAAGGACAGTTCAAAGAAGTGCTGCTCAGAAACTGGTGAAAATGATCTCTCTGTGGTTTGAAAAGAAAGGCTTGATGCAGCTCCTAGACAAAGGCGACACCGTGCACTCGAGAGGAAAAAAAGAAAAGAGAGGGAGAGAAAAAAAAGGTGCTTGTTATTTCCTATCCTAGTTGTCAGAAATCCAGGATTATCGGTGAAGTGTGTGCAGCAACGGAATAACAGCAAGTCTTTCCTGTTGCTGGCCGCCCGTTGTTGTTTTTTTTTTTTTTTTTTTCATGTAGGAGGGACACTGACCAAAGGCAACAAAAATCCAATAAAAAAAGAAAAAAAAAAGCCCACTGAGATGCCAGTCCCAGAAAAGGGTCCAAAGGGGTTGTCAAAAATTGAAGGATAAGTGTCTTGGAACCTCTCTCCTGAAGGAATTCAAGTCATAGGAAGGTGGAAATACAGAAGCAGGCAGGGAGTTCCTGAGTTTACCAGAGAAAGGGATAAATGATTGAGAATACTGGTTAACTCTTGCATTAGAGAGGTGGGTAGAATAGGATTGAGAGAAAGAAGAAAGTCTTGTGCAGCGAGGCCGCGGGAGGAGGGGAGGCATGCAGTTAGCAAGATCAGAAGACCAGTTAGCATGAAAATAGTGGTAGAAGATAGCTAGATATGCAACATTGCGGCGATGAGAAAGAAGCTGAAGACAGTCAGTTAGAGGAGAGGAGTTGATGAGACGAAAAGCTTTTCATTCCACCTTGTCTAGAAGAGCGGTATGAGTAGAACTCCCCCCCCCCCCCGGCCAGTTGAAGCATACTCTATACATGGACGGATAAGGTCCTTGTACAGAGTCAGCAGCTGGAGGGGGTGAAAAAAAAAAAACTGGCGGAGACGTCTCAGGACGCCTAACTTCATAGAAGCTGTTTTAGCTATAGATAAGATGTGAAGTTTCCAGTTCAAATTATATGTAAAGGACAGTCCGAGGATGTTCAGTGTAGAAGAAGGGGACAGTTGAGTGTCATTGAAAAAGAGGGGATAATTGTTTGGAAGGTTGTGTCGAGTTGATAGATGGAGGAATTGAGTTATTGATGCACTGAACAATACCAAGTTTGCTTTACCCCCAATCAGAAATTTTAGAAAGATCAGAAGTCAGGCGTTCTGTGGCTTCCCTGCGTGAAATGTTTACTTCCTGAAGTGTTGGACGTCTATGAAAAGATGTGGAAAAGTGCAGGGTGGTATCATCAACATAGGAATGGATAGGACAAGAAGTTTGCTTTAGCAGGTCATTCATGAATAATAAGAAGAGTGTGGATGACAGGACAGAACACTGAGGAACACCACTGTTAATAGGTTTAGGAGAAGAACAGTGACCGTCTACCACAGCAGCAATAGAATGGTCAGAAAGGAAACTTGAGATGAAATTACAGAGAGAATGATAGAAGCCGTTGGAGGGTAGTTTGGAGATCAAAGCTTTGTGCCAGACTTATCAAAAGCTTTTGATATATCCATGGCAACAACAAAAGTTTTACCAAAATCTCTAAAAGAGGATGACCAAGACTCAGTAAGAAAAGCCAGAAGATCACCAGAAGAGCGGCCATACGGAACCCATACTGGCGATCAGATGGTAGGTTGCGAAGTGTTAGATGTTTAAGAATCTTCCTGTTGAGGATAGATTCAAAAGATTTAGATAGGCAGGAAATTAAAGCAATAGGACGGTAGTTTGAGGGATTAGAACGGTAATCCTTTTATAGGAACAGACTGAATGTAGGTAAACTTCCAGCAAGAAGGAAAGGTAGATGTTGACAGACAGAGCTGAAAGAGTTTGACCAAGCAAGGTGTGAGCACGGAGGCACAGTTTCGGAGAATAATAGGAGGGACCCCATCAGGTCCATAGACCTGATTTTCTCATTACTAAGAGGAAAAGGCTTGGCGCGACATCAGAATAACACATGAATGACCCTGTAGCCTACAGCTAGCAGCAAGTGACGTCCCTGTCAGCAGTGGAGAGTGGGACTGGCGTTTTTTTTTTTTTTTTTAGTGCTGCTCACATCGTGCATCGTATATATATATATATATATATATATATATATATATATATATATATATATATATATATATATATATATATATATATATATATATATATATATATATATACATGACACCGGACAAGGGCAATAAAAAACAATGAAAAAAAAAAAAAAGCCCACTGAGATGCCGGTCCCCGAATAGGGTCCGAAGCGGTAGTAAAAAATTGAAGGATAAGTGTCTTGAAACCTCCCTCTTGAAGGAGTTCAAGTCACAGGAAGGTGGAAATACAGAAGCAGGCAGGGAGTTCCAGAGTTTACCAGAGAAAGGGATGAATGACTGAAAATACTGGCTAATTCTTGCGTTAGAGAGGTGGACAGAATAGGGGTGAGAGAAAGAAGAAAGTGTTGTGTAGCGAGGTCGCGGGAGGAGGGGAGGCATAGATTTAGCACGATCAGAAGAGCAGTTAGCATGGAAATAGTAGTAGAAGATAACAAAAGATGCAACATTGCGGCGATGAGAAAGAGGGACGGGAGGTACGGGGCATGAAGAAGTACCGTCGATCAAGAACCGTCGATCAAGATTAGAGCTGAAACTTTTACAGAAAGCAGGAAATGACGAAACTGTTCATAAAGTGGCAAAATCATATGTAAGTTTACTTACTTGAGTGAGTTTTTTTTTTTTTCATTAAACAATTAGTTTGTGATATAAATACTCGTTTCTATACCTCGACCATGCTGGTGACCAACACAATGGAGTAATCTGAGATATTTTGAAAAAATTATACCTTGATTTCTCAAATTATAAGTGGTAGACACAAACCCGTTCATGAAAGTACAGCCTTCAACCATCTAGACAAATACGCAATGGATATAATTTTTTTTTTTTCAATTTGTGCACTTATGATCGCATACATCATTTGACCAAGAAAGAAAGCTGCGTAATGGACCATTGCACTTATCGCCGTATGCATCAGAGAACGGCTGTTTGGTCTCACTACAGATCTTCGGTGTGTGTTATCGCCAAAGCTCTATTAGAATTTATTGATCCATGCAGGTAACGAAAATTTCTCTCAGTGATCAAAGGGGTTATTTTTTTTACATAGGAGGGTTGTCGACGGGTACAGAAAGGATATAAAAATCCATCTTGGTTATCACTCTCAAATAGTCCTGAAAGGGTTGATCAGTTTAATTCTGGAGTTTTTATTTTTATGCTCCTCTCTTAAGTGTTCTACTTGTAGGGAGAGCGAAGACAAAAGCAGGCAGAGGTTATCAGTGAAAGGTATGAAAAGTGAAAATACTGGCTAGTAAGGTGGGGGTAACAGAGGTGCGAGTGTGTTGAGCTTCTTGGGTATATTAGCAAAACCACAGAAGTGGAGGGACATGTAGCCAGCAAGGAATTTTTATGCTAGGATCGTTTAGGTTTACAAAATGCGTGTTATATAGTGTGAATTGTGGGAGGATTTGTCCATAGAAGTTAGGGGTCAAATGTTCTCTCGTGCTATTGAGACAGAAAACACAAGAGTCAACAGCGGCCTTTCATTCCTTGTCATTGACATTGACAATATTAATTTTTATCATTGTAATGATGTCATTGCAAATGTCTGGTTGCTGCAGTTTGTGTGAAAAGTGTGAAAAAGTTCATCCTGAGGGACACATTTTAAAGGCTTAGTTAGTGCTAACAGGACGCGACCACCGGGAGTGTATCTCACGTGGGGACTAAGTATATAAAACCTCAGATGATATTCGTGCACCTTTGACAGCAAACAAATTAAATATCTCTGTAGTTTCATTAAGTTCTTAAATCAACAATGAAAAAATACCAAATGTTTTATTGCCTGGGTTAGGTGAGGGCTGGCGTGCTGGCTGACCACGTAAATGGCCTTGATACGAAATGTTGATGCGGCATGATGTCCTGAGCGTCGAGCTAAGTTGCAAATGGGGATAAAAAAAAAAAAAAAATAAAAATAAATAAATAAATAAAAAAATCAAACACGATGCAAACATACGCGAAAAGTGTAAACACACGAAATGTAATATTGGATTTTGTGGTTGTTTATTTTCAATGATAAAAAAAAAAAACGTGAATTTAATTAGTCCATGTGGCAGGAAGTGAAACACACAAAGAAACGCAAGAGATGAACAAACAGCAGCACAGTTACTGGCCTTTGCGAGGCTGTTTCTGACCAGTTACACTATTTCATCTAAAGTAAGACCTAAAAAACGAAGACACCCACTCCTTGCCCAGACTATCGTTCCTTCGCCCCAGCGTGCACCGTCTGTACACTTTAGTGCGGTCATGAGTTCCCTGCTTCCTTGAGAGCGAGTTTCACAATCCGCCACCAGTAGATGGTGTGAAATCTTCTCAATATCAATAAAACGTGGCTCAAGTTTACGGTGTAACTTTGAAAAACACCATTGACAGTAAAATGTGTGATAGAGTACTATAAGTATCTTTATGGGTCTGGCTTTATTTTGCTTAGTAAAACTGCCCACAATAATTCACATAAGTTACAAGCCTTATACTGTCATAAGCGGTTTAAGAAATCTTTACGTTTCCTATAAGACACTTCAGTGGTAAACTGGCTAGTGCGCCTGACCACGAATCTCCGGGATCTAGTTAGAAACTGCGTTGGTGCAGTCAGTACATAGCTCACCCGGCTTTTTTTTTTTTTCTTTCTTCTTTCTTTTTTTCCTCAAGAAAGGCTCTGGCCAAGGACAACAAAGACTAACAAAGAAACAAAACAAAACACTAAAGATGCTAGACCCTAAAGGAGACAGTGAAGACAGGTCCAAAATTATCTACAGGAATGTCTTGAAATCTCCCTCCTGAAAGAGTTTGTCATAGGCAGAAGGAGATATAGGTGCAGGTAGGACGTTCAAGAGTTTACTTGTAAAATAGATGAAAGACTGAGAATACTGGTCGACTCAGATATTGTGAAGATAGACAGAACAGGAATGAGAGAGAATAGAAAGTCTTGTGCAGTGAGGCCGCGGGAGGAGGGGAAGCGTGCAGTTGGCAGTCAGAAGAGTCAGCTAGCATACAATAGCGAGAGCTGCTACCTTGCGCCTAAGGAGAGAAGGATGAAAACATATCATCCTTCCTTCGAGTTGGTCGATAAGTGGGTACACTGGAAGGTAAAATGTTGCAACCTGGATGTCGCAGTGGCCTGTATCCCGGGGTCAGGGACATCATCCACCACAGATTCAGGGAGCAGTCAGACGGAGATGAGAGCCGAGGCCTCGCGCAGCCATAGCATTTACCTTATAAAGCACCATAAATATTGGTATTTGATAAATGTTGGTATATGATGCTATCAGGAAAAGCTGACAAAAAGGAGAATTGTTTACATTTGACCTTTCACAATTATGGGAATTTTCCCGTAGAACTGATCAATGTATCCCTAATTTTAACACGACAAATGATCTCGCTTATATTTTTGTAAATACGTATGGGTACATTTACGCTATGATTAGATTCAAGGAAGGGGTGTTATATTTCTATGACGTTGATTATATAGGAATTAGAGTTAGCAGTCATCAAAAACCAAGAGAAACGTGACGTCACGACCAGAACTCATGATATAATTAGTCGCCATTTATGGTAGGCTTTCTCTCTCACCAAGCATCTTTGCCCGAGACAAGACAGCAACCTTCACCATTACCGCGCTTGTCGCCACGAAGGCTCCTCACAACAGCATACAACATTTGAGGGTTATCCAACCTGCAGACGCTGCATGGTGTCTATCCAGATAAGATTAAGATTAAGCGAGCTGTGGCCACGCTAGAATGGGACGAAAGGCTGGAAGGCTTGTAATTCAGGTGAGCTTCAAT
>NC_087180.1:5901614-5911614 GCF_035594125.1 Scylla paramamosain
TCTATAATGTGAGCATATTTGTCAATCAATGTGTTACTGATAATAAACTACTCTCTCTCTCTCTCTCTCTCTCTCTCTCTCTCTCTCTCTTTCTGGCTCCCACGTGTGTTACCATCCCCATCTTGAAGGCGCAACAGCAAAACCGTGTTCCCCAAGCATCCCTCTCAGCATCAAGGGGACGAAGCGAGCAGCTACGACAGCTTTGAAATATCGGCAACACTTTATTAGTTAATTTTTCAACACTCACTAACTTCACAGCAGAATATCTTAAAGAGGATTTTAACTCCGGAAAGAGAAGACTTCAAACGCCCAACTGAAAGTAATGCAGCAGGAAAAAAAAGAAAGACTCGCCCAGTGAAATAAGCTGTAGAAAAGTCTTTCTTGTGCCAAGGGAAGGTAGCCGCTGAGTCCTGAGAGCCGCCTTTGGTCCATATAATGACAGTCTTTCAGGAAGAGTCAGTCTCAAAAAAAGATTGTGCCCCGTGGCGGAACTAATGACAGAAACCAGTAAGGGAAGTAATTCCCAGGTAGGAAATTAGTCTTGCTTCAGGATGGAAGTGTCTTCAGCGTAAATACACCAGAACTAGAGACCAAATAAACTCATGTGAGTGTTGAGAGTTTGTATCATGGCGCTCGCACAGACACACACACACACACACACACACACACACACACACACACACACACACACACACACACACACACACACAACCAAGAAGGCCCGGGTTCCAATCCCGGGAGCGGTGAGGTAAATGGGAGAGCCTCTTAATGTGTAGCCTCTGTTCACCTAGCAGCAAGTAGGTACGGGATGTAACCCGCGGGGTTGTGACCTCGCTGTCCCGGTGTGTGGTGCGTATGTAAGTGTCTCATTCCTACCCAAAGATCGGTCACTATGAGCTCTGAGTTCTTTCCGTAGGGTAACGGCTGGCTGGGTGACCAGCAGACGACCGTAGGTAGGTGAATCACACACACACACATGGCGCCGCAGCAATCACTTTATTTCGTTTGCTTGTCAGTATTACTGAAGTTGATTTCTAGGTTCATAAGTAGAGAAAACACGAATGTTTCTAGGGATGCACTGAAACCGGTACTAGAAAACATATTCAGTACTAAAATAGATAAGTATTATTTCATAAATGAATAAATAAATAAATAAATAAATTCATATATATATATATATATATATATATATATATATATATATATATATATATATATATATATATATATATATATATATATATATATATATATATATATATAAATTGTTTATCTATTATTTATTTATTTTCTTTATAGTACAGGCCAAAAAACTCTCCTACCCAACTTACTAACTGCTCTCCTATCATATTTTCATATTTTCATATTTTTCATATTTTCATATTTTCTTAATTTCATATTTTCTTAATGAAATTATGTAAATGAAAAGTTGAAAAATATAACAGAAAAATAGTTAGAGTTCAGAAATATAAGTCTTATGATAACTGCTTAGATGTAAAATAAAAGTTCCGGTTCCTGCCGATGATTTCATGATAGTTCCGGTCGGAACCGGAACTTGCTTAAATTTGAGGTTCCGGCTGAAAGTAACCGGCCGGAACCAAGTTTCAGTGCACCTCTAAATGTTTCTAATAATTTTATTTCTTACGCCAGAATATAAGTAAAGGTCTGATCGAGTAAAATTTGTGTTTATTGATTGAAATAATGAAATAACTTATATCAAACTTCTTTTTGTCGAATCACCGTATTGGTGACATTGCTTCAGTGAGGTTAGAGATTAGTGGAGTGAGTTGAAGTTTATGGAATATGATAACTTGGGGACGTCTGTGGTGACATTGCAAATGGCTCTTGTGTTTCAGACTGATTGGCTTACCACAAATTTTGAAGTATAAGATGAACAGTCGTTCCAGAAATATAGAGCTGAACACTAATTAAAGTGTTATTACTTACTCTTGCTGCATGTGCTGCAAGAATGCCTCAGATGTACTCCAAAGTCGATATCCAGTCTGTTTTCTTGCTTTACGTTTCTTTACTCTGGATGTCAAGGGTAGAACCACCCAGGCTATTGTTTTATGAAGGAGAAATGTATACATTAATCTCCAGCATCCCGCCACACACAGGCACCGCCACACCCGCGTCACGAGGAGGGGCGTGCCACATTCGTAGCCACCTGATCTTTAAGAAATAATGCCCCCCCCCCAAAAAAAAAGCTTGTTGGAATGCTCGTAATAAGCATATATAAAGTGAGTCAGCTAGATTAAAAAAAAAATCTTATATTTGCTTTTCAGTTTTACTCGTAAGACTTAAGGTCACCTTCATGAGGTGAAAAAGAAAATGGAGTTTGTACCATAAAGACGGAAAAAAGAAAAAAAGAAAAAGCGATCTGCTACCTAACTTCAGTTTCAGTTTGTTTACACTTGCTGCCTGACGTTCCTGTCGTTGTTTAAACATGCTGCCTGACATTCCTGTCGTTGTTTACACATGCTGCCTGACGTTCCTGTCGTTGAGTAAAACGTATCAACCCAGAGCTAATTTTCTTTATGTTCTTATGTTCAACACAGAACATTTATGGATATGAAATCTAATGTTTTTGTACAGTAGTAGCGTTGGTAACTAACGTTTTTGGATATTATAAAGTATGAAATATAGATTAAGTTACATTATGTATCAGATTCATTGAAGGTTGTACCATATTTATGTTTGGTTCGAGCAACTTATATTTAGGTTCGTTAAGCTCATGATAGGATAAAAAAATTAAAATACACTAGATTTAGGAAAAAAAAAAGCAGTTTAGTTTAATCAAACATTAAATTTTTTTTTTGTGTCTAATCTGTACGCAACGATTCTTCTGTCTATTGATGATATGAGTATCGTCTCTCTCTCTCTCTCTCTCTCTCTCTCTCTCTCTCTCTCTCTCTCTCTCTCTCTCTCTCTCTCTCTCTCTCTCTCTCTCTCTCTTATCTGGGCATAGCGTTTTCCTTTCCATGGACGGACTGCATAAAGAAGATTCAAGAAATATGAGACATCCTCAACAGAGTTACGCAAAGGACCGAGCTGGGCGATCTCGAAGAAATCGTGGATCTGCATATAATAGAGATCCACCACAAGATCTCCTTTTAGTGTTGCTTGGCTCAAGGCTCACCTCCTAAAATTACATATAAATCCTCTGAAAACTTTGAGATATCTCGCGGACAAACAGGGAAAGAGAAAAACAAACAAACAAACAAACAAACAAACAAATAAGGAAATGGGAGAAAAAAACTTGGAAAAAAAAAATAATAAAAATGTCGGCAACAAATCCACATATATGCGAGTTCTGGATGGGGTTACCATGGCCACTGGTCTCCACAGCTCCGTCCATTCATGTGCCTGAAAGCCGTCACGTGGTCCGGGGCTGTGCTCTTACAACAGTGAAGGAAAAATAAAAGATAGATGTAATTAGGAAATTCAGAAGAGGGAGAGAAAGTTAAATAAATAAATAGTGGAAGTAAAGAAGTGGAGAAAGTTAGAAAGCGGCGTTTATCCTGCCCTGCATTATTAGTGGGTGTCAGCGATGATGGATAGCTCGTAAATTCTAGTCGACAGCTGGAGGCACGGCGCTGCTGCGGGAAAGGCAGAAAGGGTGGAAAGGTACAAACTGGCGGAGGAGGAAGCGGAGGAAGAAGAGAAGTCTGGCTCGTGCATGTTTGAAAAGTAAGTTATATCGCATATTAAGCCTTTGCTTTTTATAGCGTAATTATGTGTACGTGTGTGTGTGTGTGTGTGTGTGTGTGTGTGTGTGTGTGTGTGTGTGTGTGTGTGTGTGTGTGTGTGTTTGTGTGTGTGTGTGTGTGTGTGTGTGTGTGTGTGTGTGTGGGATGATTAGTTTCAAGTATAAAAAGAGTAGGCAGTTGCCGAAACGATAATTACTCCCAGTGAGGTCTGAAGCACTGGATGAGGGGGTGCTGTGAACTTACCAGTAACCCAGCTGTGACCTCACTGAACGTTTCCCTTTGTGTCTCACAACACAAAGGTAGCAGTCACAGCCTGCCCTCTAAAGACAACTCTCTTCCTTCACACAAAACTACATGCACCTAATTATACACACACCCTTCACTCAAAATTCTAAATTAAATATGGTGACTCCAATACCAACCTCGGAGTCCCCATCTGGGAAGGAGACCATAAATGTCCCCAGGTCGGACTGCTCTTCTGGT
The DNA here is from genome assembly GCF_035594125.1 of Scylla paramamosain. Classification (NCBI taxonomy): domain Eukaryota; kingdom Metazoa; phylum Arthropoda; class Malacostraca; order Decapoda; family Portunidae; genus Scylla; species Scylla paramamosain. Next base: position 5,905,808 of record NC_087180.1, read on the forward strand.
ATCGACCCTAAGTGTCTTGACACCACCTCTCATCTTTTTCTTCATTAACTTCTGCAACATTCGCGGTCTTAGATCTAATTTTCTCTCTGAAGAATACCACTTCCCTTCTGTTAAACCTCATCTTCTTTTCCTCATTGAATTACAGGTGTCTGAGGCAACTGACAGTAGCCTTTTCTGTTCTCTCCTACTTTCTCTATCCTCATTTTCAGCCCAAAGTTGGATGTTGCGTCTATGTGCGCAACGACTTAACCTGCTCTCGTGCCCACGCTCTTGAATCTTACGAATTTTCCACCATCTGGCTACGACTACAGAGCCACTTTTAAATTAAATTTATCTGTGCTGTATACTTCTCACCTAACTCCTCTGACTATAAGAAATTCTTTGACTACTTAACTTCTAAAATGGAGCACATTCTGACTCTCTTCCCTTTTGCGGAGATCTCTATTCTTGGAGACTTCAATGTTTACCACCAGCTTTGGCTTTCCTTTCTCTTCACTGACCATCCTGATGAACTAACCTTTAACTTTGCTATCCTCCACGACCTAGAGCAACTGGTGCAACACCCTACTTGCATTCCTGACCGTCTCGGTGCTACACCCAACATTCTTGACCTTTTCTTAACCTCTGATCTTTCTGCTTATGCTGTCATCCTATCTTCTCCTTTGGGCTCCTCCGATCACAATCTCATATCTGTATCTTATCTTATCTCTCCAATCCCTCCTCAGAATCCCCAAAAGCAGAGGCTCTGGCATTTTGCCTCTGCTAGTTGGGGGAACCTGAGGAGGTATTTTGCTGATTTTCCTTGGAATGACTACTGCTTCCGTGTCAGAGACCCGTCTCTGCGTGCTGAGTGCATAACAGAGGTGATAGTGTCTGGCATGGAGGCGTATATTCCTCACTCTTTCTCTTGACCTAAACCTTCCAAACCTTGGTTTAACACAGCCTGTTATCGTGCTATACACGATAGAAAGGTGGCCCACAAAGGGTACTTGAGCCTTCTATCACCCGAATCTCATGCGCCTTATATTTCTGCTCGGAATCATGCCAAGCTGTTCTCCAACTAGCCAAAAACTCCTTCTTTAATAGAAAGTGTCAAAATCTTTCAAGATCTAACTCCCCTCGTGACTTCTGCCATCTAGCCAAAAACGTCTCTAATGTCTTTGCTTCTTCATCTTTCCCTCCTTCATTTCAACTTGATGGCACCACTGCTATCTCATCTATTTCAAAAGCTGAACTCTTCGCTCAAATCTTTGCTAAAAACTCTATCTTGAATGATTCTGGGCTTGTTCATCTCTCCTCCACCCTCTGACAACTTCATGCTACCCATTAAGATCCTTCCAAGTGATGTTTTCCATGCCCTCGCTGGCCTAAACCCTCGGAAGGCTTATGGACCTGATGGGGTCCCTCCTATTGTCCTCCGAAACTGTGCCTCCATGCTTGCACCTTGTTTAGTCAAACTCTTTCAACTCTATCAACATCTACCTTTCCTACTTGCTGGAAGTTTGCGTACTTTCAGCCTGTTCCTAAAAAGGATGACCATTCTAATCCCTCAAACTACCGTCCTGTTGCTTTAATATCCTGCCTACCTAAAGTTTTTAAAATTTATTCTCAACAGGAATTCTTAAACACCTATTACTTCACAACCTTCTATCTGATCGCCAGTATGGGTTCCGTCAAAGCCACTCTACTGGTGATCTACCTTTCTTTACTGAGTCTTGGCCATCCTCTTATAATGATTTTGGTGAAACTTTTGCTGTTGCCTTAGACATATTCAAAGCTTTTGATAGAGTCTGGAACAAAGCTTTGATTTCCAGACTACCCTCCTACGGCTTCTATCCTTTTCTCTGTAACTTAATCTCAAGTTTCCTTTCTGACTGTTCGATTGCTGCTGTGATAGACGGTCACTGTTCTCCTAAATCCATTAACATTGGTGTTCCTGTCACCCACTCTCCTTCTATTATTAATTATACATCAATGATCTTCTAAATCAAACTTCTTGCCCTATCCACACTTACGCTGATGATACCCCCCTGCACTTTTCCATGACTTTTCGTAGACGTCCAAACCTTCAGGAAAAAAACAGTTCACACAGGTAAACCACAGAACGCCTGACTTATCTTTAAATTTCTGAATGGGGCAGAGCAAAGTTAGTATTGTTCAGTACCTCAAAGACTCAATACCTCCATCTATCAACTCGACACAACCTTCCAGAGAACTATCCCCTCTTCTTCAATGACACTCTATACTGAACATTCTCGATCCGTCCTTTACTTATAATCTAAACTGGAAACTTCACATCTCATCTCTAGCTAAAACAGCTTCTATGAAGTTAGGTATTCCGAGTCGTCTCCGCCAGTTTTTCTCATTTCTCAGGCTGCTAACTCTGTGCAGGGGCCTTATCCGTCCATGTATGTAGTATGCTTCACATGTATAGATTCCTCTCATACCGATCTTTTAGACAAGTTGGAATAAAAAATTTTTGGTCTTATCAACTTTCGTGTAACTGACTGTCTTCAGCCTCTTTCTCATCGCCGCAATGCTGCATCTCTAGCTATCTATTACCGCTATTTTCACGGTAACTGCTCTTCTGATCTTGCTAACTGCATGCCTCTCCTTCTCCCGCGGCCTCGCTGCACAAGACTTTCTTCTTTTTCTCATCACTATTCTTTCCACCTCCCTAATGGAAGAGTTAACTAATATTCTCAGTCATTCATCTCTTTCTCTGGTAAACTCTGGAGCTCCTTTCCTGCATTTGTATTTCATCCCTCCTATGACTTGAGATTTCAAGACACATCCTTGTGACTCTGTTCGGGGACCGACATCTCAGTGGGCCTTATTATTTTTTTTTTACTGTTTTCTTGCCCTTGGGCGGTGCCCCTCCTACATAAAAAAAAAAAAAAAAAAAAAAAAAAAAATATATATATATATATATATATATATATATATATATATATATATATATATATATATATATATATATATATATATATATATATATATATATATATATATATATATATATATAAAGGTTCTAACAAGATGATGCCTGTTGAGTGTGTGTGTGTGTGTTGTAAAGTGTGGAATTCTGAGTGTGCCCTCACCTTGAAATATGTGCTGCCGCTGGTCACGTGTGTGTGTGTGTGTGTGTGTGTGTGTGTGTGTGTGTGTGTGTGTATTTTTTTGGCCTTAGGGGTCACGCACTAGACTCATGACAGGGCTTTGAGCTCATGATAGGCTGTCATAAGGTTGAGGTCTTTCACAAGCTGTGCATCCCTGCCTCTTCCTCAGGGAGTGATGTAATTGCTCGTTCATAAGTGTAAAATCGTTAAGATAGTGATCATAAACCCACGTCTGGCAGGTGACAGCCGGGGACGACATCTTTGTGTGTGTGTGTGTGTGTGTGTGTGTGTGTGTGTGTGTGTGTGTGTGTGTGTGTGTGTGTGTGTGTGTGTTTGTGTATATGTGTGTGTGTGTGTGTGTGTGTGTGTGTGTGTGTGTGTGTGTGTGTTCTATGTCTCATCCTGTATCACTGACGTTACATCACCAGCAGCATACAATACACTTTTCACCGTGAAAAAAGTGCATGATACATATTACATTTCACAGGGTGCAATGAGTGTAATTCCTATTTGTGGTAGTTAAAAACCATTTCGTAAAGATAAAGACACAACGGACATTAGAAAAACAAAGTATATGATGTAAAGCCTTCTATGGTATTAAGTATTTTCATCTTGATATGAAGTGGTTTTCCCATGCCTGCATGCGGCAGTTTCTGTATAAAACATACTTACTTGTACCAATCAGTCCGATCTATAACTTTATCTAATCTTCTTTTAAAAACTCGATGTTGGCTCGGTACTAACACCCTGTTTACATGGCAGGTCTGCCCCAGTCATCTGCCACTCTGTGAATCAGTTTATTGGTATCTCTCGCTTCAACCTAAGTTCATCATGCTTGAATTTATTACTTTAACAGTAGTCCTTTCAAGATTATTAAACATAAGGATTATGTCTACATCACCCTCCTTATAATCCGTGTAAGGCTTGAACGCTTCTTTCAAGTGTCCTACAAGCGTCAGTTTACTCTTGTAAGGAATGTTTCGCAGTCTGGTATGTTTATCACGGGTTGTCATTCTCTTTAGTACTGACGAACGGTCCTGTATCCCTCCTGTAGTATAGGTATTAGAACTGTACAGTTTAGTCCCGATGGGGTTCGACTAAATTAACCTTTTTTTTTACTTCTACTTTGAACATCTAAAACGAATACCTCTCTCTCTCTCTCTCTCTCTCTCTCTCTCTCTCTCTCTCTCTCTCTCTCTCTCTCTCTCTCTCTCTCTCTCTCTCTCTATATATATATATATATATATATATGTATTTTTTTTATTAATCATTTTTTAACGGAGATCTGAGGTAGCTGAAGCTTTAATCTGTTACACTTTCTGATCTTACCACATCACTGGTCTATATTGTGTACCTATTTTGCGGATTTTCTCTACCAACGCTGAGTGCCTCAATGTCTAAATGTTAAGTTGCATATCCTACCAATCGCTCCATTCGTCCATTTTATCAATGTGTTTTTGAACCGCGATTGCATGGAAAACCTATTTGATTGACGTACCTATTTTCGCTTAGCCTGCAAACTTACTAATATCGCTATAAATTCCATGATATAAATCATAAATGTATATTAAAAATAATATTGCTCCTAAAACTGATTCCTTTATCACTCCAGTCACTACTTGTTGCCACTTAACTCAGATATGGAACCACAAATTGTCAGTCTCTGATACTTGTCGCAGGTCGGGCTCCTTGTCAAACGCCTTGCTAAGAATACTGTCTCTTCATTGATAAACTCTTTACATTCTTTTGAAACTCTTGCCTTTAATCTTATATATATATATATATATATATATATATATATATATATATATATATATATATATATATATATATATATATATATATATATATATATATATATATATATATATATATATATATATATATATATATATATATATATATATATATATATATATATATATATATATATATATATATATATAAATCCTGTATACTATTCTAGCCTACCAATCAATTTTCTTGCACTTTATGTGAAATGTTTCGAATCTGGCCCGAAGCAAATATATGAGCAAATTTTTTTGAAGAACTCTTCAGAATTAGCATCTCTTTATCCCTCCTTCCACCGCCCCTCCATGGTCCTCTTACCCCATTTTACTCTTTGCTCTAGTCTTACCTTACCCACCTCACCTTGACTTGGCTCACTCAAGAAGAAGTGTTAACTTACGCTTAGTGCCTGAGGGGGCCATGAACCATGTAAGTGTTAATGTTCTCAAATGGAAGGAGAGGCATTGTCACTATTTGATTTTATGTTATAAGTTGCTGCTGCTGTTGTTTGGTTGAAAGTCTTTTAAGGGATATCAAATTGTGATACTATGACCAATGTACATTTAAGTAATTCATTAACTGTTAAGAGTTTGCAGTAGTTAAGAAAGACGGGTTAACAAAGACTAAAGCTATGGACAGTCTTGGCATGAGAAAAGGATCGGAGAAATGTACAAGTTCCTTCTTTATCTGAGCTTTTTGAGACGATTGTTGCATATGTAGCAGGATCCTGTTGTTGCCAAGCTTAAGATAAAGCTTAATAGTGAGGCATGTATATCTGCTGTGACAATAGACGGGAGCCTTTCATTTTATCCTCTTGCGGGAAAAAAGAACAGAGGAGGGCGGACTTTTCCCTTCTTGGGTTCACCACATCCTCTGTCACCTCGCTCCCTCTCTTTGGCC
>NC_087180.1:5916614-5939114 GCF_035594125.1 Scylla paramamosain
CATGAAATAATTAAGTTTTTAAAGCAATGCTTAATTCAAGACCTACCCTGCTCTATGCAGAAATTAAAGAAAGATTAGAAGTTAGAAGCTTTGTGGCTTCTCTGCGTAAATTGTTCAATTTTTGTTGATTTAGACGTCTGGTAAATGACGTTCAGGGATGCAGAGTAGTCATTCATCAGTTTAAGAGTGATTGGGGCAAGAGGTTTGGTGAGAAGATAATTTAGAAATGATAAATAGAGGGTGAATGATAGGACAGAGGTCTGTTAATTGTTTTCGTAGAAGATTAGTGGCCATCTGCAACTGAGGTGATAGAACGGCAAGAAAGGAAACTAAGGTAAAAGAAGGTGGATAGACACCATATGAGGAAAGCGTCAAAATTAAATATTTATGCCAGACACTGACAAAGGCTTCTGATATGTCTAAGGAAACAACAATGGTTTCACCGAAATCCCCAAGAGAGATTGACCTACTAAGAAAAGCAAGACGATCAGAGAGAAAAAATGTGAACAGAAAACGCAGACAATACAGTTACAGTAATTACAATAAGAGATCATGGAGCGACGAAAACTCCATTCCAGAGAGAGAGAGAGAGAGAGAGAGAGAGAGAGAGAGAGAGAGAGAGAGAGAGAGAGAACAAAAAGTGTGACAGGACTATATATATATATATATATATATATATATATATATATATATATATATATATATATTGCTGGATCTGTAATAAAGTGCAAGCGAGGAGGAATACATCAGAGGTACGTGATATAAATCCCACCTAGATGGAATAATAGTAAGAAAACTCAAGAAAAAGATATTAATACAAGAAAGTGTTAGTTCCAAGTACATAAATAACAAGTTATGTAGAACACGTTCAGTTAATTGAAGAATTTTTAGTGAGTCGTGCAGGTATAGGAAACAATTCAAGCTTGGGACAGATATAGAGAATAAGAGAATCAGAAAAGGAAAGGGGAATCTCATTAGGAATATTTTCATATACCTATTGGAGGAGGCAGTAGACACCTGACGAAACGATAATTACTCTCAGTGAGGTCTAAAGCACTGCTCAGGGGGTGCTATGAACTTATCATTAAACCCAGCTGTGACCTCACTGAACGTTTCCCTTTGTGTCTCACAACACAAGGGGGCAGTCACAGCCTGCCCTCTAAAGACAACTCTCTTCCTCCACACAAAACTACAAGCACCTAATAACACACACACACCCTTCACTCAAAAATTTTAAAATCATCATGGCGACTCCTATACCAGCCTCGGAGTCCCCATCTGGGGAGGGGGCCATAAATGTCCCCAGATCGGACTGCCTTTCTGTCGACGACCCTAAGTGTCTTGACACCCCCCTCAACTTTTTCTTCATTAACTTCTGCAACATTCGCGGTCTAAGATCTAACTTTCAATCTGTAGAACACCACCTCTCCTCTTCTAAACCTCATCTTCTTTTCCTCACTGAAACTCAGGTGTCTGAGGCAACTGACAGTAGCCCCTTTTCTGTTCCCTCCTACTTTCTCTATCCTCATTTTCGATCCAAAGCTGGATGCTGCGTTTATGTGCGCAATGACTTAACCTGCTCTCGTGCCCACGCTCTTGAATCTTCCGAGTTTTCCACCATCTGGCTACGACTACAGAGTCACTCTCATACTAAATTTATCTGTGCTGTATACCTCTCTCCTAACTCCTCTGACTATAAGAAATTCTTTGACTACATAACTTCCAAAGTGGAGTACATTCTGACCCTCTTCCCTTTTGCAGAGATCTCCATTCTTGGAGACTTCAATGTTCACCACCAGCTTTGGTTTTCCTCTCCCTTCACTGACCATCCTGGTGAACTAGCCTACAACTTTGTTATCCTCCATGACCTAGAGCAATTGGTGCAACACCCTACTCGTATTCCTGACCGTCTTGGAGATATGCCCAACATTCTTGACCTTTTCCTGACCTCTAATCCTTCTGCTTATGCTGTCACCCTTTCTTCTCCGTTGGGCTCCTCCGATCACAATCTCATATCCTTATCTTGTCCTATCACTCCAATCCCTCCTCAGGATCCCCCTAAGCGAAGGTGCCTCTGGCGTTTTGCCTCTGCTAGTTGGGGGGACCTGAGGAGGTATTTTGCTGATTTTCCTTGGAATGACTACTGCTTCCGTGTCAGAGACCCGTCTTTGTGTGCTGAGCGCATAACAGAGGTGATAGTGTCTGGCATGGAGGCATACATTCCTCACTCTTTTTCTCGTCCTAAACCTTCTAAACCTTGGTTTAACACAGCTTGTTCTCGTGCTATACATGATAGAGAGGTGGCCCACAAAAGGTACTTAAGCCTTCCATCACCAGAATCTCATGCACTTTATATTTCTGCCCGGAACCATGCCAAGTCTGTTCTCCGACTAGCCAAAAACTCCTTCATTAACAGAAAATGTCAAAACCTTTCAAGATCTAACTCCCCTCATGACTTCTGGCATCTAGCCAAAAATATCTCCAATAACTTTGCTTCTTCTTCTTTCCCTCCTCTACTTCAACCAGATGGCACCACTGCTATCACATCTATTTCTAAAGCTGAACTCTTTGCTCAAACGTTTGCTAAAAACTCTACCTTGGACGATTCTGGGCTTGTTCCTCCCTCTCCTCCACCCTCTGACTACTTCATGCCACCTATTAAAATTCTTCGCAGTGATGTTTTCCATGCCCTCGCTGGCCTAAACCCTCGGAAGGTTTATGGACCTGATGGGGTCCCTCCTATTGTTCTCCGAAACTGTGCCTCCGTGCTTGCACCTTGCCTAGTCAAACTCTTTCAGCTCTGTCTGTCAACATCTACCTTTCCTTCATGCTGGAAGTTTGCCTACATTCAACCTGTTCCTAAAAAGGGTGACCGTTGTAATCCTTCAAACTACTGTCCTATTGCTTTAATTTCCTGCCTATCTAAAGTTTTTGAATCTATCCTCAACAGGAAGATTCTTAAACATCTATCACTTCACAACCTTCTATCTGATCGCTAGTATGGGTTCCGTCAAGGCCGCTCTACTGGTGATCTTCTGGCTTTCCTTACTGAGTCTTGGTCATCCTCTTTTAGAGATTTTGGTGAAACTTTTGCTGTTGCCTTGGACATATCAGAAGCTTTTGATAGAGTCTGGCACAAAGCTTTGTTTTCCAAACTACCGTCCTACGGTTTCTATCCTTCTCTCAGTAACTTCATCTCAAGTTTCCTTTCTGACCGCTCTATTGCTGCTGTGGTAGACGGTCACTGTTCTTCTCCTAAATCTATTAACAGTGGTGTTCCTCAGGGTTCTGTCCTGTCACCCACTCTCTTTATTCATTAATGATCTTCTAAACCAAACTTTTTGTCCTATCCACTCCTACGCTGATGATACCACCCTGCACTTTTCCACGTCTTTTCATAGACGTCCAACCTTTCAGGAGGTAAACATATCACGTAGGGAAGCCACAGAACGCCTGACTTCTGATCTTTCTAAAATTTCTGATTGGGGCAGAGCAAACTTGGTATTGTTCAATGCCTCAAAAACTCAATTCCTCCATCTATCAACTCGACACAACCTTCCAGACAACTATCCCCTCTTCTTCAATGACACTCAACTGTCCCCCTCTTCTACACTGAACATCCTCGGTCTGTCCTTTACTTATAATCTGAACTGGAAACTTCACATCTCATCTCTAGCTAAAACAGCCTCTATGAAGTTAGGTGTTCTGAGACGTCTCCGCCAGTTTTTCTCACCCCCCAGCTGCTAACTCTGTACAAGGGCCTTATCCGTCCATATATGGAGTATGCTTCACATGTCTGGGGGGGTTCCACTCATACTGCTCTTCTAGACAGGGTGGAATCAAAAGCTTTTCGTTTCATCAACTCATCTCCTCTAACTGACTGTCTTCAGCCTCTCTCTCACCGCCGCAATGCTGCATCTCTAGCTGTCTTCTACCGCTATTTTCATGCTAACTGCTCTTCTGATCTTGCTAACTGCATGCCTCCCCTCCTTCCGCGGCCTCCCTGCACAAGACTTTCTTCTTTCTCTCACCCCTATTCTGTCCACCTCTCTAACGCAAGAGTTAACCAGTATTCTCAATCATTCATCCCTTTCTCTGGTAAACTCTGGAACTCCCTGCCTGCTTCTGTATTTCCACCTTCCTATGACTTGAATTCCTTCAAGAGGGAGGTTTCAAGACACTTATTCACCAATTTTTGACCACTGCTTTGACCCTTTTATGGGACTGGCATTTCAGTGGGCATTTTTTTTTATTAGATTTTTGTTGCCCTTGGCCAGTGTCCTTCTTGCATAAAAAAAAAAAAATACCTTTTAGATGGTTGATCGTGTTCCGTAGGTATTGTATTTCTTTCTCCATTGACGGTGCAGAATGCTTTTCTTTGTAACTATCACCAGAACACGGAAACACCCAGTCACTTCCTAAAGAGCGTGTTAAAAGTTGTCGAGACAGGAAGCCGAAATGTTTCTTACTGGAGGATGAAATAAGGTGAGCAGGTGGGCAGTGCTGATTATTGTTGTTGTTGTTGTTGTTGCTGTTGTTTGTTTCTTCTTCTTCTTCTTCTTCTTCTTCTTCTTCTTCTTCTTTTTCTTCTTCTTCTTCTTCTTCTTCTTCTTCTTCTTCTTCTTCTTCTTCTTCTTCTTCTTTTTCTTTTTCTCCTTCTTCTTCTTATTCCTTTTTTTTTCCCCTCCTTCTCCTCCTCCTCTTCCTCCTTATCCTTCTTTTCCTCATCTCTTGCCCTCATCTGTTCTCGTTCACCAGTGTTCTTTACTTGTTCGTTCATAAGCAGCTCAAACCCAAACTTGAGAAAGAAGAGTTAAAAGTAGTGACTAGAAGGAGGTCTTAATGAAACATGGTGGTCTTCTTAGAGTCTTAAAAGTTATGGCCAGAGAGAGAGAGAGAGAGAGAGAGAGAGAGAGAGAGAGAGAGAGAGAGAGAGAGAGAGAGAGAGAGAGAGAGAGAGAGAGAGAGAGAGAGAGAGAGAGAGAGAGAGAGAGAGAGAATGTTTTAATAGTATCTTTCCATACATTATGCCCCGCGCACGTAGCTGAAAATTACAACTAGTCTCAGTATTTTATCTTCTGTTGCTGCCTTACCAAAGTATGTTGCTCAGCGTCATATTTAGTTTTCATGTACTTCACCATGGGTAGTGCTAGTTACTGTAATGCTGCCAGTCTCGAAATCCGAGTGGATGTGTGGGACTTCATCACTTGGCCTTTCATTTCATAGATTCAGAATTTTATTGTTGGATCTTCTTCACTTTCTTCAACTATCAACCTTCCTTCTTTACTGTTTTCACCTCCCCGCCTTCTCCAACATTTTCCCACTTTTCATTCCCTCGCCTTTCTTTCCTTTTTTTCTTTACACCCATCATTTCATATTCCTTCGACTTTCTTATGTATTTTCTTCAGCTTAGTCCTTTATTCCTTTCTTCCTTCACTTTTCCTTCATATTTCTCCTGATAAATCATATGAGTTCGACCGTCCCTTACAACAGTTTCTCGGAAGGAGAGGCCTCTCTCTCTCTCTCTCTCTCTCTCTCTCTCTCTCTCTCTCTCTCTCTCTCTCTCTCTCTCTCTCTCTCTCTCTCTCTCTCTCTCTCTCTCCATAATCCTACCTAATGTAACTGAAACTCATTATTTTCACATTTCTCCGAGGTCTTCAGATTGGACATTATTGCAGTAGAAAATCCGATTAGATGGTGTTTTCTTTTCTTTTCATCTTTAAACAGTTGGGAGAGTATTATCGGGTAACTTTCAGACAGAGGCTGATTCTCCTTTGTAAACTCTTCTTCTTGAACTCTTATAGCAGAGTTCTTTAAAGTACGAGGCGGGACCCAAAAGCGGGTCGCAAGCTCTTGTTCAGTGGGTCGCCATATCATAAACAGATATATGAACAACAAATCAAAATAAGTATTGTGTGTGTGTGTGTGTGTGTGTGTGTGTGTGTGTGTGTGTGTGTGTGAATCATTTTCCATATCAGATGTATAAAGGTACAATAAAATAGACATACTGGGTTGTGAGGTAAATATACAAGATCAAACTCTTGATCGTGATAAAAATATGAATAAAAGTTTGAAGAACACTGTCTAAAGAATCACCAGATATATGTTTATCCTTCCTTATCATGTTACAACCAGCAGCGATCATCAGTGGGAAGGAATGGTTGGAGTGGAAGAACGATTATATATATATATATATATATATATATATATATATATATATATATATATATATATATATATATATATATATATATATATATATATATATATATATATATATATATATATATATATATATATATATATATATATATATATATATATATATACATACACACACACACACACACAGACACACACACACACACACACACACACACACACATGTGAACCACAGAACACCTGACTTCTGATCTTTCGAAAATTTCTGATTAGGGAAGAGCAAACTTGGTATTGTTCAATGCCTCAAAAACTCAATTACTCCATCTATCAACTCGACACAACCTTCCAGACAACTATCTCCTCTTCTTCAATAACATTCAACTGTCCCCCTCTTCTACACTGAACATCCTCGGTCAGTCCTTTACATATAATCTGAACTGGAAATTTCACATCTTATCTCTAGTTAAAACAGCTTCTATAAAGTTAGGTGTTCTGAGACGTCTCCGCCAGTTTTTCTCAACCCCCCCCGCTGATAACTCTGTACAAGGGCCTTATCCGTCCATGTATGGAGTATGCTTCACATGTGGGGGGGGTTCCATTCATACCGCTCTTCTAGACAGAGTGGAATCAAAAGCTTTTCGTCTCATCAACTCCTCTCCTCTAACTGACTGTCTTTAGCCTCTCCCTCATCGCCGTAATGTTGCATCTCTAGCTGTCTTCTACCGCTATTTTCATGCTAATTGCTCTTCTGATCTTGGTAACTGCATGTCTCCCCTTCTCCTGCGGCCTCGCTGCACAAGCAAGACTTTCTTCTTTCTCTCACCCCTATTCTGTCCACCTTTCTAATGCAAGAGTTAACCAGTATTCTCATTCATTCATCCTTTTCTCTGGTAAACTCTGGAACTCCCTGCCTGTTTCTGTATTTCCACCTTCCTATGACCTGAATTCCTTCAAGAGGGAGGTTTCAAGACACTTATCCTTCAAATTTTTTACTACTGTTTTGGACCCTTTTCTGGGACTGGCATCTCAGTGGGATTTTTTTTTTATTGGACTTTTGTTGCCCTTGGCCTGTCCCTCCTACTAAAAAAAAAAAAAAAAAAAAATTATATATATATATATATATATATATATATATATATATATATATATATATATATATATATATATATATATATATATATATATATATATATATATATATATATATATATATATCAGGAAAGGGGAAAAATGTGGAGGAGAAACGGATGCCCAATTTAGTGTTTTATTTTGAGACGTCTTGGTACTCCACTTTTGAAACAATTCAAGTCGCCAGTAGAAAGAAATACAGAAACAGAAAGAGAATTTCAGAGAGTACCAGAAAAATGGATGAAATAGTGAGGATACTGGACAAATTCCTCCCTCCTGTTAGAAGAGAGGAGTCGATGAGACGAAAAAGCTTTTGACTCCACCCTGTTAGCAGGATTGTGTGATTACAACCTCCCCGTATGTGGGAGCAAAATTTCATATTTCTCTTGTATATAGCAAACAATTGTGAAGAGAAAAAGTACTGGCAGAAACAACACAGAGTGAGGATACTGGTTCACTCTTGCATTAGCAAGGTGGGATGAATTCGAGATGATGATGATTGGAAAGTCTTTTGCAACGAAACCGCGAGAGAGACATGTAGTTAGCAAGTTTAGAAGAGTTCTAACCATGTAAGTAACGGTAGAAAATAGTAAATGATGCAACACTGCAACAGTGAATGGGAGCATTACTCTCTACATGAAAGAATAAAGCCACTGTATAGAGTAAGCAAGTGAAAGAAAGGATGATATTGGCAGAGGCGACAGAGAGCACATGACTTCATGGAAGCTGCTTTAGCAAGAGAAGAAAACTGAAATTTCCATTTGAGATTTTTAGTGAAAGACAGTCAATTATGATCAGTGTAGAGGAGGGTTACCTTTGATTGTCTATGAAGAGAAGAGGAAAGTCGTTTTGAGTGGAAAGATGAAGGAATTACAGTTTTGAGGCATTGAACAACACAAGATTTGCCACATCTGATTTCGAAATCAATACAATAAGGAAAAGAGTTTGTCTATATGTATATTCTTAATAGACTTGACAGGCGTGGGTGAAGCAAAAAGGGTCATATGGGCTTAATTTCTCAAGAGGAAGAACATGGCGACCTCGGATCTGGCCTCCGAGGTCATTTGAGATAGCTAAAGTGAATTAAATTTCTCTTCTGGTCGAGACAGCAACTTTCTTACGAAATAAAAAATAAATAAAAAAATGTAGGAAATGGTTGATTTAATAGGTATGAAGTCAAGTCTAGCCGAGATCATTAATCACGAAAAACTGCGGTGTAGCTGCAAAAAAAAAAAAAAAAAAAAGATTGTGAGCACCAGCAAGAGGGAGATTTGACCTCAAATCTCGTAAGATCAGAGGCTCGTCATAGGGTGTTTATGAAGCACCAGCACACTGAAGTCAGGGAATCACAGATATTTGCTCAAGTTGCGTATTTACTGTGCTAGGGAGAGAGAGAGAGAGAGAGAGAGAGAGAGAGAGAGAGAGAGAGAGAGAGAGAGAGAGAGAGAGAGAGAGAGAGAGAGAGAGATTTTACTTTGTTGGCTAATGACAATGTGACACATCTGATTTAAGTAACACGAGACAAAAATACTTCAGACGTTAGCTACAATAAAGTCTTTTAACAAAGACTGGCGTCGCAATATGCACATCAAAATACCTTTCCTGGCAGTGAGCGTCGCGCCAAGACTCCTTGATGCAAGTGTTCTCGCCTTTCACTGCACCCTCCTCACGCCTCCACTACCATCTATATGACCTCTCTTGCCATTATTTCTCTCCTCGATCTCCGCTTTCGTTCACCGCCTGACTCTTACCTCCTTTCTCTGTTCCATTTTTAAACTTCGATTATCTCAGTTCAGGTTGAATTTGGACTACACACACACACACACACACACACACACACACACACACACACACACACACACACACATATATATATATATATATATATATATATATATATATATATATATATATATATATATATATATATATATATATATATATATATATATATATATATATATATATATATATATATATATATAATATGTATAATGAGACACACTGTCCGTATGTCTGTGTATCCACTTTTCAAGGATAAACCAGTGAATTGATTGTGATGAAATTTGGTATATATATATATATATATATATATATATATATATATATATATATATATATATATATATATATATATATATATATATATATATATATCTTGAGAAATCACTACTTCCTAATATTTTTTATCGAATTACTCATATTACTTTAGTTGCAGAAATTTTTTCTCATGTAAATTTTAGAACCTTTGCGAATGAAAATGTATTCAGTGAAACCACGAACCATTCTTTTTCGTCTATTAAAAAAAAAAAAAACATTTTCTGAAACCTCCAAAACATTTTTTTTTCTTTATCAGTCCTGAAAAGTCAACATTTTTGCGATCCACAAACACTTTTCTCAGTGTGTTTTAACGAAGCTTACTTTTGGAATTGATCGAGTAGACTGAAACCTAAGAGGAAACCCAACGACGTATTTCTCATCATCTCTTGAAGCTACTGGAGTAACCATGTGACACCTGAATTACCCGGACAATGGTGCGTGAAGGATTTCAGAGAGAGAGAGAGAGAGAGAGAGAGAGAGAGAGAGAGAGAGAGAGAGAGAGAGAGAGAGAGAGAGAGAGAGAGAGAGAGATTGCTAGGTAGATGTTATAATCTGCTGATCAGAACTTGTTGCAGTGTGTGTGTGTGTGTGTGTGTGTGTGTGTGTGTGTGTGTGTGTGTGTGTGTGTGTGTGTGTGTGTGTGTGTGTGTGTATGTGTGTGTGTGTTTTCTTCTCATCATTGTCTTTGCAGCCATGTTTAATAAAATCTTAAAATGATCCGCAGTATTTGTTCTACGAGACAGAATATTTTTCTTGTGTATTTCTTCCCTCTCTTTGCTTTATTGTTTCTTGATTTACTCCTATAGGTATTACTTGCACTATAATTTCACGTAACGTAATGCAGGGTGAGGTCAGGTCAGGGACGGAGTTCAGAGAGATAAGGCAGGATGAGAGAGGTGAGGTGAGGCGTGAGGGTGTAGGACAAGAGGAGGGAAGATGTGTCCGGAAGGAAGGAGGAAAGAGGAAGGGGGGAGCTAGGTGTGAGTATGTTGGAATGTCAGGTCATGCTGAAATGAGAGAGGTGAGGTCGAGGCGAGCAGATGAGGGAGTGGAGAGGATGGTAGGGGACGAGATGAGGGGACTAGGTGAAGTAAATGTAGATGAATTGTATAAATATTTCGTAGATAAAGTTCATGCAGGTCAGTTAGCAAATATCCCGAATAGAACAATAAGATCACAAAAAAATGACCCTAAATGGATGACTGCTAGGTTAAAGCATTATATAGGGCGTAAGAGAAGTATATATAGGAGATTAAGGGCAGGTGAAGAAGTTTTAAGGACACAATATAATGAATTAGTTAGAACAGTCAGGAAGTTAACGAGGAAAGCTAAGGACAATTATGAATCAAAGGTAGCCAGCCGGGCGAAGACGGACCCCAAGGGATTTTATCAGGTATACAGGACGAAGAATAAAGATACTGTAGGTCCATTAAAGGCAGCAGATGGGGAGCTGGTTAGTTCTGGGGAGGAGATTAGTAAACTTCTGAATTATTATTTTTTAACTGTCTTCACCCAGGAAAACATGCAGGATATGCCAGATAGTGAACAGGTGTTTAGAGCAGATGAGAATGAGAAGCTGACAGATATTTCCATAACTAGGGAGATAGTGGAACAGGAGATAGATAGGCTAAAAAAGTTCAAGTCACCAGGACCTGATGAAATATATCCCAGAGTACTTAAGGAATGTAAAGAGATTATTAGTGAGCCGTTAGTTTCTGTCTTTAGGAAATCACTGGAGTCGGGTGAGGTACCAGTAATGTGGAGGCAGGCTAATGTAGTACCCATCTTTAAGAAAGGAGATAAAACTTTAGCGTCTAATTATAGACCTGTCACTTCAGTTGTAGGTAAAATATTAGAGTCAATAATAGCGAGGAACATTAGGGAACATTTAGACAAACATAACTTGATAAATCAGTCACAGCATGGCTTCACGAAGGGGAAGTCTTGCCTGACAAACTTGTTAAGTTTTTACAGTAAGGTGTACGAGGCAGTAGATAATGGTGATAGTTATGATATCTTATATCTGGACTTTAGTAAAGCATTTGACAAGGTACCCCATCAAAGGCTCCTGAGAAAGGTTAGGGCACACGGGATAGATGGGAAGGTGTTAGGCTGGATAGGGTCATGGCTTAGTGACAGGCGACAGAGAGTGGTAATAAACGGCTCGAAATCCGAGTGGGGTCATGTAATTAGTGGGGTGCCACAGGGATCAGTATTAGGGCCATTGTTATTTCTAATGTATATCAATGACTTGGATAGTGGAATTAGTAGTGATGTTAGTAAATTTGCGGATGACACAAAGATAGGTAGATTAATTAGGTCAGAATCGGATGCCATCGCCTTGCAGGCAGACTTAGATAGAATGAATGAATGGACGGATAGATGGCAAATGCAATTTAATATCAATAAATGCAAAGTGCTTAGCGTAGGTAGAGGAAACCCACACAATAGGTACACATTAGACAACCAAACTCTGGTAGGTACAGGGTACGAGAAAGATTTAGGAGTTATAGTTAGCTCTGAACTCCGTCTAGGGAAACAATGCATAGAAGCCAGAAACAAGGCAAATAGGGTACTAGGATTAATTTTTAGGAGTGTTAAAAGTAGAAGGCCGGGAGTAATATTAGAGTTATACTTGGCGCTGGTCAGACCTCATCTAGACTACGCGGTGCAGTTCTGGTCCCCACATTACAGGAAAGATATAGGTCTATTAGAATCAGTACAGAGGAGAATGACTAAAAGGATACAGGGGATGAGGAGTATTCCTTACGAGGCGAGGTTGAAGCTGTTAAATTTACATTCTTTAGAGAGACGTAGGTTAAGAGGGGACCTGATACAAGTCTTTAAGTGGTATAAGGGTTATAACAGGGGAGATGTAAGCAAAATTCTTAGGATCAGCAACCAGGGTAGAACAAGAAATAACGGGTTCAAGCTTAAAAAATTTAGGTTTAGGAAGGAGATAGAAAAAAATTGGTTCTCAAATAGAGTGGTAGATGAGTGGAACGGACTCAGTAATCATGTAGTTAGTGCTAGGACACTAGAGAGCTTTAAGAGAAGATTAGACAAGTTTATGGATGGGGATAGCAGATGGAAATAGGTAGGTGTGTTTCATACAGGGACTGCCACGTGTAAGCCTGGTCGCTTCTTGCAGCTTCCCTTATTTCTTATGTTCTTATGTTCTTATGTAACACATTTGCGAATCATGACCTGCTTTTTTCCCTTCCTTGAAGCTATTGTCACTCAGGAGGTGTTTGGGTTTGTTTTATCATGCCTCATTTTGTGAACATATTACGTAACCGAAAGTAATCCTTTCTTTAAACCAAGATAAAAGAAGACAGGAATTATTTCGTGAAACACACACACACACACACACACACACATACACACACACACACACACACAGAGAGAGAGAGAGAGAGAGAGAGAGAGAGAGAGAGAGAGAGAGAGAGAGAGAGAGAGAGAGAGAGAGAGAGAGTGTGTTTCGGAAAGCAACACTATTATTTAGCAAAGAAACAAAGTATAAAGAACAATGCATTAGTTTTGAAGAGAGGGAAAAAGGAAGAATAAAAGATGCACTCCAGTGAAGCAAACAGACACAAGGAGAGGTCGATGAAAAAGCTTTCTCCTTATTCAGAGCCAGAACCAGTAAAGAGCCACGCTTACCTCAATCTGGTGAGGCTGGGCGCCGTAGTGGCAGTGGTTTCGTCCACACTCCCTAATCAGCGGCTCCAGCTTCTCCGGGTGATCGAGGCGCCTCACCGCTTTCTCCACGAAGCCCATCACCCTGCAAGGACACCACCATTAGACCGAGGCTGTGCGCTGCGTAGATTAACGTGCCTGATGAGCCAAGCTAGGTAGTGCATAGTGCAGGCTGCCATCCATCAAGGGCGTCTCGCCAGTATCAGGCTGGCTGAACACATCAGGATAATTGTGTTGGACTTGGACTGTAAGCAAAGGAGTGCTTTAGTCGTAGTGGTGTATTATTGTTATTATTTTTATTATCATCATTGTTATTTTTATTGATATCTATTATTATTATTATTATTATTATTATTATTATTATTATTATTATTATTATTGTTATTATCATTATTATTATCATTATTCTTATTATTTATTTTCTTCTTTTAATAATAATAATAGTAGTAGTAGTAGTAGTAGTAGTTGTTGTTGTTATTGTAATAGTAGCAGTAGTAAAAGTAGTAGTAGTAGTAGTAGTAGTAGTAGTAGTAGTAGTAGTAGTAGTAGTAGTAGTAGTAGTAGTAGTAGTAGTAGTAGTAATAATAATAATAATAATAATAATAATAATAATAATAATAATAATAATAATAAACAATAATAATAACAGTAATAATAGTAATTATACAATTATATCTAATAGCTTCACATTTTACTGCTGTGATAAATTATACATGGTGTCCCGCGAGTTAAGGTACATATTTCAGGATTTGATAGTTCAAGTAATTCTAAGTCGAGAATACTCTTGACGCATATGCTGTGTTTTGCTTTATTTTGAAAGAAATTAATGTGTAAGTTGTGTGTTGTGGGAACTGCTCGCCTGGGTGGGGTTCCTCCACCTTCTCTTCTCGGCTCACTTCGTAGTCGAGTGGTGCCGCGCGGCATTTTTTGTGTACAATCAACGCAGTCAAATCCTTACCGGAAACAAATGACAAATTAAATTTCTGTATGTGTCAGTAAAGAAAATCTACAGGTAACACAGTAAGACAGTTGTTGTTGAGTGCTATTTTTTAAGCAAACATGACAAATCACTGCAATTGTCAGCCCCTCAACACAGTTGACGTCTTGACACTAAAGTGACAGGTCTCGTCAATCAGCTGACTGCCAGAGTGCATCTTTTTTGCTGGGGTGAAAATGCCTTTCACATTCAGTAACATTGAGTATTTGGACATGATATTCATGTGATGATATTCATGACATGATATTCATTCTGTGATGGGAATGCCAGGGCTGCAGCACCAGAATACAGACACAAGTACCCAGAAGAAACCCAGATAACAGAGTATTCTACATAGTGTGTCATCATCTCCGTGAGAAAAGATGTTTCCCTGGCACTTATGCAGCAGCTGAACGTATTGGAGCAGCTCAAGACGGTATCGCCTAGGTGACAAAACTAAGCCCCACCATCAGTACAAGAATACAAACGCAAATACACAAATACATAAAGGGCCAAATTCCACAGAACATAGTACAATGTGACATCACTTAGAAAGCATATCAAACAATTTAAGGGGACATTTACAGGAGTGGCGGAACACCAGGCAGTCGTCGTGGGAGCTGGTGAGTTGCCATGCATGTTTAAAAACTAGCACTTAACAACCACTGTACATTTTCTTTACTGACACGTACAAAAATTTAATCTCATTTGCTAACTGTTTTCTGTAAGGATTTGACTGCGTAAATTATACACAAAAAAATATCACTTAATGCCGCGCGGCGCTCGAGTACGTAGCGAGGGAAGGAAGGAGCAAGGATGAGAAACAAATGAGGATAGTTTAGTGAAGCGT
The DNA here is from genome assembly GCF_035594125.1 of Scylla paramamosain. NCBI lineage: Eukaryota > Metazoa > Arthropoda > Malacostraca > Decapoda > Portunidae > Scylla > Scylla paramamosain. The sequence goes on from NC_087180.1 coordinate 5,931,530, forward strand.
CATCAACTCAGCCATGACGCCACGCACTCTGTGACGTCAAGGTGGTGACGCACGATGGATACCCTCGTCAGCAAGAATCTCGTTCAAATCAAAATTTTTCTCCCTATTCTTGTTTTTGTTTTTTTTTCTTCTAAGATTTACACATCATACGAAGTGTTATCTTCTCTTAAAGAGTTAATAATTGTACTGTACATGTAATTTTGATTTCATATGGTGTCGATATTAAATAAGAATATATAAAAATTTTACTACAACAGAGAGGCTATAGTCTGTTCAGAGCAAGAAGTCCGTTCAAGGTGGGGCAAGTATGGTGGTTTACCTCTAACCATGTTGCCAAATCAACCTTCGTACATGGGTCTCTCCCTTTTGTTTCCCATCCGTGTGCTATTTGAAAGTAATATTTTATGTATTATGTATATAGTAAAGGAAGCTACGTAGTACAATGAGTGTCGATGTTTAAGATTATAACTACGATTTATATAAATTCTATGACGTGGCAAATTTTTTCCCATGTTGCCTGCCACGTTGTCCTGGTAGTGGTGGTGGTGGTGGTGGGGGGGTATCATTAAAAGGGAATAGCACTCTCACGTAGGTGTGTATGTGTGTGTGTGTGTGTGTGTGTGTGTGTGTGTGTGTGTGTATATATATATATATATATATATATATATATATATATATATATATATATATATATATATATATATATATATATATATATATATATATATATATATATATATATATATATATATATATATATATATATATATATATATATATATATATATATATATATATATATATATATAGAGAGAGAGAGAGAGAGAGAGAGAGAGAGAGAGAGAGAGAGAGAGAGAGAGAGAGAGAGATAAACAGGTGCGAAAGAAGGGAGACAGACTGTTAATCCGATAATTGGCAGACGAACTGGCAGAGTCGCACTCATGGGAATTCCAGAATCTGCCACACCTTGAATGGACTTCTTGCTCTGAACAGACTATAACAGAGAGGCTAGTACACGCTGACCTTAGACCCTAGTCATTATTGATTTTTATAAACCTAGAAACATTAGATCATTGACTTTCTCTGTAAATCTTCAACATTCATGTCTCTCACCCATCTTTTGCCTCACATCTATCATTTCCTCATTGGTCTACCTAATTTTTCTTCTCGCGTCATTACACTTCTTCCATACCTTTTTCAGTTCTAAATAACTCTCCTTGGGACTTAATGTTAGTGCTCATTAATAATTATAATAACAATTTGAACACATGTATGACCTGTTTTTACATCTATGAAAAGGAACAATTCTTCCAGGTTAACCCTTTCACTGCGATATGCAACAATTCACAGCACAAAACCAATGTATGAAATTTTTACAAGCACTTACAAGAAAGAGAATGAAAATAATACATTTTACAATTTCCAGCCCGTATAATGTGTGGGGATGGCTGCAGAACGAGAGGAAATATTCCAGAGTAGCCAATGGTCAAGGAAAGATGTGCCAAATTGCAGTGGATGGGTTAACAGAAATATAGTGTAGCCCTGTGTATTCAGTACTGTACTGTGCAGGCATTTTGCTATGCGAAGAAGTGATTTCTCACTTCTTTCTTTCTCTGTTTAGGCTACCTACTGTTTTTTTTCTTTTTTTTTTTATGTCAACATGAAATTAACCCATGTGGGAGTGGCATTGTAGCAGCATGTGTTCTCTGGAGTGCCCGGCTGTGTGAAGCATCAGGGGCAGTGAGGCTGCTGATGTATGGAAGTGTCCGTCTGTGCGGAAGCGTACTTTGTGCTCCACACCCTTCGGTTATCTTTGCTCAAACTCGTGTATGAAAGGGTCTACGGGGCTGATATCCCAACCAGAGCAAGCACGATCGCCAATTGTCATTATGAGTGTATATAACGCATCATCAGTAGCCTTAATATTTATTATCTATTTTATTTATTTATTTTGTTTATTATTTATTATTATTATTTATCGAAAATCTATTTATCGAATATTATTTATCTAATGTTCTATGCGTGACGTCTGAGTGTGTGTGTGTGTGTGTGTGTGTGTGTGCGTGCGTGTGTGTGTGTGTGTGTGTGTGTGTGTGTGTGTGTGTGTGTGTGTGTTATATTGTAAAAACTATCCTGAACGTTCAGGTAAGAGAGAGAGAGAGAGAGAGAGAGAGAGAGAGAGAGAGAGAGAGAGAGAGAGAGAGAGAGAGAGAGAGAGAGAGACAGAGAGAGAGGTGGGGCTTAGATAGAGGAGATAGGGAGGGGTAGGAGAAATATAGAAACAAGGAGGGAGTGGGGATAGGGAGCAGGAGATGGAGTGGGGTTAAGAAAGGTGTGGCTTTATTTACACGTCACTACTTCTGGCCAATAAAATTTACCTGCTAAAATCCCTTGAGTTGACATGTCGCTTTAGGTAAAAATAAAGGTACATAAGAACATAAGTACATAAGAAATAAGCGAAGCTGCAAGAAGCGACCAGGCTTACACGTGGCAGTCCCTGTATGAAATATACCTACCTATTTCCATCTAATTATCCCCATCCATAAACCTATCTAATCTTCTATTAAAGCTCTCTAATGCCCTAGCACTAACAACTTAATTACTGAGTCGGTTCCACTCATCTACCACTCTATTTGAGAACCATTTTTTTCCTGTCTCCTTCCTAAACCTAAATTTTTCAAGCTTGAACCCGTTATTTCTTGTTCTAACCTGGTTGCTGATCCTAAGAATTTTGCTTACATCCCCCTTGTTATAACCCTTATACCACTTAAAGACTTGTATCAGGTCCCCTCTTAACCTACGTCTCTCTAAAGAATGTAAATTTAACAACTTCAATCTCGCATCGTAAGGAATACTCCTCATCCCCTGTATCCTTTTAGTCATTCTCCTCTGTACTGATTCTAATAGACCTATATCTTTCCTGTAATGTGGGGACCAGAACTGCACAGCGTAGTCTAGATGAGGTCTGACCAGCGCCAAGTATAACTTTAATATTACTTCCGACCTTCTACTTTTAACTCCTAAAAATGAATCCTAGTACCCTATTTGCCCTGTTTCTGGCCTCTATGCATTGTTTTCCTAGACGGAGTTCAGAGCTAACTATAACTACTAAATCTTTCTCGTACCCTGTACCTACCAAAGTTTGGTTGTTTAATGTGTACCTACTGTGTGGGTTTCCTCTACCTACGCTAAGTACTTTGCATTTATTGATATTAAATTGCATTTGCCATCTGTCCTATCTAAATCTGCCTGCAAGGCGATGGCATCCGATTCTGACCTAATTAATCTACCTATCTTTGTTTCATCACTACTAATTCCACTATCCATGTAATTGATATATATTAGAAATAACAATTTCCCTAATACTGATCCCTGTGGCACCCCACTAATTATATGACCCCACTCGGATTTCGAGCCGTTTATTACAACTCTTTGCCCCCTTCGTGAAGCCAAGCTGTGACTGATTTATCAAGTTATGTTTGTCTAAATGTCCCCTAATGTTCCTCGCTATTATTGACTCTAATATTTTACCTACAACTGAAGTTAAGCTGGCAGGTCTATAGTTAGACGCTAAAGTTTTATCTCCTTTCTTAAAGATGGGTACTACATTAGCCTGCCTCCCATTACGGGTACCTCACCTGACTCAAGTGATTTCCTAAAGACAGAAACTAACGGCTCACTGATAACCTCTTTGCATTCCTTAAGTACTCTGGGATATATTTCATCTGATCCTGGTACCTTGAACTTTTTAGCCTATCTATCTCCTGTTCCACTATCTCCCTAGTTATGGAAATATCTGTCAGCTTCTCATTCTCGTCTGCTCTAAACACCTGTTCACTATCTGGCATATCCTGCATGTTTTCCTGGGTGAAGACAGTTAAAAAATACTCATTCAGAAGTTTACTAATCTCCTCCCCAGAACTAACCAGCTCCCCATCTGCTGCCTTTAATGGACCTATAGTATCCTTATTCTTCGTCCTGTATACCTGATAAAATCCCTTGGGGTCCGTCTTCGCCTGGCTGGCTACCTTTAATTCATAATTGGCCTTAGCTTTCCTCGTTAACTTCCTGACTGTTCTAACTAATTCATTATATTGTGACCTTAAAACTTCTTCTCCTCCCCTTAATCTCTTATATATACTTATCTTATGTCTTATATAATATTTCAACCTAGCAATCATCCATTTAGGGTAATTTTTCTGTGATCTTATTGCCCTATACGGGATATTTGCTAACTGACCTGTATGAACTTTATCTACGAAATATTTATACATTTTATCTGCATTTACTTCACCTGATCCCCCCATCCCGGCCCCTACCATCCTCTCCACTCCCTCATCTACTCGACTCGACCTCACCCCTCTCATTTCAGCATGACCTGACATTCCAACATACTCACACCTATCTCCCCCTCCCTCTCTCCTCCGCCCCTTCCGGACACATCTTCCCTCCTCTTGTCCTACACCCTCACCTCTCTCATCTTGCCTTATCTCTCTCAACTCCGTCTCGGACCTGACCTCACCCTACATCCGTTGCCAGTCAACTCTTGGGAGATACCTTTTTAATTCCTCAAAATCTGCTCTCCTAAAGTCAGGTGTTTTACTAGTGTTTTTGCTTCTAAAAGTTTCTTCCCATTTTAAACTGTACCTAATTTCCCTATGGTCACTGTTACCTAGCTGTCCTCCAACCTCTACCTGCGTGACTGCTTCCTCCCCGTTAGTAAGAATTAAATCTAGAATATTATCCCCCCTTGTGGGTTCTACGACTACCTGTTTTAAAAAATTATCCTGAATTACCTTAAGAAATTCCTCTGCTTCCTTGTTACCCACCATCAGACTCCAGTCGATATTCCTAAAATTAAAATCTCCTACCACACATACCTGACTGTACCTGCCTGCTCTATTTATTTCCTGCCACAGTGAGATGTTAATTTCCTTTGTACTGGTCGGTGGTCTGTACACTACTCCCAGTACTACTAACTGTGATCTTTCCTTAATATCTACCCATATCGACTCTGCTTTGTTATCTGTTTTAATTCTACACTGTTTTAATACAACACTGTAATGTGTCCCTAGGGTAGGAAGAGTGCTCAACGTGGCTATAATACTGCGTGACATTCATTCACGTTAACGAGTCTATTTATATAGAGAGATTAAATGTCTACAGGATGTAGTCAAGAATATTCAGTAATATGCGTCCCGAATGAAACATTTCATAATTGTTTCATAGCTGACTGGACAGCTTTCTGAGCCTCCAAGTTAAGTCCAGCATACCTAACTCGAGAACTTGCGCCTGTGATTGAAGTTACTTCGTCTCATGCTGGTCCGTCAAGCAGCTGAGGATTAAGCCTAAAAGAGACGGAAGATGTGATGGATATGCTTGACTACAAGAAAAGGAAAGTTTTAGCCAACAAGAAAAGATTATATAGCTCGCGGCCATTCTTTACTAGCACTGGATTAGCTAACACTCATTTACCCAACTATGGTTTCCCTAACTACTTAGTTTATCCTACCAACTTCCGTCTTCTTGCTCACTCCACTCCTTAATTTAACCTCCTCTCATTCATTCCTTGGCTCTCCCTGTAGCCGCCTCTCTCTCTCTCTCTCTCTCTCTCTCTCTCTCTCTCTCTCTCTCTCTCTCTCTCTGGCCGCGGGCTCATGACGTCATCACGGTAATAGGCGTGCAAGTTTGAGAAAAAATTTTCCCAAGTCGTATTATGAAATGTGCGCTTCAAAGGCAATATGCAACGTAGTGTTAGTGAGGTAGGGGAGGGAAGGAGGTGGTGAGAGAAAGGAGAGAGGGGAGATGGGGAGGTAAGGGATGGAGGGAAGACGGGGAAAGAAAGAAGGCAAATGGAAATTTGTGCAGATACTTCCGTGAGCAGGTAGGAGAGAGAGAGAGAGAGAGAGAGAGAGAGAGAGAGAGAGAGAGAGAGAGAGAGAGAGAGAGAGAGAGAGAGAGAGAGAGAGAGAGAGAGAGAGAGAGAGAGAGAGAGAGAGAGAGAGAGCACGCACACACACACACACACACACACACACACACACACACACACACACACACACACACACACACACACACACACACACACACACACACACACACACACACACACACACACACACACACACACACTCACTGACTTTTCCTGCAGAAAAAAAAAGTGTCACCTGTTTTCCTCTCTTCCTTAATGAGTGTATTTGTGGGATAATTTTTGTCTTCGTTTTTAATCTCGTCTGAGCCGTAGAGCTTAACGTGTGTCGGAAAAGAAAAAATATACATTATTTCTGGTTATTTATTAGATCCATGAGTGGAACATCAGGTGGTGAAAAGGGGACGTGGAGACTGGTAGTGGAGCAGGTGATGGTGGTGAGGAGGGTGGTGAAGGAATGGAATAGGACAATGGGTGGTGAAGGGAGGGTGTAGTAGAGAAGAGGAAGTAAACATGAGAGAAGACGGCAAGGGAAGGAAAGGGTTGAATAGAGTATTTTGGACTACGTGTCTGAATGGCTGCGTAACGTGAGTGGCCGCGGTGGTGGTACTGTGATGACTGTGTGATGCCATACTGTGTGGAAAGCTTCTGTGTATCTTTGAGGCACATCATGTTTCCCTTCACTATGTATGTCTGTCAGTTAGCTTGTGGAGTGCTACACCAGGAAATAGATTAAACGCAAGTACTTTGTGTGTGTGTGTGTGTGTGTGAGAGAGAGAGAGAGAGAGAGAGAGAGAGAGAGAGAGAGAGAGAGAGAGAGAGAGAGAGAGAGAGAGAGAGTAATGACTGGACGGATTCATTATAAACAAGAACACAAAAAAATTGGCATTACCATTTTTCTTTACAATAAAAATATACGTCCAGTGTGCCGAAGGCGGTTGTCTAGTGGTCAGTATTAGGTGTAGTAAGCTCGGTGACACAAGTTCTGCCGGAAGCAGGCCATTTTTCGAACTATCGCCGAGTAGCCGTGGAATGGAATAGGCCTGGAATAGACTGCCAGCCGCCGGAGATACGAGGGGAAGCTTGAACGAGGCCTGTGTCTTGACGGAGAGTCATAAAGACTGGATAACCAAATTGGTTCTAAGGGCAGAAGTACTGCAGTAGTCAGAAGTAGAGTACGTGGTCCTTCTGCATTCACTTCCACTGTGTTTCGCGTTTTCCTTCAAGTAAAATCTTATCTGATGTCAGTTTCCTTACAAGATCTAAAACCTATCAGGTTCTTAACGGATTTGATGACGTAAAGATAAATTAAAACATAAGCAGTACAAATAAGCAGGAGGTTACGTGACTTCTGTCCAGGACTGTACATGATTACAATGCAGACAAGACGCAACCAGTCGTGGTCAACAGTCGATGATTTCACTGTAATGATTTTCACTGTGTTTAGAAGTTTTCCTCAATGTTATATACTTTAATTTGCTGGCAGTCTATCACTTTTCAAGTTTTGTAATATTTCCAGGGGATCAGAGAAATGTCATCGGATGTTTATCAAGCACCAGTGCACTGAGGTAAGGGAATTACAAATGTTTGTTCCATTTAGGTATTTACTGAACTTGGAAGAAAATTAATGGCAAAAGGTAGATTTTTCTCTCTGTT
>NC_087180.1:5944114-5946614 GCF_035594125.1 Scylla paramamosain
TGGTGATAGGGGTGATAGTGAGAGTGATGGTGATGATGGCGATGGCGTGGTGGTGATGATGACGTTGGCTGTAGAAGCAGTGATAGGAATGGTGATGGTGATGGTGATGGCAGCGTTAGTGATGGTACTGCTGGTTGTGGGAATGGTGATGATGATGATGATGTTGGTATTGGTATTGGTAGTAGTAGTGATGATGGTAACGTAGGTGATAGTAGTTGTGGTGAGAATAGTTGTGGTGGTAGTGGTTATGGTGGGAATGTTGGTGGTGAGAGTGGTGGTGGTGGTGGTGGTGGTGTTGGTAATGGAGGTGATGACAGAACAGTGCATGTTTCATTTAATAGAATCAAAAATGGTGTTCATGCATGAGGGAAGACTTTATGACTTTATGCAACAGATCATTGTGCATTTGTGAACCATCCAGTGTGTTTGTGCGCTCGCGCGCTCGCGCGCGCATGTGTGTGTGTGTGTGTGTGTGTGTGTGTGTGTGTGTGTGTGTGTGTGTGTGTGTGTGTGTAATTAAAGGCACTTGTTGAATACGAAAAAAAAACAAAAAACAAATAATGTGTTGTAATGAGTTGCAATACTGTCTTTGGGTCTTGTCAAGGAAAGGCTGAGCTGTATAGTGAGGCATGCAAACACACCTTCATATTTATCGTGTTTATATTTCTATATTCCTCCCACTGAGCTAACTTATATCATTGTACTTTGTTAACTTTTCAGTAGAAACTACTAATGGGTATGGATGTCATTTCAAGGATCTATGCTAGTATTAAAATATTAGTAATACTAATCTGACAATTAGCATAAAAAAGTAATACGTGTTTCCTCAGCAGACCGCCCTTCTGAGAAATTAGAGAAGCAGTTATCTTAATATGATTCGTAAAGTCAGTCTGATCTTTAAAATTACTGTAAGAAGTTTTAGAAGTTACGTAAGTTAATTAATCGGCTGTTAATTATGATATCATGATGTGAGCGATTAAGATTCTTCAATGAACAAAAACGGTAGTATTGGTTTTTGGTGGGGTTTGATTGTATACCTAACGTTAACCAAGAGAGGATCACATCAAAATTTCGTGTAGCTGATTGACCACCAGAGATATACTTTGAGGAACAGAAATATAATAGATTAGCGAAGTACCACCAGTGACAGGTTGTAATGACGAAACTGTATAGTAACCGGCACAAAGCGACAGGCATGTCACAACTTCATGCATTAAAGATGAAAGGAGAAGTGACGTGACGTATTTGATTAATTAGTTTATTATTTTATTCATTTCATTTATACAGGGAGATATGGATTCGAGGGAGGAGGAGAGCATGAGGCGAAGTGTGGAAAGGAGAGAAGAAAGGGGAGGAGGAGGAGGAGGAGGTGGAGGAGGAGGAGGAGGAGGAAGGAGCAGGGAGGGGAGGAGCTACCTGCTCGCAAATTAACAAGGTGATCAAGTTAATAGAAGCGATTACCTGGAGTGAAAAAGTAGATTAATATTAGTGCTTACTTTTTATTTTTTACTTTCTATTTTTTTTTTTGTATAAGTCTATATTAAACACACACACACACACACACACACACACACACACACACACACACACACACACACACACACACACACACACACACAAACAGTAATTATCAACTCTAAATGACTAATTACCAGAAATAAATATACGTCTCATATTTTCAGTTTCCTCAGTTAGCAGCCACGCGCAAAATGAAACTGTTATGTGTTGTTTTAACTGACGTGATGACCTTCAATCTCGTGTGTGTGTGTGTGTGTGTGTGTGTGTGTGTGTGTGTGTCTGTGTGTGTGTGTGTGTGTGTGTGTGTGTGTTTGCTTGTGCGCTTTCGATGATAAGGTTAGTTTTATTATAACTCCATGTATCGTAAAAAAAAGAAGAACAAATCTCTGATATGACAGGAGTATTCCCGTGGTCTTTTGAAATTCTTGGCTTTATTATTTTTTCATATAATCGAGTCACGGAGCTTTTATAACGCAATTGAGTGAGCTGCTTTTGGACACAATTTGCAGGCCAAACATAGCAGGCGGGCGGTGGGTGTGGGTCATAAAGGAAAGCAAACAGCAAGGGCGTTGCCTTTCTTGACTGAGCAGCCTGCGGTGGGTGCCCCGTGGCGCTGTTTCAGGCGTGCGTAAGGGAGCCGATACTGATACGGGTCTTCTTTTGTAAATATAAACTAATAGGAAGGTTTGAGCTTCAGCACCATTTATAATGAATAAAGCAACTGCTCAAGACTCGAGGATGGCAGTGGTTCCCTAATAATTATTGCGACCGCCACAATTTGGAATTTTGAATAATTCTTGATGATAATGTCGATTTTTTAATCATCCTGAAGCAAAAAAACTGCATTATAAACGCCATAATTCTGTTTATTAAAATATTCATATTATTATACATAAATTATCTTTAAACAACTTATTCAGTTACTAGTAATTATAAACAATTACTTCAAGGTTTAGTTGATGCATTCATGATGGAATGAAAT
>NC_087180.1:5951614-5954114 GCF_035594125.1 Scylla paramamosain
ATCATTCCCATCCATAAATTTGTCTAATCTTCTTTTAAAGCTCCCCAAAGACTCAACAGTAACAACTTGATTACTAAGTCCGTTCCATTCATCTACCACTCTATTTGATAACCAATTCCTTCCTATTTCTTTCTTGAACTTATTTTTTCAAGCTTGAACCTGTTATTTCTTGTTCTATTCAGATTAGTGATCTTGAGATTTTGCTTACGTCCCTCTTGTTATAACTCCTGCACCACTTAAAGACTTCTATCAGGTCCTCTAAATTTACGCCTCTCTAAGGAATGTAAATTTAATAGCTTCAATCCCATTTTGTAAGGAATACCTCTCATCCCCCGTATCCTTCTAGTCATTCTCTTTTTTACTGATTCTAATAGACCTACTGTATATCCCATTAATGTGGGGACCAGAACTGCACAGCATAGTCTAGATGAGGTCTGACCAGCGCCAGATACAACTTAAATATTACTTCGGGACTTCTACTTCTAGCACTCCTAAAAATTAACCCTAATATCCGATTTATCCAATTTCTGGCCTCTATGCATTGTTTTCTTAGACGGAGATCAGAACTAACTATAATTCATAAATGTTTTTCGTTCCATGAACTTACCAGAGCTTCGTGGTTATTGTATACCTACTGTGTGGGTTTCCTCTGCATACGCTAAGTACTTTGCGTTTGTTAATATTAAACTTTATTTTATCATCTGTTTTTCCAATCATTCATCCTATCCGAATCTGCCTGCAAGGCGATAGCATCCGAATCTGTCCTAATTTATTTATCTTCGTGCCATCCGAAAATTTATTATCACTACTAATCCCACTATCTGATTCATTAATATATATTAAAAACAACAATGAGCCTGACTGATCCCTGTGGCATCCCACTAATGTAATTACTTGACCCCACTCGGATTTAGAGCCGTTTATTGCAGTTCTCTGTCGCCTGTCGCCTAACCACTACCTTATGCAGCCTAACACCTTCCCATCTATCCCGTGCCCCTTAACCTTCTTCAGGAGTCTCTGATGAGGTACCTTGTCGAACGCCTTACTAAAGTCCACGTACAGGATGTCATAACTATTACCATTATCTGTCGCCTCATAAATTTTATTGTAAAAACTCAACAAGTTTGTAAGGCAAGACATCCCCATCGTGAAGCCATGTTGTGACTGATTTATCAAGTTATGCTTATCTAAATGCTCCCTACTGTTCCTCGCTGTTACTGACTCCATTATTTTACCTACAATTGAAGTTAAGCTGACAGGTCTATAATTAGACATTAACGTTTTATCTCCATTCTTAAAGATAGTACTACATTCACATGCCTCAACATTATTGGTACCTCTTCTGATTCTAGCGATTTCCTAAAAACAGTAACTACCGGTTCCCTAATAACTTCTTTGCATTCCTTAAGTACTCTGGAATATATTTCGCCTGGCCCTGGTGACTAATTTTTTCAGCCTATCTATCTCCTGTTCTTCAATTTCCTTAGTTATGGGAATATCTATCAGCTTCTCATCCTTTCCTGCTCTAAAAATCTGTTAACTATCCGGCATTTCCTGCATGTCTTCGTGGGTGGAAACTGTAAAAAAATACTCGTTAAGATTTGTACTCATTTCTTTCTCAGAACTAACTCTCCATCAGCTGCCTATAATGGACCTTTTATTTTTCTCTGTTCTTCGTCCTATTTACCTGATTGAATCCCTTGGCGTCAGTCTCCGCCTGGCTAGCTACCTTTAATTTGTAATTGTTTTTAGCCTGCTTCCTTAACTTCCTGACTGTTCTAACCAATTTATTATAGTGAGACCTTAAATCCTCTTCCCTTGTCCTTTAATCTCTTATACTGTATATACTTCTCTTCCGTCCTATGTAGTGTTTTACCCTACCAGTCATCTACTAAGGGTCATTCTTCTGTGATCTTATTGTTATTTAAGAAATAAACGCTAACTAGCCTATATGTAATCTATCAAAGAAATACAACTCATCTGCATTTACTTCCCTTTTTCTCCCCATCTCGGCAACCTCCATTGTCTCCACTCCATCTTCCACCCGCCTCGACCTCACCTCACTTATCTTAGCATGACTGTCCCGTCCCCCTAAAGCTTCGGTCACACTAGCTTCTGAAATTGCTGGATCCAGCGATACAGCTTTATTGGCCATTTGCTCTGCAGTAGCTGCTGATTCTCGCTGTTTTGAGTTAGCCGTAAGAGTGGTTTTCCCTGGCATGTAGTGCTAGCAATAGCGGTAGACGAGTGGGAGGTATTAAGAAACTATCGGTTCTCAGCTTATATGCAAAAAAAAAAAAAAAAAAAAAAAACTCCACTTCTTTTATTTTTAAGGACTATTAATGAATAACAAATACGATAGACGACAGTAAAAGGAAACTTCCAAATATAAATTCTAATTTCATGGAAATATACCATTCAGTTCTTGTATGACCTCGGTTATGTGCAAGAAAAAACAACTCTGTGTTCACAAGGCCAAAAACATGTCACGTCAACTTTT
>NC_087180.1:5966614-5976614 GCF_035594125.1 Scylla paramamosain
CTTTCTCTCACCCCTATTCTGTCCACCTCTCTAATGCAAGAGTTAACCAGTATTCTCAATCATTCATCCCTTTCTCTGGTAAACTCTGGAACTCCCTGCCTGCTTCTGTATTTCCACCTTCCTATGACTTGAATTCCTTCAAGAGGGAGGTTCCAAGACACTTATCCACCAATTTTTGACCACTGCTTTGACCCTTTTATGGGACTGGCATTTCAGTGGGCATTTTTTTTTGTTAGATTTTTGTTGCCCTTGGCCAGTATCCTTCCTACATAAAAAAAAAAAAATGAAAAGACGTGGAAAAGTGCAGGATGGTATCATCAGCGTAGGAGTGGATAGGACAAGAAGTTTGGTTTAGAAGATCATTAATGAATAATAAGAAGAGAGTGAGTGACAGGACAGAACCCTGACGAACACCACTGTTAATAGATTTAGGAGAAGAACAGTGACCGTCTACCACAGCAGCAATAGAACGGTAAGAAAGGAAACTTGAGATGAAGTTACAGAGAGAAGGAGAGAAGCCATAAGAAGGTAGTTTGGAAATCAAAGCTTTGTACCAGACTCTATGAAAAGCTTTTGATATCTCCAAGGCAACAGCAAAAGTATCACCAAAATCTCTAAAAGAGGATGACCAAAACTCAGTAAGGAAAGCCAGAAGATCACCAGTAGAGCGGCCTTGACGGAACCCATACTGACGATCAGATAGAAGGTTGTGAATTGATAGATGTTTAAGAATCTTCCTGTTGAGGATAGATTCAAAAACTTTAGATAGGCAGGAAATTAAAGCAATAGGACGGTAGTTTGAGGGATTAGAACGGTCACCCTTTTTAGGAACAGGTTGAATGTAGGCAAACTTCCAGCGAGAAGGAAAGGTAGATGTTGACAGACAGAGCTGAAAGAGTTTGACTAGGCAAGGTGCAAGCACGGACGCACAGTATCGGAGAACAATAAGAGGGACCCCATCAGGTCCATAAGCCTTCCGAGGGTTTAGGCCAGCGAGGGCATGGAAAACATCATTGTGAAGAATTTTAATAGGTGGCATGAAATAGTCAGAGGGTGAAGGAGAGGGAGGAACAAGCCAAGAATCATCCAAGGTAGAGTTTTTAGCAAAGGTTTGAGCGAGGTGTTCAGCTTTAGAAATAGATGTGATAGCAGTGGTGCCATCTGGTTGAAGTAGAGGAGGGAAAGATGAAGAAGCAAAGTTATTGGAGATATTTTTGGCTAGATGCCAGAAGTCACGAGGGGAGTTAGATCTTGAAAGGTTTTGACACTTTCTGTTAATGAAGGAGTTTTTGGCTAGTTGGAGAACAGACTTGGCATGGTTCCGGGCAGAAATATAAAGTGCATGAGATTCTGGTGATGGAAGGCTTAAGTACCTTTTGTGGGCCACCTCTCTATCATGTATAGCACGAGAACAAGCTGTGTTAAACCAAGGTTTAGAAGGTTTAGGACGAGAAAAAGAGTGAGGAATGTACGCCTCCATGCCAGACACTATCACCTCTGTTATGCGCTCAGCACACGAAGACGGGTCTCTGACACGGAAGCAGTAGTCATTCCAAGGAAAATCAGCAAAGTACCTCCTCAGGTCCCCCCAACTAGCAGAGGCAAAACGCCAGAGGCACCTTCGCTTAGGGGGATCCTGAGGAGGGATTGGAGTGATAGGACAAGATAAAGATATGAGATTGTGATGGGAGGAGCCCAACGGAGAAGAAAGAGTGACAGCATAAGCAGAAGGATTAGAGGTCAGGAAAAGGTCAAGAATGTTGGGCGTATCTCCAAGACGGTCAGGAACACGAGTAGGGTGTTGCACCAATTGTTCTAGGTCTTGGAGGATAGCAAAGTTGTAGGCTAGTTCATCTGGATGGTCAGTGAAGGGAAGAGGAAAGCCAAAGCTGGTGGTGAACATTGAAGTCTCCAAGAATGGAGATCTCTGCAAAAGGGAAGAGAGTCAGAATGTGCTCCACTTTGGAAGTTAAGTAGTCAAAAAATTTATCATAGTCAGAGGAGTTAGGTGAGAGGTATACAGCACAGATAAATTTAGTTTGAGAGTGACTCTGTAGTCGTAGCCAAATGGTGGAAAACTCGGAAGATTCAAGAGCGTGGGCACGAGAGCAGATTAAGTCACTGCGCACATAAACGCAGCATCCAGCTTTGGATCGAAAATGAGGATAGAGAAAGTAGGAGGGAACAGAAAAGGGGCTACTGTCAGTTGCCTCAGACACCTGAGTTTCAGTGAGGAAGAGAAGATGAGGCTTAGAAGAGGAGAGGTGGTGTTCTACAGATTGAAAATTAGATCTTAGACCGCGAATGTTACAGAAGTTAATGAAGAAAAAGTTGAAGGGGGTGTCAAGACACTTAGGGTCGTCGACAGAAAGGCAGTCCGACCTGGGGACATTTATGGTCCCCTCCCCAGATGGGGACTCCGAGGCTGGTGTAGGTATCGCTATTATGATTTTAAAATTTTTGAGTGAAGGGTGTGTGTGTTATTAGGTGCTTGTAGTTTTGTGTGGAGGAAGAGAGTTGTCTTTAGAGGGCAGGCTGTGACTGCCCCTTTGTGTTGTGAGACACAAAGGGAAACATTCAGTGAGGTCACAGCTGGGTTTAATGATAAGTTCACAGCACCCCCTGAACAGTGCTTTAGACCTCACTGGGAGTAATTATCGTTTCGGCAGGTGTCTACTGCCTCCTCCTGTAAATATATATATATATATATATATATATATATATATATATATATATATATATATATATATATATATATATATATATATATATATATATATATATATATATATATATATATATATATATATATATATATATATATATATATATATATATATATATATATATATATATATATATATATATATATATATATATATATATATATATATATATATATATATATATATATATATACATATATATATATATATATATATATATATATATATATATATATATATATATATATATATATATATATATATATATATATATATATATATATATATATATATATATATATATATATATATATATATACACCCTATGTGAAATGTGAAACAAGCAGGCAGTGTGCTATGAAGCAGTGTGATTCTATGAATGATGCATCGAGTCACACGTGACACTTGAGGTAGGGGAGGGTGTGCGTGACTTAAGAGAGAGTCTGGGTTTTTCTCTCCTGACACTGACCTCTGTTTTCCCGAGTGATTAATTGATGTTTAAGATACATCTGCATCATTAAGGCAAAAAAAAAAAAAAAAAATAAAATAAAGAAAGAAAACAAACATGAAATAGCCAGTAAAGATGTTAATGAAAGTACACAAGAAAGACAGAAGGAAATAAAGGAGACAAACAAGGAACATATCGCGAGGACTGTTATCAAAGTACGAAGTGAACAAGATGTTAGGAAAGAAGAAACGGTGTATTGATTGTTATTGAAAGTACACGCTAAAAAGAAGAACAACAAGAACAACAAGAAAACACCACCCTATCTTATCTATTGAACCGAACGACATAGGGGAAAACGTACCCAGAAATTAAATCTTCCAGAATATTACAAAACCTCTTCACACAACACTGGGCCTCAAAGCTGTTAGAGAAGGTTACAGGTCGCCGTTGCAGGTCAGCCGGGTTTCCGCAAGGGTAATGAACCGGCAGCACCGCTGGAAAGTTTGCCCACCACCACCACCACCACCACCACCACCACCATCACCGCCACTACCACCACCACCACCACCACCACGGGCCGATTGCTCCTCAGCGTCTGGCTGATATTTCTAAGGTTGGTGTGTTTGCCTTTCTTACAGTGCTGAGAATGTTGAAATCTCTCTCTCTCTCTCTCTTTCTCTCTCTCTCTCTCTCTCTCTCTCTCTCTCTCTCTCTCTCTCTCTCTCTCTCTCATTTGTGTGTGTGTTTGCCTAATGATGTTCATTTAGTATTAGTATACCTGATTTGAGTCAATATCATGTCCTGTGTCCATATGTACTGCTATCCTACTTTACGTAAGTCGTAACTTCCTCGTTGTGCTTGGCGGAGCTTTCATAAGACTGGAGGCGACTTAGTGAAAGAACTTGACCGCTGCTGGCATCAAACGTGCACGTTCTTGGCTTTCCCCACCCTCTGATTAGATGTTGTGTACGAGTGACTTGCCATCATTCCAGGCAAGACTAGTGACTGGCGAGCAGCTTGATATATCAGTAGTTTTGTTTCATCTGGCAGGAGGTAGTAGACACCTATCAAAACGATAATTACTCCCAATGAGGTCTGAAGCTCTGGATCAGGGGGTGCTGTGGACTTATCAATAAGCCAGATGTGACCTCATTGAACGTTTCCCTCCGTCCGGGGGGCGGCGGCGGAGATGACGGCGACGGGGCGACGGCGACGGCTGTGGGGATTGCAGTTGCAGCACACCTGCAGGAGGCAGGGGGAGAGATGCGGACCTCACCTCTGGTATTTGGCAACTAAAAGACTGTAATGAATTCCAATGGGTTTTCAACCACGTGAGACGGGTGGAGGGGGGGGGAGGGGGAGTGGACAGGTGTTTATAGTTGGGCCGGTTGTAGGGAGAATATGGTGCTGCAACGTTTACCATAGGGGTAGAAGAATGGGAGCAGAGGAAGGAGGAGGGAGTGTGGGCATATTTTATAGGGATCAGCTGATCCTCTGGTGAAGATACAACTGGATTCTTTGTGAGGTGGGGTGGGTTGGTGTTACAACGCTTACTAAAGCGGTAGGTGTAGATAGTCTGACGTGAAGGTAAGAAAATGAAAAGTCGTGAATGGTGCAATCATTGTGGTAGACGAAAAACATGTTTTGGCTTATGCAGCTCGTGTGAGGTTCGACATTACGTGAGTCCCTTCTTCACCTAAACAACCTTGACCACCATCTCTCACTATCACTCTCAGTCTCTCTCCTTGCCTCTCTCTCTCTCTCTCTCTCTCTCTCTCTCTCTCTCTCTCTCTCTCTTCCCCATGAACCCTCTCAACGACCCTCCCGGACTTCCCCAAGGTCATTGCACTCTCCAAACACTTTGTCCCAATGACCTTGTCTCAATGACCTTGATAACTGTAATTTTGTCATGTTGGCTCATACCGGTGTCAGGAATTGCCATAGACGGCTCACGGCCGCAGGTGAGCCGTCATGGCAAGAGAGGATTTCGGGGTGAGCCGCTATGGCACTTCCTGACACCGGTGTGAACCAGCATGACAAAATTACATCTACTGACATGCAATGTACGTAGACATTTGAAAGTTTTTCTGATACAGGTATGCCAGTATTACTCTACACATTACTGTGTGTAACCGGACTGAAATTTGATACTGCTTGCAAAATCCAGCCTTGGTTTCATAGAGAGAGAGAGAGAGAGAGAGAGAGAGAGAGAGAGAGAGAGAGAGAGAGAGAGAGAGAGAGAGAGAGAGAGAGAGAGAGAGAGAGAGAGAGTTTCTGAAATAAATCACGGAGGTAGGACAGTCATAACAAAAATAACAAGCAATATCAATACGCATTTCCTACATTCCCGCTTCTCCTTGGTGCATTTTCCCCGGAATTTAAAGTATCATGATCACGCCGACGGCTGTGTTACTTAGATACTAATAATGACTGCCGGGGAAAGCACCTCGGAAGAAACACACACAGTATGCATAGGAATACAAAGAAAGAGCGAAAAGCAGGAAACGTTGGCAAGTTACACTATGTAATCTAAACAAGGAGTAGGGTAGTAAAGTTGAGGGTTACACACACACACACACACACACACACACACACACACACACATTTTCTCTCTCTCTCTCTCTCTCTCTCTCTCTCTCTCTCTTAGGAGGTAGAAATTGAGATTTATGATTTTATCTTTCCTTTTTTTTGTTTGTTTTTCTTTTATGTAATTAGTCTATTATTGATTTTTCAACACGTCATACACACTGCTTGTATAAATAGTGCTGTGGCTGTTTCCTTGCTTATTGAGGCATGTGTTTATTTGTGTGATCTGTTTATCTGTGTGATTATATATATATATATATATATATATATATATATATATATATATATATATATATATATATATATATATATATATATATATATATATATATATATATATATATATATATATATATATATATATTATAATTCGAACCATTTTTTCGAGAAATGTTTGTCCAAAAATCCGAACACATTTTCATAAACCTAACACGAACGTAGCGTATTTCCTGGTGTCGATGGCGTGTCACCCTCAAGGAAGCATCCCAATTTTGACAATTAAAAACTTAAAATAAAACATTAAACATGAAAAAAGGGAGTAATGACTAAACAATAAGTAGAACGAAAACAAACATTCCTAAAACATAAGCATCACACGATATTAAAGAGATAGACGGTGGGCAACGAAAACTGGGTCATGTCTTTTGTATTTCTGGAACCTTTACAGAGAATGAAAAAAACACACGTACATGCATATCACAGTTTTACTTCTTTCGTCACTTAATACTTCCATCTTAAGGTGGGATGCTTGAGGAGAGTGAAAATACCGGCAGTATTGACACACAACATGTATAATACCACTTGTGTGTTGCCTCGTCTATCATACTCTGCCAATACAGGAATGTATTTTGTGACTGCGTGTATTTCTTTTTTATGATACTTACATTTATTTACTTCATAAACTAACCTTACAATGTACACACATCACTGAGAGACCACATGCAGGAGTTCAGATTACTGTCTGGGCTAATGAGTTTTCTTGGCGTCCAGGAAAGAACTAATTAATTCACTTTCCATTATTTCTAATGGAATAAATAGCTTCGGAATGCGAACTTTTCGCGATCCGAACAGCCTCCTAGGACGACTTAAATTCGAATTCCGAGGCACTAATGTATATATATATATATATATATATATATATATATATATATATATATATATATATATATATATATATATATATATATATATATATATATATATATATATATATGTATTAGTGATGTATCTGATATCCGACTCCGCACCAGCATTGAAAATGTTATCTGCAATACTATCTGCGTCCGCATTTTACTGTAGCAAAGATCCACATCAATATCCGCAAGTGCATTCTCAGTAAACAAAAGCTCCGCCTCCTCCCCGTGTCCCCTTTCACATAAAAAAAAATAAAAATAAATAAAATAAATAAATAAATAAATAAATAAAAAATGTCCATCATAAAATAGACATCAAGACTGTGGACTCCATTATTTCCGTCTTACTGAGTTTCAGGGTGGAGATGATCCTAATCCTGGACCAAGCATTTCACCTTCTGTTTTCTTCTGTGTCCCAGTCTGAACCTTCATCCATCCTCCGGCTTACGGCTGGTGTGTGTGTGTGTGTGTGTGTGTGTGTGTGTGTGTGTGTGTGTCTGTTGGCGTGGTGATATTGGTGGTTGTAATATTTAGTGATTAACGTCTGAGATGTACCTTTGAATAAATCTAATTTACTTCTTTGTACATACATTCTTAGGGGAGTAATTAACTGATTTTTACGTCATGAATGATATGAAAGATTCCAGTTAGTATGGCTTTCCCATGCAGACAGCTTTACCCACAAGACCACCAACCACCTTCTTATCAGGCAGCCACTTCATCACAACCATCACTTCGACCACCACCATCACCACCACCAATCCTCCTCTTAACCACCACAACTATAGCCACCATCATCTCAGTCAGTATTCAGCTTACCACCACCACCACCGTCACCGTCGTGGAGGTCGCAGCACGGCCGCCTCTCCATCCCTGCGGGACTGCGTTGATCAGTCTGAAGTGGCAGCGAGGAAAGCAACCTTAAAGGCCATTTCTGGCTGTCCCACCACCAGGCAGGCGGAGAGTGGAGACAGAGGGCAGGAAGGAGGGTCGATCAAGGCGGCGATAACGGAGGCGGGGCGGAGAGGGGAGCAGGCCGCTTTGAGCAGGTCGGAGCGGCATTCACCACATCGTGATGAGAGAAGCGTCTTTACTGGTGAGTCATAATAAACCTGCCTTCAATGCGCACCGCCTGGTTCATGCCCGCCGGCTCATCCGCACAGAAAGGCTCACACAAGGGCACATGGCCATCACCTGTGTTCCTGAGCTCAGCCTAAAGGTGCGGTCACACGCCTCATGTATGCACCTTCGCTGCGCATTTCTATTTGTCAATGAGCCAGCACATCACACGTGTGTTGCTGGGGCTGTCTGTGACGTAATGTTCTAAGGAATGTAATCGCAGGATTGAAGTGTATGACAAAGGGGCTCCACATGGTGAACAAGGACACTTTATTAATACTCGTACTTGCGCGCCTGTCCAGAAAATATGTTTGATTATAACATTCACTGTCGTGTGTCACTGCCAGTTATTAAGTCTGTCGTTATGACTTGTTAATCCGTGGACCTTCTTCCACTTGGATAAATAAACGTTCCTAACATATTCGTAACTTAAGCACACAGCACCAGTAGTACTTAGAAGAACACTTCAACTGAATCGAATCAGATGGGGTTTTCATGGTGGAGTTCCATTGATGTTCATTTTAAGTTTTCGCGTGGTGCTTATGCCTGGAAAAAAAAAAAATGTTTGTTCAATTTATATAATAAATAAATGAACGTTGACCTGTGGCCTGAAAGTTTACGTGCATATGGAGTGGGTTTTGCGTCTTCATTGAATGTACCTTGTGGCCTGAGACGGATGATATTCTCCGTGTGTGTGTGCGGGAATGGTGGGTGGGGAAGGCCATAAGGCCAGCATCAAGCCAGGCCTAAACGACCAGAAATGATACCTTGCCACGACTCTTAGTGATCCGTGACTGATGGTGACTCGGGACGGCCTGTAGTGATCAGTGATGACCTACGAGTATAGTGACCTACGAACCCTTAACTGTCTAGGATGACGACTCTTGGCAACTAGCAGGTCATAAAGACGTGTAACTAAGTATAATGACCTGTAAACAGTTATCACTCGTGACAGTCTGTAATCACTTGTAAGATGTAACAACTGGTAACGACCTGTAACTACTCATAAGTAGTCACTTATGATGTTCTGTATTCTCCTGTTTTTAATAACTTGTAACGACTTGTGATCCCTTGCAATCGTCCGTATTCTTTTGTGACGCCCTGTAATAACTTGTACCGATTTGTGATAACTTTTAATGGTCTCTATCCTCTTGTGAAGATCTTTAATAACTTGTAACGACCCTCAGTCACTTATAATGATGCGGACAAAGTGTGTGGGAGTTTTCTCTCTTTGGTGAGTCTCCCTGCATCTCATTCCCGGAAACTGTCATCCTTTTTGAGCCTTACAGCAATTTTCTTTTCTCCTTTCCCTTCTCTCCTCTTCTCTTTCCTTCTCGCGTCTTCCCTTTTCTCCACCTTCCTCCCCTCCCTCGCTATTTTCCTTCTCCTCCCTCACTTGTATTCTTTTTCTTTTTATGTTTTTCCTTTTCCTCCGACCTCCCCCTTTCCTTTTATTCTCGTATCTTACTCTTTTCCACTTTTCTTTGTTTACTCTTCTCTTCCCTTCTTTTCCCTTTTCCTTGCCTCCCTCCTCTCTGCTTTCTGCTTCTCATTTTTCCCTTCCCATTCCTTACTTTCTCTCTCCCTGCTTTCCACCCTCCTTTCCATTCCTTCTTTTCCCTGTCCCCCCCTCCTCCCTCCCCCCCCCCCCTCTCTCTCTCTCTCTCTCTCTCTCTCTCTCTCTCTCTCTCTCTCTCTCTCTCTCTCTCTCTCTCCGCCTTATTTTCTTTTCTTTCCAAGTATTCCCTTCTATCCATCTTCCTTCCCTTCCATTTTTTCTTTCTATTTTCTTTTTTCTCTTTTCTCTTCCTCCTATCCTTTTCCTTCTCTTTCTTTCACTTGGCTCCCATCTTTCCCTTTCCCTTTTCTTTCACCCTCTCTTCTCCCATTTCCTTTCCATCTCGTTTATCTCCTCGAAGTTTCCTATTTTTTTTGTTGGGGGTTCGAAGCGCCATGTTTAAGGGATATTTTAAAACTTGAGAGAGCCC
>NC_087180.1:5981614-5999114 GCF_035594125.1 Scylla paramamosain
CAATTAATCACTATCTGACCCTCTGAACCCTCTATGGCTTGTACCAAGACTCTCATCTTCTTCCATATTACTTTGTTCTAAGACTAGAGACTGGTACTGTTCTGCTGATCCTTCTATCACATGCTTCCAAATTTGTGGATAAGAGATATTCCTTTCACTTCCATCTTACATGCTCATTAAACTACGGACTTCATTGCCCCACATAACAAGAGAGAGAGAGAGAGAGAGAGAGAGAGAGAGAGAGAGAGAGAGAGAGAGAGAGAGAGAGAGAGAGATTCAAATAAAGGTTGGGTACCAAAGTTCTGAAGGCGTCTTGATACATTCACCGGTTCAGATCGCAGGAAGAGGAATAACAAACAGACAAAGCGTTCCAGAATTAGCCAGTGAAAGGGATGAAAGAGTGAATATACATAATTAAACTCTTGCATTAATAAAGCGAATAAGATAGAAATAAGATTAAGAGTCTTTGTGGCCGTGAGAGACGTCATTTACTCCTTCCTCACGTGACCACCTACTGCTGTGCACGTCCCACGCACGGCTATTGAAGGTGAATGTAAAACACCATTTCAGTTCAGTTGATTTCAGTTATTGGCCAGTTATTGTACCGGCACTCCTTGTTGTTCCTCCTGATCTATTTTTCATTTCGTTATACTCGTACTCTCTTGCCGTTGTTCCCTCTTCTTCCATATTTCTGAGTTACGTCCACTAGTTTATTGCACAAGGAAGAATAGACTATTCTATTTTATTTCCAACCTTCTAAGTTTAACGTTGTTTACCATCCGATAAATATTTTATAGTGTACAAACTACAGAACATGATGCTTCCTTTCTCTTTGGAGCCGAATAATCTCATCACTTTCCCTTTGTTTTCCTGTTTCCACAGAATCATTTGGCGTCGTCCATGCATCAGTGTGTTGTCTAACGATTAAAAAAATGACGGCCTTGTTTCATCTGTACTTTCGCCAAGGATTCTTTTCCCCCCTTCCCGTCTAGTTCTATTTTCGGCTTTCCCCTCAGTCTAAAACCTTAATTGTAGACACCTTACAAACCACGTATATAATTATAAGAAACGAATCGCAAACTTTATTTGTGCGGCTCCCCAAGAAACCCTATGAACCGTCACGATAAACAATTAGAAACATCAAAGCCTCACCTCTGTCAATTATTAGACATAATGGAGATCCACATCATTTTATGCAGTCTGCCTCTCGCCACAACCTACTCGTATATTTCTCATGTCTTGTTCTACACCTACTTCCTCTCTCGTACCGGTGACGTCTCAGCAAGGCCTCTCTCTTCACTTTTGAATGTCCCATGTCTAAACTGGAATACATTAACGTTGACCTTCATTTGAATTTAATTAAGTTAATTTAAAGTAATGTTTATTGACCAAGAGGCAGAACATACGATACAATGTTTCTGAAGAGGTCTTGATTTACGTTAGCCTACTTATAATACTTAAGTATATTGTGATACTTTTGGCTGTCATTTGGCGCCGACAACCTGGATGACCAGGCCCGGTGGTCAGGCCACCCCGTGTACTTTTCAGGATTTTTTTTTTCTTTTTACTTTTTTTTTTTTTTTTTATGACAAACTTTGATTTTAACCTCATCGTGATTTAGAAGGGGACAATTTTAATCAATAACTTCTTGCCAAATGGCTGTTGTTGCCTGCTGCCAGTGTTTCAATCTTCTATCCATCCATTCTCTCTCTCTCTCTCTCTCTCTCTCTCTCTCTCTCTCTCTCTCTCTCTCTCTCTCTCTCTCTCTCTCTCTCTCTCTCTCTCTCTCTCCTACACAAAAGTAATCATATACATTAGAATATGATAATTTCAGCACATACATATATACATACATACATACATACATATATTACATATATTTCTATCTCATATATATATATATATATATATATATATATATATATATATATATATATATATATATATATATATATATATATATATATATATATATATATATATATATATATATATATATATATATATATATATATATATATATATATATATATATATATATATATATATATATATATATATATATATATATATATATATATATATATATATATATATATATATATATATATATATATATATATATATATATATATGTATGTGCTGAAATTATCATATTCTAATGTATATGATTACTTTTGTGTAGGAGAGAGAGAGAGAGAGAGAGAGAGAGAGAGAGAGAGAGAGAGAGAGAGAGAGAGAGAGAGAGAGGATGGATGGATGGAACACTGGCAGCAGACAATAACAACCATTATAAATAAACACATGCGAATATGCATGCGTGCGTACATACATATATATATATATATATATATATATATATATATATATATATATATATATATATATATATATATATATATATATATATATATATATATATATATATATATATATATATATATATATATATATATATATATATATATAGTACGTTCAGCACCACCTCTGGCTGCAGTCCCTTGCCACCACCACCACCACCACCACCACCACCACCACCACCACCACTACACTCTGCTACACTAAGGTGCCGGATATTAGCGGTGGTGGTCCTCCCCAAGCTGTCCCATACAAACCTTTCATTCTCCTGGAGGCTTTGCCCGCACCCGCCCGCTGCTTCCTCAGTGGCGTCCTTTCCTTTTGAAATCTTACCGTTCACTTTTTTCTTATTTTTTCTTTTCTCTCTTATTTCCTCCCCTTCACTTTACCTTGTCTCACTCCATTACAGCGTCTCAAAGCAGAAGTGTCCTCAAACATTTAATATCCGGTGCGAATAAAGCAAGTGTCTTCTTCACATACTTGCCTCCAGACGTACACAGTCTCTCTCGTTCCATTCTCATCCTGAAACTTCGCTAAACGCCTGCTACGTGCCTGGATGGTTTTCATGAACCCTGCTTGCAATGGCGTTATCCTTGTTGTTGTTGTTGTTGTTGTTGTTGCTTTTATGACCATTTTTCTTTTTTTTCTTCTTCTTTTTCTTTTTCTTTTTCTTCTTTTTCTTCTTCTTCTTCTTCTTCTTCTTCTTCTTCTTCTTCTTCTTCTTCTTCTTCTTCTTCTTCTTCTTCTTCTTCTTTTTCTCCTCCTCCTCCTCCTCCTCCTCGTCCTCTCTTCTTTTCTTGTTCTTATTTACTTTCACGTCTAGACACACGGGCCCTAGGGCACGTGTAATAGTCCCAGTAGTCATTCCGTGGCCCAGGAGTATATGTGTTTATTTCCCTCACCTCTTACTGGCCTAGACCAGTCTCCGGCGCCTTCCTGGAGGTGGCACCAGTAGGCAGGATATTGGTGTTACAGATTTGTGATTTGAAGGTACATCCGGTGATATGTGATGGGTGATGAGTGATGTGTGATGTGTGATGGGCGATGTGTGATGGTGATGGGTGATGTGTGATGTGTGATGAATGATGGGTGATGTGTAATGGGTGATGGGTGATGTGTGATGTGTGATAGGCGATGTATGATGAGTAATGGGTGATGGGTGATGTGTGATGTGTGATGGGCGATGTGTGATGAGTAATGGGTGATGGGTGATGTGTGATGTATGATGGGCGATGTTGTGATGAGTAATGGGTGATGGGTGACGTGTGATGGGTGATGGGTGACGTGTGATGGGTGATGTGTGATGTGTGGTGTGTGATGTGTGCTGTGATGGGTGATGGGTGATGTGTGATGGGTGATGGGTGATGTGTGGTGTGTGATGTGTGCTGTGATGGGTGATGGGTGATGTGTGATGGGTGACGTGTAATGGGTGATGTGTGGTGTGTGATGTGTGCTGTGATGGGTGATGGGTGATGTGTAATATGTGATAGGCAATGTGTGATGAGTAATGGGTGATGGGTGATGTGTGATGTGTGATGGGCGATGTGTGATGAGTAATGGGTGATGGGTGACGTGTGATGGGTGATGGGTGACGTGTGATGGGTGATGTGTGATGTGTGGTGTGTGATGTGTGCTGTGATGGGTGATGGGTGATGTGTGATGGGTGATGTGTGCTGTGATGGGTGATGGGTGATGTGTGGTGTGTGATGTGTGATGGATGATGGGTGATGGGTGATGTACTCAGCGTCAACGACTGCTCTTGCCACCATCTCCATTACTAGCCATCGTGTTCCCTAGGTTCTGGCATGTCTTCAGCAATCTCACACCATCATACACAGTCTTATATAACTTAAATTAATTTTTGTACTAGAGTTGCGTTATTTGGCACTATCATTTTATGGAGTAATCTATGTGTATCAGGGCATTCTACACTTTTTTTTTAATTCGAGACAGCAGGAAATGCATATATATATATATATATATATATATATATATATATATATATATATATATATATATATATATATATATATATATATATATATATATATTCTCGCGATAACAACAACAACAACAATAATAATAATAATAATAACAATAATAATAATAATAATAATAATAATAATAATAATAATGATAATAATAATAATAATAATAATAATAATAATAATAATAATAATAATAATAATAATGGCTTTGATTTCTATAATATAAATTTTTGTTTCCTTGTTACCTTACGTGCACACATTAGTAATCACATCAACAGGCTACTGAATCAAACCGCAGCATAATTTTATTTTTAATTTGGTATACGCTTCAAATGCACACCTGTTCATTCCTTACGTCTGTCTTTCATGTCTACATATTTCTTCAGTCTTTGAACACGTTATTCCGTATTGTTAGCCTGACTTTACTAAGTTTCCCATTCGTAACTCCCCGTCTGCATAGTGCCCTTGAATCTTTCATCACTATTGAATCTTTCATCACTCTTCTCTCATCTGACAGTCCGTCAAAATATTCACTTCCCAGCTGACTCGCGTCCTCGTCCTACAACACCTCAGACACGCGCTCTCCTCCCTTCGACACATAATTAATTTCCATCCAAATGACTTCTTTGTCCTTAAACTTTTAGACAATATTTCCTCCACGTCCCCTCTCATATCTTTGTCTCTTTCTTCACTTTCCTTCCCCCACTCATCAAAAGTTGTGGTTGTATGTCTTCATTTTCATTGAGCACCTGCTTCACCGTCTATTTTGCAATTTTAGAGATGTTTTGATAATGATTTTGAAAGGGAATGAGAAAAAATGTTCATTCAGTTGCTATTCCTCAAAAAAAAACTGAGAAGAAAGGGATTCAGTCTAGCTGCTCAATTTAGTTCTGCTCATAGGAAATGAAAAACTAGACTCAAGATAATTTCCAGCACCCCATCTCTGGTATCTCGCATTACCACTCTCTCTCTCTCTCTCTCTCTCTCTCTCTCTCTCTCTCTCTCTCTCTCTCTCTCTCTCTGTGTGTTCTCAATCCCTAATTCTTTCCTTATCATGTTTAACCTCTCCCTCCCTCTCTCTCTCTCTCTCTCTCTCTCTCTCTCTCTCTCTCTCTCTCTCTCTCTCTCTCTCTCTCTCTCTCTCTCTCTCTCTCTCTCTCTCTCTCTCTCTCTCATCTTTGTTCTCTTTGTTCCCTTCTTTCCTTATGTAAACGGTGTTTTTTATCTCTATTTTCCTTGATGTCCATTGCAATAAAACCATCACTCTTTTCTTCATAAATAAGTACCAAGAAATGGACTTCACTTCTCTTGATCTATGTTTTTCGGTCTACTTATTAGTGCACAATTAAGTAAGCAACTTTTTTTTTTTCCACAATTTCCAGCCCTACACGCCAACACATGGAAATCGATCATTTTGTCCCATTGGTTTCCTATTGTCAGCCTTCTCTTCTCAATAATGTCTATTCGATGTTCGCAATCTTCGTTCACTCCATTCACTCGACATTTACCAATTACTCCATCTCCCACCCTTGCGTTTAAATAGTCATTACGGTGTGTGTGTGTGTGTGTGTGTGTGTGTATACGTGGGGTGGGCGGATGGGTATGAGTGTGGGTGTTCCTGCCTTTTTAAATTTTTGCTTGTGTGACTGCCCTCGCACAGAGAGAGAGAGAGAGAGAGAGAGAGAGAGAGAGAGAGAGAGAGAGAGAGAGAGAGGGGGGGGGCCCTCTCTCTCTCTCTCTCTCTCTCTCTCTCTCTCTCTCTCTCTAAAATACTCCAGTGGCATTTCCTTTCATTCCTTGCACCAGAGAACGGTGCTTGCTGTCCATCACTTCATGCCTGTGTTAGGAGCCTGAACCACTGCCATCCTGTTGTGTTGGGTGCTACTATACCAACCACTTGTTTTAACGTTGGTTGCCAAGGCTACTTCTCAAGCTTGATAAAAATGGGCAGGTACGAAATATAGCTAAAGATACAAAAACTTAGAGAAAGCTGCAATCTTTATAGAAAAAAAAAAAAACGTACACTCTATTATCCTTATACCTTAACTTTGATCTTTAGAGTGGTGCTAACAACCTGATTGTTGAGTTTATTCCTGACATCTCTTTTTCTGTCTGGGATCAACTGTCTAGGATCCAACTTTATCAAACTTGAACCGATTTTTTTCTGTTCCTGTTCGGGAATGATTTACATTCCTGTTCTAATAACAGTCTGCATCAGTTGTCTGCATCACCCTTGTTTTATCTCATGTAATTAAATACCACAATAAGATCCCCTCTTAATCTGCGCTTTAATCTCCTCTCATATTGGATATTACGCACCTCTTGTATCTTGTCAGTCACTGAGAAAGACACCACTTAACAGTAAAAGATGTGATCGAGTAGTTGAAACATTCCTGTTTTTTTTTTCTTTACATAAAATCCTCTTTGGTATTAAAAAAAAATAATAATATTAATAATAAAGTTTATATTCTCATTATTTTTGTTAACACCAAAGAGTGTGTCAAGTGTGTTAAGAGTACAATGACTCTGGTATCTGCCGCCGAGTCCAGTGTATATTTCTTCTACACCGCCATATGATGTGCCACGCGTACCTCACACAAAGGCATAAGTCCCCACCACAGTGGTTAAAATAACCGTTACAGGCAAGAAGTTTATTCAATATAAGAATATAAACTGTATTATTAATATATTGAAAAAAAACTTCTTGCCTGTAACGGTTATTTTAACCACTGTGGTGGGCGCTTATGCCTATGTGTGAGGTACGCGTGGCACATCATGTGGCGGTGTAGCAGAAATATACACTGGACTCGGCGGCAGATACCAGAGACATTGTATTATTAACACGCTTGGAATATGTCATCCTTGTCTAGTGTCTGTTCCATCTCCTACCTAGTCCTTAAGTGGGCCGCACGGGCGTCACAGTGTTACCAGCGGCTTTGGGTGTTCAGTCTGAGTGATGACTGCTATGACGACTGATTGGTTCCCCTGGCTGCGTCGCTGGGCTGCCTGCTGCAGTACAGGGACCGGTGCGAGCGTTGCCTGTCCAGATATCACGTCAAGGAAGAAAGTTTCTATGTGTGCCTGATGCTGCGAGGAATGGGTGATGTATGATGTGTAATGTGTGTTGTATGGCGAGATGTGTGATGTGTTATGGGCGATAGATGATTCATGGGTGATGGGTGATGGGTGATGTGTGATGGGTGATGTGTGGTGTGTGATTGATGGGTAATGTGTGATGTGTGATGGATGATATGTGATGGATGATGGGTCATGTGTGGTGTGTGATGGGTGATGGGTGCTATGTGATGGGTGATATCTGATGGTGATGGGTGATGTGTGATGGGTGATGTGTGGTGTGTGATTGATGGGTAATGTGTGATGTGTGATGGAAGATATGTGATGGGTGATGGGCGATGGGTCATGTATGATGTGTGATGGGTGATGGGTGATGTGTCCTCCTGCAGGACATGGTGCTCTGCTTGGTGTGATTCAGATCCCTTTACTTTCCATCGCCTTTAAAGTCGTTCAGAATGTACCGGTTATGTCTTTTTTTTTTTTTATCTTTAATGTGTGAAGTATTTTTAAAGCTCAGTTTTTCAAGACAAATTTTATATTAGTATTATTTTTCTTCGTCTTCATTATGACATCAGATTTTTTAGTGCTACTAGGACATTTGAATCAATCATCATTATCATTATCATCATCATCATCAACATCTTCATCACAGCTATTAACATGATCATTACCACCACCTCCACCACCACCACCATAACCACCACCACCACCACCAGTTCTCCTGACATTACTGTTTGCAGTCTTAAACGTGTGTTTGTACTATAAACATCTATGCGTAAATATGTGTCTCTTTATATTGTGCATGCGTCTGTATGTCTGTGTGTGTGTGTGTGTGTGTGTGTGTGTGTGTGTGGGTGTGTGTGGGTGTGTGTGTGTGTGTGTGTGGTGTGTGTGTGTATGTGTGTGTGTATGTGTGTGTGTATGAACATGGATGTACGTTTTCGTACATACATACAGCTGCCAACAAAGATAAAAATTTGCTTACAGTATTATGCAGTGGAATAATTCCTTTACTGACAGAGAGAGAGAGAGAGAGAGAGAGAGAGAGAGAGAGAGGAGAGAGAGAGAGAGAGAGGAGAGAGAGAGAGAGAGAGAGAGAGGGTGGGTATCCTTGCTTTCCTTACACCTGACACTAAGATTTAACCTGAATTTTATTTTGTCCCCTAATTTCCTATTCTCTCTCTCTCTCTCTCTCTCTCTCTCTCTCTCCTCTCTCTCTCTCTCTCTCTCTCTCTCTCTCTCCTCCACGCGTGACCCCTTCACCCCAATCACACATTTTCATTAGTTACCCTAAGGTAACGAGAATTCACCAAAGAACACGTGTAACTGGGGCCCTGCACTGCTTCAGAGAAAACAGGAAATAATTGTTAAAGAGAAAGGGAGAGAGAGATAGATAGATAGATAGATAGATAGATAGATAGATAGAGAGAGAGAGAGAGAGAGAGAGAGAGAGAGAGAGAGAGAGAGAGAGAGAGAGAGAGAGAGAGAGAGAGAGAGTGTGTACGATTCGCTGACGTTGTATTTTGTCCACTTCGAGTTACTGTTTCAATGTTCTATCCTGGACATTCGCTCTCTCGCTCTCTCTCGTCTCTCTCTCGTCTCTCTCTCTCTCTCTCTCTCTCTCTCTCTCTCTCTCTCTCTCGCTCTCTCTCTCTTTCTCTTATCATTTTCTTTCGTTTGCTGTTCCCCTTTCATTGTCGACGTGTGTATTCTTTCCCATTCTTACTGATATTCCTGCAATTGCCTTCCCTTCTTTCTTCATTTTTTTTCTGTTTTTCCCCTACATCTACCTTTCTTGTTCACGCCTTCCTTCCTTCCTTCACTCATTCCTTCCCTGAGTCTTAGTCGATCAGTATATCTGGTCGGTCAATCAGTAAATCTGTCAGCCAATTTGTGTGGTGTGTGTGTGTGGGTGTATTTCGTCTCTCTCTCTCTCTCTCTCTCCTCTCTCTCTCTCTCTCTCTCCTCTCTCTCTCTCTCGCTCTCTCTCTCTCTCTCTCTCTCTCTGCTCTCTGTCTTTCAACATTATCCACTTTCATCCCGGTAAGTGTTCAATTCTCTCATTCCTCTCTTATCCTCACATTTTCACCTGTTATGCTTCGTCCATGCCTTCCTCTCCTTCTCTACTTGTTATCCTCAAATTTTCCTTTTCATCTGTGTACTCTTGTCCCAGTCGTCCGTGCCTCTTTTTAGTACCCTCCATCTTACGGCTTTTCCATCATGTTGCTTTTTGATTTTACCTTGTTCTCTTCTTCCTGCATTCCTTCGCACCTCATCTTTCCATTACCTATTGTTTTACATCTATTTTTTTTCTTCTTGTATCTTGGTTTTCTCCTTCCTTCCATTTTGACTTTTGCTTTATCTTTCCTTCTTTCTTCTATCCATGGTTTTCTTTGTCCTCCTTTCCGCAGTCCCTCCAGCTCACTGTTTTCTCTTCAAATCCTCTATATTCTTTCTGATCTCTTCTTTCGAATATCCTGTTTTCCTCAATCTCCTTTTCCATCCCCGCTTCTCTTTTCCTCAATTATCTATCCCTACCTGTCTTTACCTTCCGTGTCGCTTCTTTTCATCTCTCTGATTCTTTCTTCTCTTATCCTCCACTCTCCTCTTCTCCTATCATTCCTTTTCCACCTGTCTAATCTGTGTTTCCCCTTGTGTTGGCACAGGACATTCCCGTCGATGTCCAGGGACAAAACAATTCAGTGCAAATCAATTAAAGGAATAAAAAGGAGGAGGTTAAGATTAGTCTTCTGAAACCATTAACGTTGTTATTGCCGTCAGTGTATCTGATGATTCCCAGCAATGATGTTTTCGTGTATGCGTGACCCCCATACGAGTATGTGTCCGTGATCCACCATGACGTGATGGGTTGAAGGTGTGTGTGTGTGTGTGTGTGTGTGTGTGTGTGTGTGTGAGTGTGTGTTGGTGTCTGTGTGTGTGTTGGTGTGTGTGTGTGTGTGGTGTGTGTGAGTGGTGTGTGTGTGGTGTGTGGTGTGGTGGTGTGTGTGGCAGTAGTAGTAGTAGTAGTAGTAGTAGTAGTAGTAGTAGTAGTAGTAGTAGTAGTAGCAGCAGTAGCAGTAATGATAAAAACAACAACAACATCTCAAGTTTCCTTTCTGACCGTTCTATTGCTGCTGTGGTAGACGGTCACTGTTCTTCTCCTAAATCTATTAATAGTGGTGTTCCTCAGGGTTCTGTCCTGTCACCCACTCTCTTCTTATTATTCATTAATGATCTTCTAAACCAAACTTCTTGTCCTATTCACTCCTACGCTGATGATACCACCCTGCACTTTTCCATGTCTTTTCATAGACGTCCAACCCTTCAGGAGGTAAACATTTCACACAGGGAATCCACAGAACGCTTGACTTCTGATCTTTCTAAAATTTCTGATTGGGGCAGAGCAAACCTGATATTGTTCAATGCCTCAAAAACTCAATTCCTCCATCTATCAACTCGACACAACCTTCCAGACAACTATCCCCTCTTCTTCAATGACACTCAACTGTCCCCCTCTTCTACACTGAACATCCTCGGTCTGTCCTTTACTTATAATCTGAACTGGAAAGTTCACATCTCATCTCTAGCTAAAACAGCTTCTATGAAGTTAGGTGTTCTGAGACATCTCCGCCAGTTTTTCTCACCCCCCCCAGCTGCTAAGTCTGTGCAAGGGCCTTATCCGTCCATGTATGGAGTGTGCTTCACATGTCTGGGGGGGTTCCATTCATACTGCTCTTCTAGACAGGGTGGAATCAAAAGCATTTCGTCTCATCAACTCCTCTCCTCTAACTGACTGTCTTCAGCCTCTCTCTCACCGCCGCAATGTTGCATCACTAGCTGTCTTCTATCGCTATTTTCATGCTAACTGCTCTTCTGATCTTGCTAACTGCATGCCTCCCCCTCCTTCCGCGGCCTCGCTGCACAAGACTTTCTTCTTTCTCTCATCCCTATTCTGTCCACCTCTCTAATGCAAGAGTTAACCAGTATTCTCAATCATTCATCCCTTTGTCTGGTAAACTCTGGAACTCCCTGCCTGCTTCTGTATTTCCACCTTCTTATGACTTGAATTCCTTCAAGAGGGGAGGTTCCAAGACACTTATTCATCAATTTTTGACTACTGCTTTAACCCTTTTATGGGACTGGCATTTCAGTGGGGATTTTTTTTTTCATTGGGATTTTTGTTGCCCTTGGCCGGTGTCCTTCCTACATAAAAACAACAACAACGAGAACAACAACAACAACAACAGCAACAACAACAATGATAATGATAATAGTAATAATATTAATAATAATAATAATAATAATAATAATAATAATAATAATAATGATAATAATAATAATGATAATAAACTTTTTTTAATGTTGCAACCGTGAGGCTGAAAATATACATATCAATATTAAAAGGTTCTTAGCGGTTACAGAATTTGGGGGGATTACAGTGACAAATGAGTATTTTATAACTGTGTGTGGTTTCTCCCAGGCAAGACTGTGTGTGTGTGTGTGTGTGTGTGTGTGTGTGTGTGTGTGTGTGTGTGTGTGTGTGTGTGTGTGTGTGTTTACAGTGTGTTGTGATGATCTTATGCGAGTAATGACTTGAATACATAGCAGCAAGATTGTTGCCACGCAACACCGTGGTTGTTATGTAGCGTGATCTGATTAACGTTTAAGTAGTAATTGTGTAGAAAATGGAAAAAAGGGAAACACACACACACACACACACACACACACACACACACACACACACACACACACACGCACACACACACTCACACACACACTCACACACATACACACACACACACACACACACACACACACACACACACACACACACACACACACACACACACACACACACACACACACACACACACACACACACACACACATTAGCTGAAGGAAAAACTGGACAAATATACAGATAAAGGAGGAGAACATCTTTCTAAGGTTTCTGCATAAATTTTCTCTCCAGGAGAGAGGTCTCACTCTGTTGTTCCGCCTCATAGCGAGACAAGTGCGCGAATAGATGAGCCTATTTCCCATCCCTTTCGTCAGGGCCACAAGAGAGTAATAATGCACATCGGGTGGAAGCGTCTCCTGACAAGCACCACCACTGCACACTGTCCAGTCCTGTAGTGGCCTTTGGTTGGGACTCAACAGGAGAGGATCATGTTATTTTTATGGCGTTCAGTGGCGAGGAGGACGAACCTGGGAAGACTTTGAGCCTTAACTCACATCAAAGAAGGAGATTGCTCGGAGATTTTCCTCAAACTTGCAAGGGCCTTATGTATCGGTCGCATAAGAAGAAAATAAAAAAAAAAAAGTTGGGCAGCACAAGTGCAGAGGGAAGAGCGGAGGGAAGGAGCTTATTGGTGCAGATCAACCACGCTCAACGAAAAGCTGCTTCCAACTCAAGGCCGAGTGAGGAGGGAACGGCGGGGTTCGGAGGTGCGTGGCCTTCATCGCGCACACACACACACACACACACACTACATATGTGTTCTACAGCTTGCTGCAAGTTTACAGTTGCTCTTGTACAGAAGGGAAGGATGTACTACTTTGATTCATGAGTCTAACGATTTTGTTGCGTATCATTTTTCACTCAAACCCTGCCAGGCCCTGTCACTACCTAGCCCTCGCATCACTCCCAGCCCTCCCAGTATTCCCAGCCCTCCCACCATTCCCAGCCCTCCCAGCACTCACAACCCTCCCATCCCGTACCCAGACTTACCTGAGGGCGTGGGAGCGGAGTTCCTTGCTCTGCTTCACCTGCTCCATTGGCAGGCCACGGAAGGGCGTGAAAACTTCCTGCACGTCAGGATGGGTCTCGAACAGACTGCAGGAGAGACAAGATTAGTGGTGATTCTTTATTTTATCGAGACACGTACAGTGAATAGCAATCAGGCTAGGATAGGCTCAGTTATCAGGTTGTTAGTGCAATAAATAGGGGGCTTTAAGAGCAGATAGCAGAAATTCATGGACAGGTATGATAGGTGAATATAAGTACATATTTTATATATAAGGATAGGGTCATCATATCGCAGGGAGCACGCACAAGATGTGTTTTCCAATACGAAGACTTATTTGGCACGTTTAGTCATGTACATGAAGACATGACAAGTGATGACATGTTAGTAACTGAATTTCAGTTCAGGAAAACAGGAAAAAAACAAAACATGAACTAATTACTTAAATTAAATAAAACGAAAATGAGAAATGAGGTCATAAACCTTGCTTCCAGTACACTTGAGTGCACTGGAAGCAACCAACTTAAAGATGAGTAAAGACATTCAGGCAAGCCTTTGTCCCCAACTAAACGTGATCCCAGCAAGGTGTTGCAGTGCGCGGAAATAGCTGCAAATCTTCGTGATCGTTAGTCTTAGGAGCTCAGGTAACACTGGACAATGGCGGGCCAGCGCACCACGCTGAGGAATGGTTCTTCTTCTTACTATTATTATCATTATTATTGTTATTATTATTATTATTATTATTATTATTATTATTATTATTATTATTATTATTATCATTATTATTATCATTATTATTATTGTTGTTGTTGTTGTTGTTGTTGTTATTGTTGTTGTTGTTGTTACTACTACTACTACTACTACTACTACTACATCATCATCATTATGACGATTGTTATTGATGTTATTACATTATTACATTTTTTTATTCGTATTTTATCTTTATTTCTTCACACATGGACAAATGTGTGTATTGAGTCTTTCCGATGGTGTTGCTGAGTTTCATGCAGGAATGTTGCAGGCGGGCGTGTGTATAGGAATGTGTCCTGAAGGGTTCGGCTCCTCCTGTTGTGGATGTGTTGGGTAGCACATGGGTGACTTCACACCACTCGGCGACAGGTAAATCAGTCTTGCTTGAACCATCAGGACATGATCGAGGGAGGCCACGTGATGATTGCGGTTATGAATTCACTCACGTTTATCTGCCTGTTTTGTCATCAATATATTTAGAAAAGTTATCAAACGACTGAAATAGAATTGTAAGAAGAGGTTAGCTAAGGAGTAACTGAACAGAATTTGATGGGGTCCGGATTTGTATGTGGGTTCACGATTTTCATAATGGTCAATCAGATTTTCTCGTCAGTGTAAACACGGAGGCACTGCAGAAGTATTGTTGACCAATAGGGAAAAAAAGTGATAAGAAAATAACAAAAAATAACGTAAACAATGTAGGCTGTCCTGGTGTCTGTTGCGTGATTATTCCTGCAGTGTCTGTAGAATCAACGACACACAATCAGTAAAGCACGTCAGTGTCCGACTGCACGCCGCACTTCAGAAGAACTGTACGAGAACGAGAAAAGGATAAGCGAAACCCAGCCTACACGCTGAAACCCAGGTGCACCCACACGGGCAGCAATATGCAGGCCCATGATCCGCCGCCCACAATCTCTGTCTCATAATATATGCCGCCCCACTGCCCTGCGGCGTGGTGTAGCTGCCATTAAATGAAAAAGCATTTCCGTTAACAGTCACTATCTGTTATTCTTTGTGAGGTGGCATTATTCTCCATGTGAGATCTACTTTTTTTCAATGTAAAAGGGTCTCCGGACAAGATGAACGGAAAAGACTGAAAAAAAAAAAATTACCCCTGAAGGTGTCAGTCTCCAAAATTAAAAAGGATTATCCATAATTATGAAATGTGTCATGAAATCTTCCTCATAAAACAGTAAAATTACAAGCTCAGTTACTTTTCCTTTCCTTACAATACAGCTATTTTTCCTAGTTGCCCGGAGAAAGGAAAACATGTGTTTGTCTAGTCCCTGTACATCTTTCCTGACCACTGTGCTTTGGTAATCCCCTGGGCTCCCTCATACAATCGCCGTCGAAGACAAGGTTAACAGGAAGGCTGTGGGTATTCTTCGGCCTCGCGGCGAGACTCGCACTCGGCCACCGATTGTCTTTTCATCTATTTTACATAGAGTTTAAATGAGAATAAAAATATAGTGCCATGTAACGTGAATTTCATACAACTTTTACTTAGTAATTTATTGTTTTTTATCCTGAAGATGCCTGCAGAAAGAGGTGAAACGTAGCAAAATAATAAAGTTGAAGAAAACTTCGGAGTTTCCCTGAAAAACAAGTTATCAAGACCTTTACACCATATACACACACACACACACACACACACACACACACACACACACACACACACACACACACACACACACACACACACACATATATATATATATATATATATATATATATATATATATATATATATATATATATATATATATATATATATATATATATATATATATATATATATTTTTTTTTTTTTTTTTATGTAGGAAGGACACTGGCCAAGGGCAACAAAAATCCAATAAAAAAATATGCCAGTCCCATAAAAGGGTCAAAGCAGTGGTCAAAAATTGATGAATAAATGTCTTGAAACCTCCATCTTGAAGGAATTCAAGTTATAGGAAGGTGGAAATACAGAAGCAGGCAGGGAGTTCCAGAGTTTACCAGACAAAGGGATGAATGATTGAGAATACTGGTTAACTCTTGCGTTAGAGAGGTGGACAGAAT
Source organism: Scylla paramamosain (assembly GCF_035594125.1). Classification (NCBI taxonomy): domain Eukaryota; kingdom Metazoa; phylum Arthropoda; class Malacostraca; order Decapoda; family Portunidae; genus Scylla; species Scylla paramamosain. Next base: position 5,997,594 of record NC_087180.1, read on the forward strand.
AGGGGTGAGAGAAAGAAGAAAGTCTTGTGCAGCGCGACCGCGGAAGGAGGGGAGGCATGCAGTTAGCAAGATCAGAAGAGCAGTTAGCATGAAAATAGCGGTAGAAGACAGCTAGATATGCAACATTGCGGCGGTGAGAGAGAGGCTGAAGACAGTCAGTTAGAGGAGAGGAGTTGATGAGAGGAAAAGCTTTTGATTCCACCCTGTCTAGAAGAGAAGTATGAGTGGAATCCCCCCAGACATGTGAAGCATACTCCATACATGGACGGATAAGGCCTTGTACAGAGTTAGCAGCTGGGGGGGGGGGGTGAGAAAAACTGGCGGAGACGTCTCAGAACACCTAACTTCATAGAAGCTGTTTTAGCTTGAGATGAGATGTGAAGTTTCCAGTTCAGATTATAAGTAAAGGACAGACCGAGGATATTCAGTGCAGAAGAGGAGGGACAGTTGAGTGTCATTGAAGAAGAGGGGATAGTTGTCTGGAAGGTTGTGTCGAGTTGATAGATGGAGGAATTGAATTCTTGAGGCATTGAACAATACCAAGTTTGCTCTGCCCCAATCAGAAATTTTAGAAAGATCAGAAGTCAAGTGTTCTGTGGCTTCCCTGCGTGATATGTTTACCTCCTGAAGGGTTGGACGTCTATGAAAAGACGTGGAAAAGTGCAGGGTGGTATAATCAGCGTAGGAGTGGATAGGACAAGAAGTTTGGTTTAGAAGATCATTAATGAATAATAAGAAGAGAGTGGGTGACAGGACAGAACCCTGAGGAACACCACTGTTAATAGATTTAGGAGAAGAACAGTGACCGTCTACCACAGCAGCAACAGAACGGTCAGAAAGGAAACTTGAGATGAAGTTACAGAGAGAAGGATAGAAATCGTAGGAGGGTAGTTTGGAAATCAAAGCTTTGTGCCAGACTCTATCAAAAGCTTTTGATATGTCCAAGGCAACAGCAAAAGTTTCACCAAAATCTCTAAAAGAGGATGACCAAGACTCAGTAAGGAAAGCCAGAAGATCACCAGTAGAGCGGCCTTGACGGAACCCATACTGGCGATCAGATAGAAGGTTGTGAAGTGATAGATGTTTAAGAATCTTCCTGTTGAGGATAGATTAAAAAACTTTAGATAGGGAGGAATTAAAGCAATAGGACGGTAGTTTGAGGGATTAGAACGGTCACCCTTTTTAGGAAGAGGTTGAATGTAGGCAAACTTCCAGCAAGAAGGAAAGGTAGATGTTGACAGACAGAGCTGAAAGAGTTTGATTAGACAAGGTGCAAGCACGGAGGCACAGTTTCGGAGAACAATAGGAGGGACCCCATCAAGTTCATAAGCCTTCCGAGGGTTTAGGCCAGCGAGGGCATGGAAAACATCATTGAGAAGAATTTTAATAGGTGGCATGAAGTAGTCAGAGGGTGGAGGAGATGGAAGAACAAGCCCAGAATCGTCCAAGGTAGAGTTTTTAGCAAACGTTTGAGTGAAGAGTTCAGCTTTAGAAATAGATGTGATAGCAGTGGTGCCATCT
>NC_087180.1:6009114-6021614 GCF_035594125.1 Scylla paramamosain
ATCCCCTTGTCTGTTAAACTCTGGAACTCCCTGCCTGCTTCTGTATTTCCACCTTCCTATGACTTCAATTCCTTCAAGAGGGAGGTTTCAAGACACTTACTTATCCATCAATTTTTGACTACTGCTTTGACCCTTTTATGGGACTGGCATTTCAGTGGGCATTTTTTTTCTTATTGGATTTTTGTCGCCCTTGGCCAGTGTCCCTCCTACATAAAAAAAAAAAAAAAATAAATAAATAAAATAAAATAAATCTCCTCTTCCTCTACACCGAAAATTCTTGGTCTGTCCTTCACTAAATATCTCAAATGGAAATATCACACCTTTTCTCTTGCTAAAACAGTCTCATTGTAGTTGGATGTTCTGTGTTGTCTCTGCAATATTTTTTCGCCTCCCAGTTCTTTACTCTATGCAGAAGCCTTATCCGTTCAGGCATGGGGCACTGTTCCTACATTATGGGGAGGCTTCACTGACACAGTCCTCCTGCACAAGGGTGAAGTTGAAAGCTTTTCGTCTTTTCCGATTCTTTCCGTTTAACAGAATGTCTTGATTCTCCGCAGTGTTGCTTCTCTTACTATCTTCTACCTTTATTTCCATGGTTACTGGTCCTCCGAACTTCCTACCTACCTGACCGTCTCCCTCCCGCAGACTCGCTGCACAAGACTTTCTACTTACTCTTATTCCTATATTCATGCAAGGGTTAACGAGTATTTTCTCTCTTTCATCCTTTTTATCTGTAAACTCTGGAAGTCTCTTCCTGTTTGTGCGTTTCTCCCTCCCTATTTCAAGATAGAAGTATCAAGCCACGTCTCGAACATAAATTGGTCCTTTGTCTGGGGTCCTCCGTTCTTGTTTCTTTATCGAAACTGCATTGTATGTTGACTTTTCTATAAATGAATAAATAAATAAATAAATAAATAAATAAATAAATAAATAAATATATATATATATATGTATATATATATATATATATATATATATATATATATATATATATATATATATATATATATATATATATATATATATATATATATATATATATATATATATATATATATATATATATATATATATATATATATATATATATATATATATATATATATATATATATATATATATATATATATATATATATATATATATATATATATATATATATATATATATATATATATATATATATATATATATATATATATATATATATATATATATATATATATATATATATATATTTATTTATTTATTTATTTATTTTGCTCTTCAGCAGCCTCTTTGACAGAAACACACACACACACACACACATTCAACACAAGTTCCATAATTAAACAGAATTACATGGCTTGATTTTCTGTTCAGCTCCAGCTTCCATACCTTAGTGCGTTACTGCCTCGAGGGACTTAATTTTGAACCAGTTGGTTATGCTGTGTGGTTATTATTAAGTAAGGAATAATATTCTATTATGCTATGTTATGCTATGTTATGCAATATTATGTTATCGTATGTTTTGCCATGCTACGTTAGGTGAGACCAGGTAAAGTCAAGTTATCATAGGCTTATTTAGGATAGCTATGATAACATAACCTAAGTGTATGCACCATGGTCTTAACTTTGACGTTTTGCACAATGCTGAGGTGGAACTGAAGGGAAGGCAAGGTGAGATAAGGCAAGGTAGGGAAGAGAATGGTAATTAAGTGTAAATAAAAACTCAATGGAAAAGGTAGGAGCCACACACACACACACACACACACACACACACACACACACACACACACACACATACTTTAGAATTCTTAAATCCTCTAGGTAAACACAGACTCCAAGCATAATTTATTACGGATTTATATGTTTTTGGTTTGCACTGCGGTGTGTGTGTGTGTGTGTGTGTGTGTGTGTGTGTGTGTGTGTGTGTGTGCGCACGTCATCGATCTGTCCACCGTCATCTTCGACTTATTGAACCCATCTTCTTAATTGCCACACTTACTCATTATCTAATATCAGGACATGTAAAGGCATGAATACTAGGATAAGCGAGAGGAGGAGGATTATAAGTAAGGAAAAATTAACAAAGAAAATAAGTAATGATACATGACTATGGAATAAGGGAAAGAAGATGAAGATTACGGCTAAGGGAAAGGAGGAGGAACAGGGAAAAGGAAGAGGAGAAAAGATTGAAATAAGACCAAGATGCATATATATATATATATATATATATATATATATATATATATATATATATATATATATATATATATATATATATATATATATATATATATATATATATATGGCTCTCGGAGATATGTAATTCCACAGAGATACTGGTAACATAACAAAGTAATTTATATGAACTCAGAGGAGACTCGGAATTGGGGAGCTGGGGTCTCTACTCGTTTTGAGTCAACAGTAGTGTGCACAAAACACGTATATTAATACATACGCACTTGACAAGATATAAGGATAATCACGTTGGTATATGACTGATATGGTGAAGAAATGGAAGAGTATGTATTTGAATTATTTTATAAAGGATTAATTGTGTTCAAGTCAATATAATGAGTGGATGACTCACTTATTCGGGGCTTCGAGTCACACAGGCAGCTGAGCGAGGAGGCAAGACTGTAGTTACCAAGGCACCGTCAAAGCGTACGGACCTAAAGAATAGTGTGACAGAGTGGACTACCGCGAGACCGACGGTACAGCTGAACAGCACACCCGAGTGGCCCCACCTCAAGATGTAATACAGCCGGTCAGGAGTACCCGAGGCTGCCTTCTCTGTGGGTAAGTATCTGGCAACCCCGCTGGTCAGTAGATAGGATATGGTAACTTACAGGGAGGCGTTACGAGACATGATGTCCACTAAACCAAGTGAGTACCATAACGATCGTCAAGGGAATATGCAACAATTAGCTACATAACGCATCACGTGGAAAACTGATCATGTATAGTAACTATTTTAATTTAAACTAATTTCTGTATCCTGAACTTCTTCATGAACTCATACCTCATTCAACCTTACTCGTGGGAATTGTCGTGGTCGTTGCCCATCTGCTACACTTATAACTTCCATATATAAATGTTTTCATTTGGTTTCTGGCGAATTCACAGTTCAGTCAAGGAGTGGAATATTTCAGATCAGATATACAGGTTTTTAATGATTTTGCTGTGTTGTGTAATGCTGAATCACATTTTGGAAATTAATGTATATTTTCTTCTCTAGAACATTTTCGTATATATCTTGCTTCATAATACCTTCAACAATGTAAACTGAGTTTTTCACTGATAACTGAGGAGACTACTACAAATATCAGGTGCTTAATGGTTGTTCCTACAAAGTCAGGGTGATACTCCTTTTTTCTAACATAATGAGATTTATCACACACCACTTCATCACCTGTGAAGCAAATCATACCCTTCTTATCAGTGATTATTTTTTCTAATATGTGAAGATAGGTAGGCAGAGGAGCAGTATTAAAATAAATTCATTATGAGATCGGGAAAGAAATCTTATAACTTACTTTTTTTTTTTTTTTTTTTTTCCATGGTGAATTTCGAGTACTTCTTATCCAACTCCAGCCGTTTCTTTTTGATCATAAGGTAGACACTTCCTATGGCAGCGGCGCAATACAAAGTTGTTGCGTCTTTATTTAGGGGTTCATGTTAGTATCTCGATGGTACACACACACACACATTTATATATATATATATATATATATATATATATATATATATATATATATATATATATATATATATATATATATATATATATATATATATATATATATATATATATATATATATATATATATATATATATAAATTATTATTATTATTATTATTATTATTATTATTATTATTATTATTATTATTATTATTATTATCATTACAAGCGAAGCGAAGTTCACTATGGAGGCTGTTTCATTCTGAGCGGTCCGGCCCGACCGTAACGCTATTCAAACTTTAATATCTCCGGAACTACGTATGCAATCGAAACAATATAGCACCATATGATAGCACAACTCTGTCAATTTTATATAATATAATTTTCATCTATTCTATTATGTAATGTAAAGGGTAATTTGCAAAAAGTAGGTGTCAAAAATGGGATTTTTTTTTTTTTCAAAATTTCTCAATTTTCACCATTTTATTTCTCAACATTACCGGATACATGCCACTGAACGCATAATGAAATTTCCTATATTGATTTTTTTTTCTTTTTTAATATTAGGCTGCTGCGTGATGTCCGGATTTCCTGAAATTCTCTCTCTCTCTCTCTCTCTCTCTCTCTCTCTCTCTCTCTCTCTCTCTCTCTCTCTCTCTCTCTCTTATCCAATGGTATGTTGTTAGGGCGCGATGTCTGTTCCTGAAATTTCCATACTCTTACTCTCTCTCTCTCTCTCTCTCTTCGCTCTTCGCTTCGCCTTGTTAGGCGTTTTACTTGTATTATATAATCATGTAAAAGCTGAACTAAGTACCTAGGAGGCAGAGGCAGTACTCAAAAAACATCCACATTAATTGCTCCCAAAATACTGACGGTGATGGTGGTGGTGGGTAAGCAGGTTGCTTCATTGCTTCATACATACGTACAGTAATGATAAAGCACCGGCAAGGATGGTTCTTGTGCTGTGTTGCTCGTTGCGTCATAGCTTCAGTTTGCTTATCCATTCCTTAGATACAATGGGGATAGACTAGCGAGTGAGGAAGAAATAAGAATTTAAGAGGAATGGTCTATTAAGAATGAAATAGAGAGAGCGAGAAAGGTGGCAGGTGGTTCCCTTTCCTGTGGTCACCGCAAGTTAAACTGATCTACTACTATGTAGAAACCGTGCATCCCCCTCCCGTTCCTCTCCACTTTCGGCGTGGACAGCTGACTGTTGTACTCACTTCTTTAGATTTTTGTATTTAAGATGTTTTCAATCACGTTATCAATTACTTTTATTGTACATGCAGTTTTTTTTTTTTTCATAATCATAAGCATCGGCAAAGGGAAAAAAATATAATAGGAAGACCGACATTTGTTTCTGGAGTGTTTTGATACTCCTTTTAACAGTTCAAGTCGTAGGCAAAAGGAAATGTAGATATAGGAAGTCAGTTGTGTCCAATTCGACCGCGGAATAGAGCAGGACATGCAGTTTGCAAGTTCGGAAGAACAGTAATCATGGAAATAACAGAAAAGGCGGTGAGTGAATCAAGACGGTCTGTTAGAGGAGAGGAATCGATCAGGCGAATAACTTTAGGCTTCACCCTGTTTAGGACTAATTGAATTGAACCTCCCCATATGAGAGCAGTGCTCCATTCATAGATGGATACGTGAGTAAGTAGGTGGAGGAAAAGTAGGTAGTGACATGGAACACATTACTTCATTAAAGCTGTTTTAGCAAGAGAAGAGAGGAAGAATTCCTAGTCGAGATTTTTAGTGAAGGATAATCCAAGTATGTAAAGTGTATAAAAGAGGAATAGTTGGATATCACTGAAGGATGGTTATCTGGAAGGCTGTGGTGAGTGGATAGATGAGGGAACTAAGTTTTTGAGTAATCAAACAATACGAGTTTTGTCTTGCCCTTTTCTGAAATTACAGACCAGAAATAAGGTGTTCTGCCTCTTCTGCGCGTGAATCGTTTAATTCTTATTGAATCAGATGTCTGACAAAAAAACAACAAATGCAGCATAGGGTCATTAGCGTTGAGAAGGAACACGATAATGGGTATGAGTGAGATCTTTTATGAATAACATGAATAGAGTGGGTGACAGAACAGAACTTTATTATGTAACACCACTGTCAAGAGCTTCCACTACAGTGACGGAATGACCAGAAAGGAAACGTGGATAGAAACATTATTAAGGAAGCTTAGGAATTCAAGTTTTATGCAAGATTCTGTTAAAAGCTTTTGATATATCTAGGCTAATAACAATGAGTCATTGATATCCCGAGAAGATGACCACAATTCAGTAAGAATAGTAGAGGATCGTCAGTGGATAATCCTTTACGGAATTTATACTGATGATCAGGAAGAATGTTCTGAACAAATGCATGCTCCAGAATCCTTATGTTGAGGATTAATTCAAAACCTGTATAAGACAAGAAATTATCGATCAACAGTTTGAATGACTGGAGGGGTCACCTTTTTTAGGAACAGGTTGAATGTAGGCAAATTTACAACAAGGAGGAAAGATAAGCAGAAAAGTTTAACTAGACAGGTAGCGAGTACGGAAGCACAGTTACGAAAACGATAAGAGGGACTCCATCAGGGCCATACGCCTTCCGAGGAGCAAGGTCAGAGGAAACATAGAGAACATTACCATAAAGATTTCTATTATGGGCATAAGATAGTGGAGGTGAATGAGGAAGAAACTCGGAATCATTCAGAGTAGAGTTGTCAGCAAAAGTGTGGGAGAAGGATTCAGCTTTAGAGAGGGAGGAAATGGCAGTGGAACCATTTGGATAAAATACTCGTAGAGGGGAAAAAGATGAGGAAAAAAATGTTGGAGACGTTTTTGGCTTAGTGCTACAAGTCATATCATAAGGAGGAGAACTAACTAAATCTTTGGCAAGTTAGAGAATAGATTTGGCATGATTTCGTATATATGAAGGGCATGAGTTTCAGGAGATGAAAGGCTAATGTACCATTTGTGATTCGCCTATATATCTTGGACAGTACGAGAGCATGCTGAGGTGAACGAATGTTTATGAGCTTTGGAAATGTATGTGGAATGTGTACCTCCGTGCCGAAGACGATCATCTCAGTTACGCGCTGTGCACAAAAGACTTATCTCTGACACAGAAATAATAGTCATTCCAAGGAAAATCAGAATAATGTAATATCAGGTCCTCCCACTAGGCAAAATGGTGGTGACAGAGACATTTCCGTTTTGGTGGATACAGAAGCGGTACTGAAGTAACAGAACAGTTTACGGAAATAAGACGGCGAAAACCACAACAGAGGGGAAAGTTTGACAGAATAATATGAAGAACTAGAGATAAGGAAAAGATCCTGAATGGTGAGAATATCTTCATGACTGTCGGTACTGTACGTAGGTAGAGTTATGGGCCTATTGTTCTAGGTCATGCAAAATAGCAAAGTTGGAAACTTATTCAACAAGTTGGTCACTGAAAGATGATAACGAAAGATGGTGGTGAATAAGGAAATCTCCAGGTATGGAAGCATGAAGATTTCAGTAAAGGGAAATGGGGAAGAATGTGCTCACTTTATAAATCAAATAGCCGAATAAATTTAAAAAGAGGAGTCAGGTGAGAGATACACAGCACAGATGAATTTAGTGAGCGTGACAATGCAGTCTCAGCCTGATGATAGCAAATTGTGAAGCCTCAAGAGTGTGAGCGCAGAAATAAGCTGAATCATTGCCCTTGCCTACATGGACACAACAACCAGCTTTGAACTGAAGCTGAGCACAGAGAAAGGAGAGAACAGGAGAGTCTGGTGTCAGTGGCATCATACGCCCGGATTTCAGTGAGGAATAGAACGTGAGATGAGCTTACACATGATCTCATTTAACACCGCTAATGTTATAGAATTTGATACACGTAGAGAAAGTTAGAGGAAGTATCAAGACACTTGGATCCGAAGCCGGATAGCCTGGAATGAAGAAATGTTCCCTCTGCAGATGGGAACTCAGAATGTTTTTGTGTTACAATCCATTAAGAATAATATTGGTGATAAGTGTGTGTAGTTGTTTGTAGTGTGTCATGTAATGTAATGTACCTTTGCCGTGGCAATAAGTATTCGTTACTCTGCATACATTCTTGAGTACAAATATGACGTATCATTTATGCTCTCTATTCATTTAAAGTGTGTGTGTGTGTGTGTGTGTGTGTGTGTGTGTGTGTGTGTGTGTGTGTGTGTGTGTGTGTGTGTGTGTGTGTGTGTGTGTGCGTGCGCGCGCTGTACAACATACAACCAGATCAGCACTGCTGTGTGTGTGCAGTGCCAGTTTTTTCCAAGTGGACGTGAAGGAAAAGAAAGTCACATGCGGTGTCGATAGGTAGTGGTTGGCACCAGCAAACACCTCTTATTTCATCCCTTCAACCATCCCCTTCTCTCTACCATCATCCCTACCCTTCCCTGTCCCTCCGTCATCACGACCACTGTCTTGGCTATAGTAATATAATAATAATATAATAATAACGATAATAATAATAGTAATAATAATAATAATAATAATAATAATAATAATAATAATAATAATAATAATAATATTATTATTATTATTATTATTATTATTATTATTATATTATAAGTTATAACTCGAGGCGGCTCCAGGAACACCATCACCATCACCACCACCAGCACCACCACCATCTATCTCGCCTCCGTGTGTGTGAGTGTGTGTGTGTGTGTGTGTGTGTGTGTGTGTGTGTGTGTGTGTGTGTGTGTGTGTGTGTGTGTGTGTGTGTTTTATTGGTATGTTAATGAAGACGGTGTATTGCGTGCACCGCGGCGTGATGTGTCTGGCTCATGTTCTGCTGCGCTGAATGTTTCTGGAAACAAAGAAAGTGTGTGCAACTCATGTAGGCGGCGAGGTTTTCATGATGCAATGATTTATCTTTCTAAAATTACGTTTGTTTGAGTATTTTGTCTTTCCAAGCTTTGTTCTTCATGAATCCGATCCACAATATTAGATTCCATTCATCAACAGTAATGTGCTAATTATTTTTTCTCAAGACTGTCAACATGATTGACTACATTAGACCGTGGGGAAAAATCTTTATGGAAGAGAGAAAACCGTCATATGCAAATTATTTTACATCTTCAGTTTGCTAATGTTATTCCAGTTTTAATAAAAGTTTACCAAACAATACAAAAAGACACTAAGGTATTTATTACGTCATTTTACGTCGTGCATAAATTTTAAGAGTTAAGGTTAATGCCAATTTATGCTCTTTTCTTGATTGTCTTTTACTTTCCGACAGTGTTGGTCTGTTGTGCGTCAGGTAATGAATTATCCTTCCTACGGAAGAACAAAGCAGATATTTCTATTTGAATAATCAATTTGCAAAGCCTGTGAGTTTCATTCATGCGAGATTGTTACCAGCAGTTGCAGTAATATTTCCATGCGTGTGTATATTACTAATAATCTGCATTAATTGTGAGTAATTACAGGTTTGCTGATAAAACACAAGCGTCAGAATATACGGACGATTTATCTAGGTTTTGATGTGAAGCGAGTGGCTGCAGGTGGTGGTGGTGGTGGTGGTGGTGGTGGTGGTGGGTTACCTTGCCAAATTGATATTACGCGGGGATGAGACAATTTATTACGCTATATTGGCGGTCATCCCCGGCGAGACGTGAGCCAAGTGCACCGATGAAGTGGTTAACTGTGTTGGCTGCTGAGCTGACCCGATTTCCATTTCTTACCGGAGGCCACGGGTGTCACTCAGCAAGTCTGGTTGTCCATCCCTCCGTCCATCAATCCACCAAGGGCAAGGCGAGTATTAAATATAGCAAGTGAACAAATAAAACCTGAGTATTAGTGACTATATTGTGGCCTTGTTTCTCAAGAGAGTGGGAAAACGCAACTCAAAAAATCTTTCTTTTATTATTCGTATATTGAAAAGTAAAAAAAAAAAAAGAAATTAACAGAGTGGCAGAGTGCCGTGACTCATGGTGGAAGTTGAGAGGTTCATGATGAGCAAAGCACCTCTGACAGCTGTCACCAATGGTAATTATTTCCTGCCATAACTGAACGAAGGTTTAATATGACAGGATTTGAAAGCCAACATGTAAATCATAAAAATCTTTGGGTGTATCTGATACGTCAATACATCAGGCATGAAATCCCAACATTGTGTAGCCTGTCAATCAATGCCAGCCATGACGCGCCGTTGTAGAATGGAAGAGGGACCAAGGCAAGAACTGACAGGAGCTCATCGACGTCCTTCTCATGTTCAGCCTTGTGGTACGACATTTGCGCTGCAAGTCGCGACACCAGCAGTCAGAAACAGATGTACTGTGCGAAAGAGAAAGACGAATGGAAGAGCAAATGTAGAAAAAAAAAAAATAAAATAAATAAAGGGTCAGACTAAATGAAGATCGGAATGAGAGTAGAGTTAAAAGAAAACAAGAAACTAACAACTCAGGGTACTGGCTCTGATAAAGATTACCCAGGACATCGTCAGGTTAGGTGGACTGAAAGTTGATCTGCTAAAGGTACATAAGTGGTATAAGGGATATAACAAGGATGTAGACGACAACTTTAGAGTAACGGATTAAAACTTATGGAATTTCCTAAAAAATAGGAAAGGTTGGTTGTCAAATATTGTAGTAGATAAATGGAATAGACTCAATTGTTGATTTTGGGTCAACAGCGAGTTTTAAAAGAAAATCAGATAAGACTATGAAGATTGATGACACACACACACACGCACGTATATATATATATATATATATATATATATATATATATATATATATATATATATATATATATATATATATATATATATATATATATATATATATATATATATATATATATATAAAGGGTGATGGTTCTAATCCTTCAAACTACCGTCCTATTGCTTGAATTTCCAGCCCATCTAAAGTTTTTGAATCTATCCTCAACAAGTAGATTATTAAACATCTATCACTTCACAATTTTCTATCTGATCGCCAGTATGGGTTCCGTCAAGGCCGCTCTACTGGTGATCTTCTGGCTATCCTTACTGAGTCTTGATCATTCTCTTTTAGAGATTTTGGTGAAACTTTTGATGTTGCCTTAGACATGTCAAAAGCTTTTGATAGAGTCTGGCAAGCTATCCTCCTATGGCTTCTATCCTTCTCTGTAACTTCATCTCAAGTATCCTTTCTGACCGTTCTATTGCTGTAGTAGTAGGCGGTCACTTTTCTTTTCCTAAATCTATTAACAGTGGTGTTCCTCAGGGTTCTGTCCTGTCACTCACTCTTTTCCTATTATTCATCAATGATCTTCTAAACCAAACTTCTTGTCGTGTCCACTTCTACGCTGATGATGCCACCCTGAATTTTCCAGGTCTTTTCGTAGACGTCCATTCCTTCAGAAAGTAAACTGTTAACGCAGGGAAGCCACAGAACGCCTGGCATACGATCTGTCTAAAATTTCTGATTGGGGCAGAGCAAACTTGGTATTGTTCATTGCCTCAAAAACTCAATTCCTCCATCTATCAACTTGACACAAACTTCCAGACAACTATCCCCTCTTCAATGACACTCAACTGTCCCCCTCTTCAACACTGAACATCCTCGGTTTATCCTTTACTTATAATCTAAACTGGAAACGTCACATGTCATCACTAGTTAAAGCAGCTTCTACGAAGTTAGGTGTTCTTGAGACGTCTCCGCCAGTTTTTCCTCACCCTTCCAGCTGCTAACTCTGTACAAGGGCCTTATCCGTCCATGTTTGGAGTATGCTTCACATGTCTGGGAAGGTTCCACCCATACCGCTCTTTTAGACAGGGTGGAATCAAAAACACCTCGTCTCATGAACTCCCCTTCTCTAATTGACTGTCTTCAACTTCTTTTTCATCGCCGCAGTGTTGCATCTCTTGCTATCTTATACCGATATTTTCATGCTAACTGCTCTTCTGGTCTTGCATGCCTCCCGTCCCTCGGCGGCCTTGCTGCACAAGACTTTCTTCTCTCTCTCTCTCTCTCTCACCCCTGTTCTGTTCACCTCTCTAATGCAAAAGTTAACCAGTATTCTCAATCATTCATCCCTTTCTCTGGTAAACTCTGGAACTCCCTGCCTGCTTCTGTATTTCCACTTTCCTATGACTTGAACTTCCTCAAGAGGGAGGTTTCCAAACACTTATCCTTCAATTTTTGGCTACCGCTTTTGACCCTATTCAGGACCGGTGTCCCAGTGGGCCTTTCATTTAATGGATTTTTGTTGCCCTTTGCCGGTGTCCCTCCAACATAAAAAAAGAAATAAAGATCTAGTACTGAATTGTGGCACATCACCATCAGTGGTCACTTTTCGGATGGGTTTCCGTTGTCTCCTCGCCTCTCTTAACTCTAGTTTAGGTAATGATGGTGCTGGCACCACAATATCAGTTAAAATTGCAGTCACCCTGGTTGCGTTTCGGTGGAAGTGGGCAAACATTGACTTTGCAAGTGCAGCATCATCAAGTGTCTTGCATCTAGGAAGTCTACGAAGACACGTGCATTTGGCAAAGGGACCTCCACCTCTGGATGATTCATCTTTGTATGGGCTATTATATCAATTATTGTGGTAGAGTTCATATGTCCATTAGTTTTTCCTTTTTTTTTTTTTTTTTTTTTTTTAGCAAGAAGTGGAACACTGAGGAGTTCCTGTTTCATGATGTTCTCCGTGTTCACTGCTGGTCATTGAACAACTTCTGCATTAGAGGCAATTATATCCTATTGTGTGTTTCCCGTTGTCTTCGCAAGAGTTATAAAGAGAGGCGATTTTTTTTATTTTATTTCTGCTTTGTTATTGGACAAAAAAGAAAAAAAAAATGGAACAGAGTCCTTTATACC